>NW_003302549.1:339043-393634 GCF_000004255.2 Arabidopsis lyrata subsp. lyrata
TCACTATTATTTTTTTAAAATGAGTTTAAGTGTTAAATCTATATCACGTGAAAACATGCCGAACTTCGAACACCAAAGCTTACGGACCGATTAAGGACAGGATGCCTAAGCGCGGTTAGTTTTTGACGTTTTTAAAATTTAACACTTAAACTAATTTTTAAAAAGTAATAGTGAAATTAACATGGTTTTAGGTAAAAACATTATTTTCTAAAAGTTTAAGTGTTAAATTTTGTTTTAAATTTTAGTCAAAAATCACTATTATTTTTTTAAAACGAGTTTAAGTGTTAAATTTATATTACGTGAAAACATGCCGAACTTCGAACACCAAAGTTTACGGACCGATGAAGGACAGGATGCTTAGGCGCGGTTAGTTTTTGACGTTTTTAAAATTTAACACTTAAACTAATTTTTAAAAAGTAATAGTGAAATTAACATGGTTTTAGTTGAAAACATTATTTTCTTAAAGTTTAAGTGTTAAATTTTGTTTTAAATTTTAGTCAAAAATCACTAATATTTTTTTTAAACGAGTTTAAGTGTTAAATCTATATTACGTGAAAACATGCCGAACTTCGAACACCAAAGCTTACGGACCGATTAAGGACAGGATGCTTAGGCGCGGTTAGTTTTTGACGTTTTTAAAATTTAACACTTAAACTAATTTTTAAAAAGTAATAGTGAAATTAACATGGTTTTAGTTAAAAACATTATTTTTTTTTAAAGTTTAAGTGTTAAATTTTGTTTTAAATTTTAGTCAAAAATCACTATTATTTTTTTTAAACGAGTTTAAGTGTTAAATCTATATTACGTGAAAACATGCCGAACTTCGAACACCAAAGCTTACGGACCGATTAAGGACAGGATGCCTAGGCGCAGTTAGTTTTCGACGTTTTTAAAATTTAACACTTAAACTAATTTTTAAAAAGTAATAGTGACATTAACATAGTTTTAGTTAAAAACATTATTTTCTTAAAATTTAAGTGTTAAATTTGTTTTAAATTTTAGTATTATCTTAAAATCATTAGTTTAATTATTTTAATTAGCAGTTATTATTTCTAAACTAAATTAATATTTAAACTAATCTTAAAGGAAAATAAAAGGAAACAAAATAAAAAATAAGAATGAGGAAAGTAATACCTTGTTGGATTTGTAGCAAAGAAGGCCCGATACAAAAAAGAAAGCCCATTCCAAAGTCATATTTGAGCCCATCGTTCTTGGGAGCTCTCTCCATCGGTGAAAGCACTTCGGTGGCTAGATCATTATCCGGTGGATTTAGGGCGAACTGAAATCGATCTTTGATTTAGAGAGAAGACGATAGAGGAGATGATCATTCAATCAATGAACCGATGATATATGCTTTCCGGCTCCGATCACCCTAACTCCAGCGACCTTTATTTCAAACATGGATCATCATTAGAATTCACAGAGTCTCTGTATAAAGACATAATTGGCTCGAGAAGAGAAGAAGAATGAAAAGAAGCGTTGTTGAGAAGAGTAGTGGTGCGTAAGAAGGAGAAGAAGAAGAAGAAGAAGAAGCGAGAAAAAGAGAGTTTTGATTTCTCTCACAAGAAAAGAATTAGAAGAAGCGAGAAAAAGACTGCGTGAGAGAGAGAGTCTCATCTATTTATATAAGCAAAGAGGTTCAAAGGAAAAAGGAAATTGCTAATCACAATTAACGTTAACGGTCACACAACAATTCCTTTTTTTTTCTGTAATTTCCTTTTTCTTTCTATGCCTTTGTTTCCTTTTTTTCGATGGTTTTTTTCTTTTAATGTTTATGTGAGTGAATCTGCAGAGTTTAATTAAGGAGACTAGTGAATTTCATAATGGGCTCCATTTAGGTTTTAGTTTGTTATTGGGTTTTCAAAGCCCATTTCTTAACAAACCAATTGCTGACGTCATTAATTTGTTTTAACGAGTCTCCCTCATCTCTCAATTTCGTTTCGTCGTCGGAGATCAGCTGCCAGTCACCGCCGTGAAGGAGGTACACTGCTGTTTCTTCAGTGAAATCGACTTCCGCTATCTTCTTAAAAGAATGTATTGGTTGATTTTGGTTTAAGGTATTGATTTCGTTTTGCCTCTTATTAGTTCCTTCACTCGAGATTCAGTTATTAGGGTTTTATCGTACCTTAAAGAATGCGTTCATCTCGAATTCGCACCGTATGTATTATTGTTCTGTGGCGAATTAGATAATTTTTACTTGCGTTTGCTCTGAAGAGTTTTCCGATTTTGTGGTCTTTAGAAGAAAATGAGTTCAGAGACAAGGAGCAGGAAGATTCTTAGTGATCGTTTTGCTTACCGTGATGATCCTTATCGAAGAGCTTCAGTTCCAAGTTTCAGGTTTCTCTCATTGCTCTTCAAATCTGTATTTCATGTACTAAGGAGTTGTTTAACTGTGGGTGGAGTAGGCTGCTATACTAATTTGCTTCTTTGTTGCTACATTGAATTCTCTCTTGCAGCCAAAGAAGTAATACGTGCAATAACTGCAAGCGACCTGGTCATTTTGCTCGAGATTGTCCTAATGTCTCAATCTGCCACAACTGTGGCCTTCCTGGGTACACCTATTCATTCATACTCTGCTTGCCTTTCTTATTCCATCGTTGCATTTCTTTATTACCTTTTAACTTGGTTTTGTGAAGTTCTTGTTACCTTTTATGATAACACACCCCAATCTCTAAGGTGGATTTGTACATCACATTTTAGCTGATTTCGATTGATTGATTTATATATTTGTTTGTGTGCTTCTTTGGATTTGCTTTTTACTGGCCAACATTATACCAAGTTATACTATTTTGGCTTAGATTAATATTGTCTATAAAAAACTCGGCAGGCATATTGTATCCGAATGCTCAACAAAGTCGCTGTGTTGGAACTGCCGTGAACCAGGTCACATGGCTAATAGCTGCACTAACCAAGGCATTTGTCACAGCTGTGGAATTGCCGGACACCAAGCAAAAGACTGCACTGCTCGCCAGCTCCCACCTGGTGACCTTAGACTCTGCAACAACTGTTACAAGCAAGGTCACTTTGCAGCTGATTGCACAAATGAAAAAGCCTGCAGCAACTGCAGGAAGACGGGTCATTTAGCCCGTGACTGCAGAGACGATCCTGTCTGCAATCTGTGTAACGTTTCTGGTCACTTTGCTATAAAATGCCCAAAAACAGATGGGGTAGTAGGAGACCGAAGACCATGTGGAAACCGAAGCGGCCGAACCCAGTCCGAGGACATTGTGTGTAGGAACTGTCGGCAAGTGGGTCATATGAGCAGAGACTGCACGGCTCGGTTGATGGTATGTCGGAATTGTGGTGGAAGGGGACACATTGCGTATGAATGCCCTTCTGAAAGATTTGGGAACAATCAGTATCCCTTAAGGTACTAAGCCCCACTACAAAGGGGCTTTTACTTAGTCTACAAATCAGTTTTGTGTTTGTTTGTTAGGAAAACCAGAGTTGATTTTGATGTATTTTTTTTTGGTACTTTTGGACCTGAACCATCCGGTTAGGTTGAACCGGCTGACTTTCATTGCGAAAATTTTAATTTTATATTTGGACTTTCAGCTTTTGAAACATGATCGGGATACGACTGAGAATCGTTACATCTTCTGCCATTCTCACCGCTTTCGCTGCTCCAAAAAGAGATATGAGCATTTCCCCATTTCTTTATTGTCGATTTGTGCATCGGTGATTTTGTCTATGAACCCATTACCCATCTAACGATTTCCTAGCGTTTTTTAACCGCTTGTTGAAACTACGGTTACTAAACCATCTCATCCACGGTACAAAAATTCTGCAATACCGAATGATGCAAAGATTTTCATTTTTCAAGAGCTCTTGTAGTATCATGACGAACTCATCTTGAACGCCGCGAGCAAACGAACCAAACGCAGCTCCGTACGTTATGTTTGGTGAACCATCGTATCAATTTCTTCTCGTACTGAGGCCCATGACTCGGTAGTTACCTGCATAATTTGGGATCTTTAAGAATTAATTGGCAAAATAATTCATTTCAAGAAAACTAATCCATTTCTTAAATTATGACAAATGATAGAATATATTTTCATATTTCCAAATTAAAGTACTACCAAATGTTCTAAGACACATTCTTGTGAATCTAGTACGCTATTGGACATGTCTTAAATTATGATAACTTATCTTACATGTCATTTTACATTAATTATTCCAAATTTAATAATAAGCTATTTTTATATCTATTGATAAATAGACATGTGTTGTAAACTACGTTTGATTTAACTTATATGATAAAAGTCAAAAATAATGAATACATTCCACGTAGTGCTTTATAGATTAAAAAAAATAAGGATTTAACTTAAATAATAAAACTCCAAAATAATTTAAACATAAACAGGTTTTTTTTTTTTGGAGACGTGTTTTCTTCTATATATAAAATATATGTTTTCAAGAGATTGTATTTTAATGTTTAGAGATTCGACAATTAAAGCTATATATTCCATGAATTTTTTTTTTCTCTTGTATATAAAAGAAAATACAGAAAACCAAGTTTGGATCCTTCATATTTTACGCTTTCCTAGAGAATCAAACGAAAAGAAGTTTAATTTGTACGATGTCGGATGCTTCAGATGAAGTTGTGGCGAGTCCTTCAAATAGAATTATGATTGTAGGCGTAAACGATGTGGTCACACGAGCACTATTGCTTAAGTTGGCTATTATATCGATCTATTGCGTCGCAAGAGTATGGGATAGTGTGATTGTATATAAAGAAAAAATGAGTTTTAGCTATGTTATACTAAAATACTTTGGATTCTTGTTAATATATATATATTTTTTTATTTTTTTTATTCTTGTTCTTGTTAATATATGTATACGTTTTCAGACTGGTTTGTTGTTTTTCCCCCTCATATCGACCACACACTAGTCTCAGAGGCCGACAAAAGTTGCTCGCCATCACCTTACTAATGGTGAGCGTATCTATGTTTTGTATATGTTATACATGGCAGAGATGGGATGTTTATTTCCTTACGTTAAGTGTTGTCATCGCTGCAATTTCATTGGCTCAACTGATTTACGGCATGGATAAGCTTTGTGTTTCCCGTATTATATTGGTAGCCAGCCTTGGATGTCTTTGGGGCTTCAACGGTCTATATTTTGATATTGAATCACCAATAATGTTTTGTTGTGTCGGTACTGGGAATATTACGTATGACATTTATTATGATGATCTCTGAAGAAGAACAGGTTTAGTTGAGTCCAGGTATAACGTCGAAGAGTAAAATAATTTTAAGCCTCTATATATTGAAAGACTTCATGGATCCTAGGCTCCTAGCTAATAGATTTTCATATGCATGTAAATAATTTTGTAGTCTCTTTCTGCCAAATTCCACTCTATTAACTGACCGAGCCGAAATCGATACGTATTTTTCCGACCATCACAAACAAACTCGTACAAGTTCGTCGTTTCCACTTTATTTAATCTTTCATCGAATGAGCTGGTTGAGCCATTGAGAATTAATTCAAGTCCGGTTCCTAAATGAACTGTATTAGCTGCCTAATATCATAGAGTGGGCTTGCCCATGTAAGATAATGATGGGCTATCTTGCAAATGTTTTTAATTAATGAAAAAATCATATTTTAAAAGTGAAAACTTTAAAAGAGAGAGAGAGAGAGAGAGAGAGAGAGAGATTATGTAGCTAAGTTGATTATTTTTTCTGTTTGGGCGAAAGAGATAGGTACTATAGAAGGAGTAAAGATGTATTATACAGTCAAAAGATGATTATGGTGATGATCATGGTAATTACGACGATTCCAGTACAAAAAGATATCTTTAGATGGCGTGAGAGACAAAAACAAATTAAAACATTGGGTTTTACTTTTCTTTTCTGTGAACGAGAGAGAGATCAGGTTGATCAATGTTTCCATTTTGAGATTAGCAAGAGAGAGAAGTTTTCTTTAGGTACAACTTTTGCAATTTCAATAGTAAAACAAAAACCAGCAAAAGAGAGATAGAGGAGAAAATGTTACACCGTGTACAATGTAGTAAGTTGGTAGGTGAGACTTGAGAGAAAGAGAGAAGCGGTTAGACATTGACATTACGGAGAAAAGACTCTTTGTTTTTTACTTTTTACTTTTTTTTTTTTCTTTCTTTTTTCCTTTTGTTTCCTTTTTTTTTTCCTTTTTACTTTCCTTTTTATTATTTCTAAAGAAGTGATCATGTGTTCTTTTTCTTGGTCCGGAAGAAGTCATGTGTTCGAGACTTCGAGGTCAATATTGCATTCTTTCTGAATGTTGTTTGTTCGTTTTTTTAATTATTATTTTAGTCAAGGAGAAGTCATGTGTTCAAGTTATTGTATGCGGCATTAATAATAATGAAACGAGTGAACAACTGATCAGATAGTATAATATGTTATGCGACATTATAAATAATAAGATCAGTCGGCAATCTAGATAGTTGTACTGCATAATGACTAAAGATGCATTCAATAGATATTGACTTCAAAGTGGAGGAAATTTGTAATTTTTTATTAATAGTCCGATGCATTAAATTCTCTCGTTGAAATCTTGGCTAGCACCTTCATTTTTTTTTTTTTTTTTTTTTTTTTTAAAAAAATCTTGGTTAATTTTAAAGAGCACATAAACAAAATCAAATAGAAAGAAGTTGGAATATATTCTCACGTCTTGTCTGCTGTGTTGGTAGTTACTAAAAATAGATATGCAAAAAGGGTTACATGAATGGACCACGTAGATAATAGATTCATGCATTTGTTATCGTCAGACAAAGTTAAATTGTAGAATTACTAATTACTACTGGATTTTTCATTTTTTTCGTTAGACCACGTACGTAGCCCCAAGGCTAACTAATGAAGGAAGGTTCCGCGCCAAAGTAAAGCCACGTCATCCGAATCCTAAGTCCACGTGTTCCTTCTTTCCACGCGTGATTATCTGGTTGGGCTTGTATTTTGTCTACGAGGCCCAACAGAGAAGATTTATATTTATGTTGTGACCCAAAATTAGCTAGTTGTTTACTATAGTTTCTTGCAGCGGTAGTTCTTGAAGTATGATAATTATTATTAGTTTCTTGCATTGGAAGTAAAATTAAACAGCTGGTATAAAGCTGTGCTACACAACACCATTTCAAAACATCGGACACTTTAGCCGGTAGGTCGGAACGGCGATGAGTCTGGTGGCTCTAGGCGCCGTGAGACCAAACATGTCAGTCATATCCAAATCGCCAGAGCTAACTCCGCCCGGCAAGTCCCAATCAAAAGAATGAAGCATGTGCGCGACGGCGAGTTCCATAGCATAAAGCCCTAATTGCATACCCGGGCACGATCTTCGACCCGACCCAAACGGTAGAAACTCGAAATCACTACCCTTGAAATCCGGAGCCTTGTTATCCATAAACCGACCCGGTTTAAACGCATCTGGTTCAGTCCAAACCGATCTGTCACGCCCAATTGCATACACATTGATCATGACCCGAGAACCACGGGGAATCGAGTAGCCGGAGACGACGGAATCCGCCGCCGCCTCATGGAGCAGAAGCGGAATCGGCGGGTGTAGCCTCAACGTTTCTTTCATTGCGCATCTGAAGTAAGGTAGATTCTCGAGATCAGATTCGTGAAATTGACGATTCAAACTGATGACCTCAGCGAGTTCTTGCTGCAATTTCCTCAGTTCGTGAGGATTCTTCATTAGCTCCGTCATTGCCCATTCAATCGCAGACGCCACCGTTTCAGTCCCACCAAACATCACATCCTACAATAATAATTCAACTTCTTAATCAGTTAAAATGACATTATTATAAAAATTTAACATATGGTTTGTAATATTAATCTAGTTGTATTATTACCATGACCAGGGCTTTGATGTTATCTCTTGTGAGACTGAGTGATGACTGTGAATCATTATTAGATTTACTGCCATTTTCACCGTTATAAAACGCCATTAGTTCATCGACCATGTCATCGTCCAAGCCATCATCGTCTGGTTTTCGCGATTTCTTCTTTTCGATATGTGCATCGAGGATTCTATCTATGAACCCATCCAATGATTTTCTAGCGTTTTCTAACCGCTTGTTGAAACCGTGGTTACCAAACCATTTCATCCACGGTAAAAACTCTGTGATATCAAATGCACCAAAGAGCTTAGAGAACTCTTGTAGTATCTTGACGAATTCGTCTTGACCGTCGCGAGCGAACGAGCCAAACGCAGCTCTGTAGGTTATGTTCCGCGTCAAAGCAAAAACCAACTCTCCCACGTTAACCAGTGAACCGGTTTGGTTGGTCAGTGTTTGAACCATTGAATCAATTTCTTCTCGTACTGAGGCCCATGATTCGGCCCGCTTTCTGCTAAAGAGCTTCATAACGCAAATCTTTCTCATTTGACGCCAAAGTGGACCGTAGTTAGCAAACGCCATATCCGCCCGGTTGTATGTAAGATATGAAATCGCCACGTTAGCTGGCCGATTTGCAAAAACCACATCTTGAACCTAACATAACCGAATACTTTAATTGAATCCATTCATGTTTTCTTTTGTTAGAATCCAAACAAATTGAAATGATTGAGAAGAATCATTAAAAAATAATGGTGTCAAAAATAATAATTCAAGTAATAATTAAAATTCAAATAAATATCACTTACCTGAAGAATTTCTCGTGCCATGTCAGCGGTAGAAACGGCTACAATATGAATTTTACCCATTTGAAGATGTAGAAGACCACCAAATTGTTTAGCTAACTCGGCCAAACCACGATGATTCAACTGATTTTTAAGTTTAAAGTTTCCTATCACTGGAAATCCTTTTGGACCTGGTGGAAAGGAAAGACTCCGATTTAACAAAACTCTAACTAAATACAACATAAAAATAAGAAAAACATATAAAATTGGGGAGCAAAGCAAACAATCCATCTTTTCTCTTTTACTGTTTTTCTAATACAGAGAGTGAAAAGATGGTGAAGAGTTTTTTTTTTTTTTTTTTTTTTTTTTTTTTTTTTGTATCTGGCTGTTATTTGAATATATAGAAAACAAAAGTTCTTTACAATTTGGGTGGCTGTTACTAAATATTCGTAGATTCTGTTTCAGATTTATGCATATGTGTATGGTAAGTAATACTAGTTAAATATGAAAGATTTGTTTCCCTTTTGGGCATTTAAAAATACAATTTACTTTAAAGATAACAAATAAATTTAAAGTTGGAAATTTAGCAATGGACGAATAAAAGAATTTTAATATACGAGCAGTAAATTTTAGCCGTTAGGGATTGATTTACATAAACGACTTACGACAAAAAGAACGTGGTTAACACCACCTACGTAGCTTTCTCAAGATTTATACGAATATTAGTATATATAATAATCTAATAATATTTGTTTTGCGGTACTAGCTAAAAAACTACGCAGCATATATATTGAAGGACTTAAGCTTTTTTACGTTGATTTGTAATTTTGTTTATGTTGTAAACTGTGTTGTTCTATTGATTAATGAATGAGATTTCGATACATATATATACATGATGAGGGGAGACAAATCCCCATTGGGCTAGTAAACCCTAAAGCCCAAAAGCCCACTAAGTACAATATAGGCCGTCATAAGGAGAATCTTCAAGAACATGGGCATGGGCCTTCTAGGACATGGACATGGGCCTTCTAGAATATGCATAAGGTCCACGGTTATGGAGTCCATCCAACATGTGGTTTATAACACTCCCCCTTGGATGACATAACCGTGTAGATGCCAAAGGATCTCAGTAATACGCTTGGGGATGCTGCCTCATTAAAACCTTACCAGGAAAACCCATTGGGACAAAACCATGGTTAAGGAAAAAGAGTACAGCACGTATTACTCCCCCTGTTTTGGTCATCCCTGCAAGTCCTTAAGTCTCTGCATTCCAATTTGATGCGTGAGCTTCCTCAATGTCGATGTTGGTAATGCCTTGGTAAAGAGATCGGCTGAGTTGTCGCTGGATCGAACTTGTACCACTCGAACTTCTCCATCCCTTTGCAAGTCATGCGTGAAGAAGAACTTTGTTAGAATGTGCTTCGTCCGATCTCCCTTGATGTAGCCGTCCTTGAGCTGAGCGATACAGGCTGTGTTGTCTCCTCATATGATGGTCTTTGATGTTGTAGTAGCTGCGCCTTGAAGAAGGCTGCCTACGTACCCTTGGAAGGGATCAAGCCACACGTAGTTCCTATCTATTGACCATGCCATAATCTGATTTTACCTGCATCAGCAAAACAAACTAAACCAAAGCAAACTAGACCTTCTTTGGTTAGATCAGTATAGAATAAAACCCAAATAAACAAACATAGGAAGAATAGAATTTAAAATTTAACCAAACCTTCTTTCAAACCTTTCTAGTGCCTTTGGGTTGATCATGAACTAAATTTAGGCAAAGGAGGTTCACGGCAAAACATATGTCTGGTCTAGTGTGGCTAGCAAAGTACATTAACGCTCCTATGGCACTAAGGTATGGCACTTCAGGATCGAGAACTTCTTCCTCATCCTTCTTTGGACCGAATGGATCACTATCCAATCCGAGGCTTCTCACCACCATTGGGCTGCTCAATGGGTGGGCCTGGTCCATATTGAATCTCTTGAGTACTTTTTCAGTATATGCCTTTTGATGCACAAGGATTCCATTATTCATGTACTCAAGTTGCAATCCCAAACAGAATTTTGTCTTGCCTAGGTCTTTCATCTCGAATTCTTTCTTTAGATATTTGACTGTTTGGGCGATTTCCCCAGAGGTTCCAAGGATGTTCAAATCATCCACATATACTGCTATTATCACAAACCCTTCGTTTGCAAATTTCTTTATGAAGATACATGGACTGATGGGATCATTCTTATAACCTTCTCTGACTAGGTACTCGCTTAATCTATTGTACCACATGCGTCCACTTTGTTTCAGTCCATAAAGCGATTTGTTCAGCCTTATGCAGTATTGGTCTCGAGACCCTTTCTTATCTTTATCTTTGAGCTCAATACCCTCTGGTAATCTCATATATATCATCTAGTGGACTTATATAAATATGCAGGCATTACATCCATTAGCCGCAAATCAAGTCTTTTTCTTTATATAGCTAGACTTAGCAAAATTTAAATGTCTTAGCATCCATCACAGGGGAGTATGTTTCTTCATAATCTATCCCCGGTCTTTGTGAGAATCCTTGTGCAACAAGCCGTGCCTTATATCTCACGATTTCATTATTCTCATTTCTCTTCTTCACAAAGACCCATTTGTGTCCTACTGGTTTTTACATCGAATGGTGTCCTTAAGGTCGGACCAAACTCATTCCTTTTCTTAATGATTCTTAGCTCCACGTTTTATGGTCTTGTACCATTTAATCAATCAAGTCTTTGAGTGCACTCTAGTATAGACGTGGGCTCCTGATCCTCATTTATATTCATAAATTCAAGTGCTACCTTGCATGCAAAATCATCTTATGTCGACATTTCTTATATGTTCCATTATGTTCCAGACATGATATAATCGATTTGAGATTTATTATGGTCAGGACCTTTAATACTTTGCAGCTTGGCGTCCCAAGCTACATTATATGGTACCTGTACCTTAGAGCCGGCCGGCCTTATCTCCATGTCTGGGATGGTTTCCTTAGTAACCTCGGATTCCTATTGCACTTTTCTTTGATTTTCGAGGATTTTTATCTTTGGAACCTATTGGTCTACCACGTTTCTTTCGTGTGTTAGACTCGGTAGCAATTTCATTGATTCGCTTTTGGATATCAATACGTACTGGTGCATTACAAGCTGGTATGTACGTTTTTGTAACTTTCTTTGGGTCAGCAAAGGAATCTGGCAATTGATTAGCTAGCTTTTCAAATGTATAATCTTATGGACCTCTGATTCTCATGCCAGAGTCCGAGGATCTTGCCAATTTAAGGATGTTTGATTTCATTATATTTCTTTTATTGCTTTACCCAGCTTGTTCGTCTCTCCACCTATAGTAGGAGATTCGGATTCATTCAAATGACAATCCGCGTATCTAACCTTAAATAGATCACCCGTAGTTGGCTCTAGATACTTAATAATGGTGGGAGAATCAAATCCAACATATATTCCCATCCTCCTTTGAGGTCCCATCTTTGTTTCTATGTGGTGGAGCAATCGGTACATATATGGCACACCCGAAAGTCTTTAGATGGGATATGTCTGGCTCATGACCCATAAGTAATTGGGATGGTGAATATCTATGTTCACTAGATGGCCTTATGCGTATAAGTTCTGATGCATGTAAAACAGCGTGTCCCCAAGCGGCTACTGGGAGCTTCGACCTCATGAGTAATGGTCGAGCTATCAATTGAATTCGTTTAATGAAGGATTCCGCTAATCCATTCTGTGTATGTACATGTGCTACGGGATGTTCCACACTTACCCCCATGGACATACAATAGTCATTAAACGCTTGGGACGTGAATTCACAGGCATTGTCTAGACGTATAGTCTTAAGCGGAAAATCTGGAAAGTGGGCTCGCAGTCTTATTATCTGGGCCAATAACCTAGCAAACACTTGGTTTCTAGTAGATAGGAGACAAACATGCGACCATCTTGTCGATGCATCAATGAGGACCATACATATATCTCTTTGTATCCTTTCCAGAAATTTTAAGGTCTCTTTATTTACCTTAGCCGGTGATGGCCTTATAATGAGTTTCCCTTGTGAACATGCTTCACACGTGAGATTCTTAGGGATAACTCTTTTCTCTCTTAGGGTGTGCCCCTTTGAATTAGTTATTAGTTTACGCATCATACTATGACCCGGATGGCCAAGCCGGTCATGCCATAAAGTGAATTTCTCGATGAACTCTTTGTTCATTGCCATATTAGCTTCGATCATATCGATTTTAGCATAGTAGAGACCAGTGGATAATGCGGGTATAGTCTCTTAGGACTTTCTTATGTCCTTGGGTGATCTCAATTATATTTAGGAATTCTTTGTTCCCTTCACCCTTTGTTTCAATATGGAAACCATTCAATCTTATATTTTTGAAACTTGACAAGCTCCTCTTCGAGCTGGGTGAATATAGGGCATCGCTTATTTCAAGATGCGTGCCCTTTGATAAAAGTATATGGGCATGACCATGGCCCTCAATAAGACTAGCTATACCCGCTATGGTGCTAATATTGGCATTTTTCATTATGAGATTTAGGAAAATATCTCTTATCTTTTGTGTGGCTCCACTATCCACCACAATTATGTTCTTGTCCTCGGCCATTTCTTATATGGACAAGAATCATGTTCTAAACATAAAATAATATAAAATAAATTCAAGCAAATAACAATCAATGAACACATAAAATGCAAAGAAAAACATAGAGGTTTTGATGTCGAAGTAAGATTTATCAACTTGATTCTTTTATGCAATCAGAAGTTTCATACTCTATTAGATCATCTTGATCATGTTCACCATCTTTATATACCAAATGGGCTTTAGGATTCTTCCCTTTTACACTCTCTTGATAGAGGTCACAACGATGTTTGGAAGTCCTACATATCTTAGCCCAATGGTTTCCCATTCCATATCTATGGTATACTCATTTGGTCGAGTGTTGTGGTTTGGAAATACCACATCGTCCTCGCCCTCGACCACGGCCGGAATTGGGTCTACATCCACGGTTATAGTGGTTCCCATGGCCGGATGAGTTATAGTGGCCACAACCACGTCCTTTCAATACCACATCTATGGCATACTCATTTGGTCGAGTGTTGTGGTTTGGAAATACCACATCGTCCTCGCCCTCGACCACGGCCGGAATTGGGTCTACATCCACGGTTATAGTGGTTCCCACGGCCGGATGAGTTATAGTGGCCACAACCACGTCCTTTCCATCCACCACGGTCACGGCCGTGTGGTCTATCACTTTAGACGTGGTTAGATTCTTTGGATTCTTTCTTATCCTCTGCGGCCTTATTGGCATTAGGTAATGGGGTTAATCTATGAGGTCGTAACTCACTGTTTTTATCTGTAAGTCATTATTTTTATTTTTTTTTTCATCTAGCAATAGACTCATCCACGGACTTATAGTCCTGGATTATGAGACTCTCAATAAGATGGTGGCTAATATTGTCTTGTATCTATCTTTCTCTCTTGGCATTCTTGCCTTATTAGATACATTCACCAAGTCCTTTTGACTTTAGGATAATCTTAGTATCCATTGCCCATTTTAAAATAATTATCTCCTAAGAAATTTAGGGCAGTAAAGTACAAGTTGTAATTCAACATCTACAAGGAAAAGTTTTGAGTCAAAATCATGTAATCGTTAGTGTCATGCGGTATTTGAGACCGAACCATGAATCGATTTACTTAGGGATTTGACTTTCCTCTTTTGCTTAGGATTAGATTTCCTCTTTTTATTAGGATTAACTTTTCCTTTTCCTTTTTAGGATTTACTTTCCTCTTTACTTTAGGATTAATTTTCCTATTTCACTTATGATTTTAGATTTTAAGATTTCCTATTTTAATTAGGATTTGGAAATTTTCTATTTCTTAAAGTTTTCCTATCTTGAATAGGATTTATGAATTTCCTAATTTAATTAGGATTTAGAGTACAATAGGATTTAGGATTTTATTTAGGTTTTCATGCTTTCTATTAGAATTTTAAAGTTTCCTATTTTATTGAGGATTTTAAGATTCCCTATTTAGGATTTAGGGTTGTTAAGATTTCCTATTATCTAGGGTTTCCTATTTTATTTAGGATTTTAAGGTTTCCTAGATTTTAGGGTTTCCTATTTTATTTAGGATTTTAGGTTTTAGGGTTTTGAGATTTCTTTTAGGATTATCTTTTCTAAGTTTTCTAGGGTTCATGCAATTTTAGTTTTAGGGTGTTAAGCATGTAATCAATCAAAGGAGCAAACAATCTAACAACCTAAACAATCTCAATCAAGCCGATTTAAACTTATGGAATTTTTTGGATTAGATTCGTTTTAGGTTTTAGGTTTTTAGACCTTTAAAGTTTCGGTTATTAGCTTATGTATTTTCGTTTTGCGATTTTAGGTTTAGACAATTGAAACTTCTCTAGCAACTTAGGCGAGTTTAGCTTAAGCGATAATCAACTTTTTCTAGCAACCTAAACGAGTCAAACAATCGAGAAAACAAGCAATCGGATCAAACAAGCAATCAAATCATACAAGCAAAGCAATCACTTAATCAATCATCATTCGTTTTAGGGTTTCTCTTTGCTTAACTTTCAAGTTCAATTGTTGGTTCTTTAGCTTTAGGGTTTTGATGTTACCTTTCACCTTATGGGGTTGTATGGACTAGAACCGGGAGCTAAAGACCTCGGTAACTCACGCTGCTGCAACGAACCGCAAACAGTACCACGATGAACAGTACCACGATGAACAGTGCCGCGATGAACAATACCCGCGATGAACAGTGCGGCGATGAACAGTACGACGATGAACAGTACGGCGATGAACAGTACGGCGGTGAACAGTACCGAGATGAACAGTGTCGGCGATGAACAGTGCCGTGATTTTTAGGGTTAGGGTTTTAGGGTTTTCGTTAAGAGCAAGTCGTGCTGATAACGTGTTGTAAACTGTGTTGTTCTATTGATTAATGAATGAGATTTCGATACATATATATACATGATGAGGGGAGACAAATCCTCATTGGGCTAGTAAACCCTAAAGCCCAAAAGCCCACTAAGTACAATATAGGCCGTCATAAGGAGAATCTTCAAGAACATGGGCATGGGCCTTCTAGGACATGGACATGGGCCTTCTAGAATATGCATAAGGTCCACGGTTATGGAGTCCATCCAACATGTGGTTTATAACAGTTTATGGATTTTTATTACAATAATCACTTTTCAGCGAAAATATATATTGAGGGACCTATTGACCTAAGCTTTTTTCTTACGTTAATTGTACATTGATAATCTATTTCTTACATTATGATAAACTATACAAATTCTTAGATATCCAAAGTACTATAAAATATATAAGCTAATACACAATTTTTGTGAGTTTAGTACGCCACTGGACATCTTTTGCATAATGATATATCATATATTATCTTCTTTCTAGATGTCATATTATAGTAATACAATTCCAAATTTAAACCTAAGCTATTTTTATCTGTATTCGCACGTAGATGATCTTTTTAGATATGTAATAGTTTTTGGAAAAGGAATTTGTTAAATTGGCGTACAAACACGTAGTGCTTTATAATCAGAAGGATATGGCTTTAAATAAATAAAAACTAGAAAAGAATTAAACATACAGACACAGTATACTGTTTTTTAGGAGGTATGTGACACGTGATTGATCATTTATTAAAAAAGAAAAAACTTAACAAGTTTTTGAAGATTTTGTATTTTAATGTTTAGCGATTCGATAAACAAATTTTTTATACCATTATCCAAATAATGAAACCTTTTATTTCTCTTGTTTATAAATGAGAAGATGCTTGGCCTTAGGTAAACCAAGCTTTCTTTATCATCTTCGTATTCTAGGCTTTTCAAGAGAAACAACAAACATAAAAATTTAATATGTTGTCGGGTGAGAAAACGATGATGGATTTCTCAGATGAAAATGTGGCAAACAAAACTATAATTTTTGGAGTAAATGACAGTTCCACACGATCAATAATGCTTAAGTTCGCAATTATATCAATATATGGAGTCGTAAGAGTATGGGATAGTGTGATTGCATACAAAGATGATATGAGTTTCAGCTATTTTCTATTCAGATACTTTGGATTCTTGTCAATGTATATTTACGTTTTAAAATTGATTTGTTGTTTTGGTCCCTCAGATCCACCACACACTACATTCAAAGGACGATCATTCTTGCTTGCCAATTTGCCATCATGACATTAGTGATGAGCGTATCTATGTTTTATAACTGTTACACATGGCAGAGGTGGGATGTTTATTTTCTTACGTTAAGTGCTATTATCGCTACAATCTCATTATCTCAATTGATTTACGGCATGGATGGGCTTGAGGCTGGTTATATTGTATGGATAACCATCTTTGGATCTGCTTGGGGAATTTTCGGTCTATATTTTGATATTACATCAGGATCAATTATCTGTACTTTCTTCATCACCGCAATGTTTCAAATGGCGTTCACATCAGTAGTTTATACGGACGCGGTTTTAAACTCGAGGAATAACTAGTGGCTTCTTTTGTCAAAGAAAAAACTACTGGCTTCAACTAGTTTATTTTAATTTTGTTAGAATTTAGAATCCAGATAAATGCTTTAGATGAATCATTAAAATATTATGTTGTAAAAAAAAAAAAAAGTAATAATTTAAATTCAAATAAATCACTTACCTGAAGAATTTCTCGAGCTATTTCAGCTGTAGAAACGGCTACAATAGGAATTTTACCCATTTGAAGGTGTAAAAGACCACTAATTTGTTTGGCTAACTCAACACAAATCACGATGATTCAACTTATTTTTAAGTTTTAAGTTTCTTATCATTGGATATCTTATTGGACCAGGTTGAAAGGAAAGACTTTGATTTAACAAAATTTTAACTAAAATACCAAAGAAAAATTAGAAAAACATGTAAAATTGGGGAGCAAAGCAAACAATCCATCTTTTCTCTTTTACTGTTTTTCTAATAGAGAGAGTGAAAAGATGGTGGAGAGTTTTTTTTGTATGGGACACAAGAATTTGGCTGTTGTGTGAATATATAGAAAACAAAAGTTTTATACATTTTGAGTGGCTATTACTAAATAATAAATATTTGTACATGTTGTATTAGATTTATTGTGATGAATAATAATTAAAAATGAAAGATTTGTTTCCCTTTTGGACATTTGAAGAATAAATCTTAAATTTTAAAGAAAACAATGGTAGTCACTATTCTCTGTCTTTTTGCAGCAGTCGATAATATATCCCAACAAAGATAAATTTTATTTTAGATTGGAAATCTAGCAATGGACGAGTTCCTTTTATTATAAAGCAATAAATTTTAGCCGTTAGGCATTTGATTTACATAAACGATTTACTATGAAAAGAACGTTTTCAGATTAGCTTATTGTTTTATTCCTTGGGATCCACCACAAATTAGTCTCAAAGGCCGACCAATCTTGCTCGCCATCATATCATTAATTGTGAGTGTATCTATGTTTTATAACTGTTACACTTGGCAGAGATGGGATGTTTTTCTCCTTACGTTAAGTGTCATCATCGCTACAGTCTCATTGGCTCAATTGATTTACGACGTGGATGGGATTGGGGCTGGTTGTATTTTATGGATAGCCATCTTAGGATCTGCTTGGAGAATCAACGGTCTATATTTTGATATTACATCACGATTAACCATTTGTACTTTCTTCATCATCACAATGTTTCAAATAGCATTTACGTCAGAAATGTATAATGACAAAACGAAACTCTCTGAGAAAGAACTATTGACTTCAATTAAACATGATTTTCAGATGTTATACTTTTAGATTTTATTGTTTATCAATCTTATCTTATATACAAATTATAAAGAAAACTCTACATCTCATTATTTGAAATTTTTTTGATATATATCTGGTTTTAGTTGCTTGATGTGTTTGGTCGAAGCGACTATCGTTCTCAAAAAGCAAAATTACCGACGAAAACTCTGTGGCATTGGTGGTATTGATCGTCGTTAAATACTATACCATGGTCACTGTCTCTGAGTTTCTTAGACTACGGTTTACTGATTCCTACTTGCAATCGTGGACAGTTTGGATTTTCTGACTCTTTTCCAATAGGTGCGATATCAATGGATGTGCTATAGTCGTCATCGTCTTATTTCTTGTGAAGAGGTTCGGATTTTAGTATGTCCCAATCATGACAAATAGTGTCTTAGGAATTAAGTACTCTAATATGCTCTGATTGTTGCCAGTTAGCACTATGCAAATAGGTTATATTAGTAGAGTTTTGGAGTTTGAATACAAAAGTTAAATATCTAGGAATATATGAAGGTAAAAAATCATACATTAATGAGGATATTTGTCTGATGGAGACCAATAGCGGTAAAATGTTGACGATTCTTAAAGTATAGGGGTTAGGTTTGTTATAAGATTAAAAAGTGAGACTTGAAAAAGTAAAAGTAAATTCAAAGTTAATGTTCTATCTGATACCATACCAAACGGTAGGTTTTGATTTCAAACCCACTCTCTCTCACAAGGAAGGAGGAAGAAGACGAAGATCGAGAGATAGTGTTTTCTTTACGAATGGAAACAATCAGAAAGCAAGCTTCTAAGCTCAGAGAACAAGTGGCCAGACAGCAACAGGTATTGAAAACTCATAAAACCCTAAATTATATCTCAAGATTATCAATTTTACTTATGATTAATTGATGGGTTTTGGTTGAGTTTGATCTGAGTAGATGGTGTTGGCGTCTGGGTCTTTAATCGATAGTGTGAAAGTTGGAAAAGTTACAATCTTTGATCTCTCAAATTGATTTTTTTTTTTTTTTTTTTTTTACAATTTTAGTTGATTTAGGCTCAATTGTGATTACTTGTATCTTTGGTGCTATTGGTTTGATATTTAATCGTTGATCTCTGAAATTGATAATCTTTTTACAATAAGCTTTCAAAGGCTCTTGTATGTTGATGTTTTCTATGTTCTGTTGCAAATTTTGATGGAGGCTGTTCTGAGACAATTTGGGGGAGGAGGTTATGGAGGTTCAGACACTGTAATAACCGATGAGGAAGAGTTTCATCGCCATCAGAAACTCGAGAAGCTCTACCTCTCAACACGTTCTGCTAAGGTTTTTGATATTTCCAGCTTGTTACAACAACTTTAATTATCTTGGTCTTGGTACAGTTTCTTCATTGAAACCCTGAAATTTACTTTTCTTCTCAGCATTTTCAACGGGATATTGTTCGTGGTGTTGAAGGATTTATCGTTACTGGATCCAAACAAGTCGAAATAGGTGATTTTTTTCTTATGCATTTGTGTTTCTACTGTTTTTAAGAATCATATAATTGTCTTCTGATTCATTTTGTTGCGGTTAGGGACTAAGTTGTGTGAGGATAGTAGGAGATATGGTTCGGAAAATACATGTACAAGTGGTAATACACTAACAAGAGCTTCACTAAGTTTCGCAAATGCCCGGGCTCAAATGGAGAAAGAGCGCGGAAATCTCTTGAAGACTCTTGGAACTCAGGTTTCAAACCGTTTTATTTGGAAAAATCTATGCACTTTTTTTTTGTAGCAATATAGCTAAGTTTTACATGATGAAGTTATTAGGTCGCTGAGCCATTAAGGGCAATGGTAATGGGTGCCCCATTGGAGGATGCTCGACATTTAACACAGCGGTATGATCGGATGCGACAAGAAGCTGAAGCTCAGGTACTCAGCAGCGCCGCTTCTTCTAACTTCTGACACTAAATTGTGTTTTTTTTACTAACATTTTTTCTTGAACCTACGCAGACTATAGAAGTATCAAAACGGCAAGCTAAGGTTAGAGAGAATCCCGGTAATCCCGAACTAGTAATGAAGCTGGAATCTGCTGAAGCAAAACTACAAGACCTTAAATCAAACATGACAATATTGGGGAAGGAAGCAGCTTCTGCCATGGCTGGAGTCGAAGATCAACAGCAAAACCAAACTCTTCAGCGGCTAATAACTTTGGTACTTACATAGACAACTGTTTTGGTAAGACTTGGAAGTTGTTTTGGCTTCAAAATCATTTATTTACTCTCTTGCTTTTGCATGTTTCTATGAAAAGGTTGAAGCAGAGCGTAATTATCATCAAAGGATCCTTGAGGTTATTGAACGGCTAGAAGGAGAGGTATATATATCTCCATTGGCCACATCTTTCTACATTGTTAATCTCCGAGTGACATAATTTCATTGTATAGATGAGATTTGAGCAACAAAGAATCGAAGCCCCTCAAAATCCACAAGTAGAGAACATCACATTTTGGCCTCCTCCTTCTTATGAAGAAGCCAATGATGGAGTCAATGCTTCTCAAATGCATAATGGAACATCAGACGCCATGGGATACTTCTTAGGAGAGGTTAATGTACTTAAAAATGTCATCTTGTTATGTTCACAAGAGCTTAATTAATCTCTTAAGTTGCCTATCTTTTTCCACACAGGTCATGTTTCCGTATCAAGCTGAATCTGATTTTGAGCTCACCTTATCAGTTGGAGAGTATGTTGTTATCAGAGAGGTTAGCATTCAAATCAAAGCATATAAGACCATTCTTTTCTGGCTCGGGACATCAAATAACCGAAAGAATCTTAAAACTCATCTTTGATCTTTGAGGACTCATTCACATGTCTTTATGCTGATCCAGGTAGTGAGTAGCGGGTGGGCAGAAGGAGAATGTAAAGGCAAAGCGGGGTGGTTTCCTTATGATTACATCGAAAGAAGGGATCGTGTCCTCGCAACTAAGGTCATCGAGGTGTTCTAATGGCTTTTTTGGTGGGTTTCGGTGATTCTTGGGACACTAGTTTTATCTGTTTGAAGAAACTTGGTGGTTTTTGTTGCCATTGTTGTCCAGTATTTAGCTAGATTTATGTTTCTTCCTCTCTTTTTACATTTACACAAAATCTGATCATAAGCAAAAGAAATCTCAGCTCCGATGATATCTAACAATATTTTCCATAATTCAAATGCTTTCGGAAAGGATTTCTCAATGTAGGTTAAAATATATCTTGGACTTCATTATTCAATAAACTAATTTAGTTATTTTCCTTAACATCTTTTAACTCTAAGAAAATAAAACCACTAAACTAACATTATGAACTAACGGTCTGTGAGAGGACAAAAGCATTTTTTCACATATGTACATTTACAAATCAATAAACCAATAACACACCCCTTTAACTTTTTTTTTTTTTTTTTAATCTCAAAGCCCTTAATTTCTTTGAGTCGGCACATGGTCTCGCCAATATTTGAGCCGGGCCTGTTTCTATGGTAAGCAGTCGATATCTTGAATTTTGCAGAGGAATGTAAGATTTAAAATAAAACGCAAACAGCAAGTGCCCCTGGTCGTAATTCCTCACTGGTATAGTGATAACATCTCAATCCGTATAATAACAGTTTTTAAAGCACACTTAACATAGTTTTAGTTTATCTAACGTATGTAGTTAACAATCTTAACTAGGTTAATTACAACTGGTTTCATTAGTAGCAAGAACATGCATGAAATAATACTGCTTAGTATTTGTAAACACAGCCCCGACCCTAACCATTCAACCTTGCACAGACGTCTTGCCACGTCTTCTTCCCCTCAGCCATGGAGGTCACGACGGAAGCTACCTCTTTCAAGCTGACTCGGACTTGGTCTCTGCTATCTCTTTCCCTTATCGTGACTGATGTCGGTGAATCCACTGTTATTGCAAATGGCACACCAAGCTCATCGGCTCTTGCATATCTCTTTCCTATGGATGCACCTATTCACACACACTCACACACACACACACACAAGCGTGAATCTTCTCAATTATAGTTGCTCCTTTTTGAAAATATAAGCACTTATAGTTTCAATCTGTTTTAACGTAACAGTGATTTCAATCTTGTGTTTGATGCCATCAGATTTGAGTTGTTTGGAAATGACTTTCGCTGCTTCCTCTAATTGTTGGTTCTGCACAAGCGGCAAAACCGTGCACTTGAAGGGTGCTACAAGAGGAGAGAAACGGAACACATTCAGTTGCTCATCTCCCGCCTTGCTTGGCCTTGTGCTGAAACAATGCTCGTAGAGACAATACATAATCCGACCAATACCAAACGATGGTTCAATCACTGACGGAGTGAAAAACCGCTTGCGCACTTCCGTCCTCTTCTTTGAGATTGACACCATGTTCTTCTTGATGGTCACGTTTTTCCCGAGGGTACACACTTCAAACTCTGCTTCACCTTTGGATTCCAGGGTTGCCTTCAGCTCCATAGCTTCTTGCTCATTCATCGCCTAACAAAACATTACACAAAGCATGTTCTTTATTCATCAACTGAAAAATATATATTCAGTAAGACAATAGAGACTTCACAGTCGGTTTACCTCTAAAGCTTCAACCACATTCTTTTGATCTGCCTTGAATGCAACACCCAGTTCTTTCTTCACAGGAGTAATAACAAGTTTCTGAAATAAAAAAGAACCGTATTAAGGACAAGTTACGTTGTAAAGACAGAGATGAAAATGTGGAAGAGAATACCTCTATTTCTTTAGGCTCTGCCAATTTCGCTTCAGCCACAAGAGAAACGCCACTTTTTTCCTGCCATACAACAGAGAGTCCACAATCTACTTAGTAAAAATTATAAATAGGAAAACATACATATGGGTTTTGAATACATTAATTATCTAGCTGTCAAACAAAATGACGAGAAAATAGAGTTAATGTAAGAGGTAAGTTTCTTACGGAGTGGGCACATAAGTCGTAAGCAGACCGATCTGCAATTCCAACACATTCAATCCACCCATATGAACACTCAATTTCAGCATCCCAACAATCTGCTGCATAGTGGGCCATTTCTTTTGCTTTGTGCTGGCGGAAACGCAGCCGTTCCTTGTCTATGCCAAGATGGACAAGGAAAAGATACACTCTCCCAATGAAGTATCCTAGAGTTTCACTGTTGACAGTCCCCTATAAGAATACATGCATTTTTCAGTTGTAGAAAAAAAAAGACGTCGGCGAATATGATTACAAATACTGACCTTGGCAACAGCTTCGCCGAGGCAAAGTTTTTTAGCAGATTGGCCAGACTTTTCTTGTTCTTCTCTTGGAAACATAAGGAATTCCAATAATTCTACATCAGGGAATTTGGGATGTGACTTATTCTCAGGATCGACAAAGTGTTCAATTTCTGCCAGCAAGAATTCGCGAGCTCTAATAGGCCCTTGACGAGGAGATATCTGCGATCGAAACACAGAGATAATAAGAAAAAAGATACCTTAAAAGACAGATTGAGATAAATATATCAAGTAGAATATCCACCTCATTCCTAAAGACTCGACCAACTTGAGCCACGGCAAGAGGAAGTTTTCTCCCATTGTCATTATAATAGTTCATAAAGTTCACAAAAATGCCTTGAGCAGTTTCAGGACGGAGGTAACTGAAACACACAAAAAAGAAAGAAAAAACAAATTAACTTTGATAAAACAAACAAGCATAGAAACGATTTATTACATGAAAAATATATACTCACCCGAGAGATGAACCAGTTGGGCCAAAGAATGTTTGAAACATCAAGTTGAACGGGCGAGGAGGATGAGAAAGTGGATTCTTAGTGTGGGGAGCAGTGATACCATACTCCTTTATTTTGGCACCAAGCTCTTCAGCAGAAAGATCTTCCACAACAGCGAGAACATTGTCCAATTCAGCAGCTTTCTCAGCAGAGATGGTAACATCTTTCTTTCGACTTTCACAATAACCCTTGACCAAGTGGTCCGCACGGTGAAATGCTCCATTTACCTCATCCTTGACCATAAGATCAGTGAACTTTTTTACGTGCCCAGATGCATTGAAAACAATCTCTGGTGTTAAAGCTGAACAACCAACTTCAAGCATGTCCTCCTCATTAACGAAAAACTGTTAAAAAAAATTAAATTAAATTCCATCAGTCTTTGTCTATACCGAATTGTGCAGAGATAAGTGATTGTTCTTCACCTTACGCCAGAGGCTAAGTACATTAAGTTCAACAAGGCGGCCACTAGGACCGTAATCTAAAAGTCCGGTGATGCCACCGTAGATATCGAAAGATGGATTGTAGAACAAACGCCGCTCGAGAATATTGCCCACGGCTTGTCGGAATGCCTCAGGCTCCTTCTCGACGACAGATTTCTCAGCCTTCAATATGTCGAAGAGACCCCCAATTGCAACGTCGATCTCCGGTTTCTCTGCGCTTGAGGCATTGAGAGGTCGGATGGGCATCTCCTGGTCTTCGACGGTCGAAGATTTCTTCGAAAACGCATGGAGAAGAGACTGTTCTGTAGCGTTCATCGGAATCGTACTGAAAAGTGAATTTGTTCTCCGCTCACACGAGTATTAGGGTTGGTTGGCAAACTGCGTTTTGATCTTCCTGTTTATACTTCTTACTTTTGTTCAAGATTAGGTTTAGCAAGTTCTTTTCTTAGCTTAAATCTTTTTCTGGTTAAGATCTTCATTATATATACTACCTAAGCTTGACTTTTTTGAACAATGTCGGTCAAACCACTACACCCAATAACATGATGGGCCACATTGTCTTAATGGCCCAATGGCCTTTGACACACATAAACCAAGACTTGATTCCAACTAAGGGTGTCAAAGTGGGCTCAATTTTGTGGATCAGTTTAATAATTTTGTTTGTTTGATGTATATACAAATTAATTATTTTTGTTTGGAATTTGATCAATTAGACGTTATTATGTGAAATTTAAAAAGTCATCATACGGTATTTTTCTTTGTTATATATATTATTGTTTGTTTGTCGTATTTGCATTGTTATTATATGAAATATTTATGTAATAATCGTCACAGATTTTAAGGATTGATCCGGGGTCGATTTTTTTGCAACTAAAAATTTTAAATTTTAAGTGACAGTTGTTTTTCAGTGTTTAAAATTGTATAGTTATATTCTGATTGTTAATTTTAGAATTTCACCTTTAGTATAACATCTCGTATTAATATCGATCCAAACCCGTCCCACCATATAACCCCGTCCCGTGAAATTAAACATCATTTTGTTATTTTTATTTTTAATAATATTTTTATTTAAAATACATATATAATAGTAACATTTTTATTCTAATATCATTAATATTATAAAAAAATTTGAAATTATAATGTTTAAATACTTATAAAGTTTAAATATTATAATTCTTATAAAGTTAAAATATTTACAATATATATGAACATTTTTGGTGAGACATATAATATATCTTTGGATATCTTTAAATCTTCACAAACAAATAATATGTTACATATATGTTTAATCAAATAAGAATAAAATCTTGTAGTTATGCAAAATTTCCAATTCGTTTAGTGGGTTTAAATCTTGAATTTATATTATTCATTTTATTTAGGAAAACAAAGTTAGTTGCAACAAAATCTTTAGCATTTTAATAGGAAACCATTTAATTAACAAATATTAATATGTTATAAAAAATATACGATTGATTTTTTTCCAAATCAACCACATGTCGGATAATCTTAACTTTCATCATACCTTTATAAGGAATTAGAAATCCAAACAAAAATTATTTGTTATTCAATCATTGATTTTAAAATCTTAATTAAAATCATGTGTTGTTGGTTCTATGATTTATAAATACTAGTTAAAATCCTATGTTCGTTTAGTCATTTGTTTTTGGATTTGAGAATCCAAATTATTAAATCGATTTTACTTTTCTTATAAAATGACAAAACTTATCAAGAAATGGAACATAACTTACGACGAAATTTACCTAACGTCTTTGTTTCCTTAATGAATAGTATTATCTACACTTTTTGTAATCTATGGCCATGAAAATTACCAAGAAATCGCGTGGAGGTCGGAAATGTTACATACTTTTCTTTGTAACTCTTTTGCGAAAGCAAAAATAAATGTAGTCAACCTTTTGGGAAAATTATCGTCTTTGACATAAGAGATTCAAAAAACTTTGCTTGCTTAATATTCTTTATTTGCGATTCTTTATTTGCGTTATACAAGTTGGTATTTTCCCTTTAATTTTAGAAACTTTGCTTGCTTATATTCTTTACCATTTTTTTTTAACTAATATTTTGAATTATAGTATAAACATATGTATAAATGATGTTTTCGTCATCACACTGAAGTCAAGCTCGAGAGAAATTTGTTTCCTAATTTAATTCATAAATGAGAAAGTGAATATGTACATCTTCTAAGAAATAACGTAACAACGCAACACCATTGACTTAAACAAAAAAAATAACATTAGTCTTTAAATAAATTGACATTTAAAATTACCAATACAAGTCTTTTCAAAGTCTTTTCAGAGTTTTTTTTTTAAATTATATAACAATACAAGTCTTTTTCATAGTCTCTTTTAATTGACTAAATAATAAAGACCATGAAAAGACTTGTATTGTAAGTTTGAGTGTAAATTGTAATTAAAGACTATTGTTTTGTTTATTTCTGTATCTTTGCCATGTAAATAATTACATTATATGATAAATAAATTATCATAGTGACAAATGACAGCAAGAAATGTGATTAGACCACCAACTAAATAATTGTATAGGTTAATAATGGAGCAAGTGATGTTCTTTCTATATACATTTTTTTAATTTCAATTTCTTTTAATGGGTTATTTTATTTTAACTGTAATTTCGTAGAAGAGTAATTTCGGAAGAAAAAAAGAAAAGAAAAGAAAAGCATCACGTGGTAAAGAGAGAGTAGTATAAAGATAGTTGGTTGGGTTCTGTTTTTTTTCTGTATACAAATCTCGAGGCGCCAAAAACAACCAAAAACTTCATAGCGGTGATCAGATTCACCAAATTTCTCTTAACCAAATCAATCAAAATGCTAATCAAATCCCAAAGATTGACCCTTTTCTCTCCTCTCTTTCCCAAACCAAGACCGATTCCGGTTAACTACCACCAGACACTGGTCGCAGAATCGGTGCTAACTCGGAGAAAACTCGGTGCGATCACCGCAACTCCGAGTTTCCAAGGAAATCCGGTGGTGACTCCGCGGAGAATAAAATTAGAGCAAGTTACGAGGAACTGCGTCGGAAGTGATCCGGAAATCGACGAAGAAGAAGAGGAGAAGAAGAGAGGGGATCTGGTGAAACAGAGCATATGGGAACAGATGAAAGAGATAGTGAAGTTCACAGGTCCGGCGATGGGGATGTGGATTTGTGGACCGTTGATGAGTCTCATCGACACGGTCGTCATCGGCCAAGGAAGCTCCATCGAACTCGCTGCTCTTGGTACGCTTTTCAATCATACTTATATTTCCGGTTTAGTAGCCAATTTTGAACCGGACTGGTCCCCAATCATACTGTTTTTGGTTCCTTTGTTTAGTCTCTTTCGAATAATATTACACAGATTTGTTGGAACCATGTGAACCAGAAAGAGTTTAAAAAACGGGTAAACAAATTATGCAAGTGTCCAGCTATATCATCTTATTATTTTTAATCATTTTTCCAAGCCAATCATTAGATTTGTGTCGGTTCACCAACTTCAAAATTTTGTATTTGTGTAACGTTTTTCACGAGTCTTGTAGACAGAAAAAAATATCGGTAACACTAAATAAAAAGAACAAAATACATATGTCAAAGTTAATTGT
The DNA here is from genome assembly GCF_000004255.2 of Arabidopsis lyrata subsp. lyrata. Taxonomy (NCBI): domain Eukaryota; kingdom Viridiplantae; phylum Streptophyta; class Magnoliopsida; order Brassicales; family Brassicaceae; genus Arabidopsis; species Arabidopsis lyrata. The sequence continues at coordinate 367,217 of NW_003302549.1, forward strand.
GTTGGTCTGAAGAAAAGCCAAATAAATGGTTTAGTCTCGTCGGTCAAAGTTAAAGACCGTTTTCAAATTTATTATTATGCATTTGATTTATACAAATTGAACTAGTCAACTCAAAGGCTAACTAACATAATTCAGTAATTAAAGTTATTTGTTTGATTTTGGGTGAGAATACGGTAATAATTGTGTACGATGGCTGAGAAAATTACCGGTTTAATAGGACCCGGAACAGTACTATGCGACCACATGAGTTACGTCTTCATGTTCCTCTCCGTGGCTACATCCAACATGGTCGCAACTTCTCTTGCCAAACAGGTAATTTACTTTTTACTCTTTCAACTTAGTCTTCTTCTGATGTGGAAACATCTCAAATGTTATTTGTTTTTCTTGCAGGACAAGAAAGAAGCGCAACATCAAATCTCTGTCTTGCTCTTCATTGGATTGGTTTGTGGACTAATGATGCTTCTGCTCACAAGATTTTTCGGTCCTTGGGCTGTTACTGGTAAACAATTTTTAGTACAAAAGTATGTTTCCGTTTTTAGTAATTTTTTGAGTGAAATGTATTTAGACTTTTGTCATGGTTTTTTGCAGCTTTTACAAGGGGGAAGAACATTGAGATTGTCCCTGCAGCTAATACATATATTCAGGTTCTTGTTCTTTTGACCATTCTCTGTTTCAAATTCTTCTGATAAATGATGCCTCTCTTTAACTGGAATCTTTCTGTCTTGCAGATTCGAGGCTTAGCGTGGCCGTTTATCCTTGTTGGATTGGTTGCTCAAAGCGCAAGGTTTCTTACACTTCCCTTCTTATTAATTAGCTTTAACGTTCGATGTTCTGTGTCGATTTTTTCGCCTCTTTATTGCTTGATTTGATGTGAGAATCTGTCTCAGTCTTGGAATGAAGAACTCATGGGGACCTCTTAAGGCTTTAGCTGCAGCAACGATCATTAACGGTCTTGGAGATACAATCTTATGCTTGTTTCTTGGGCAAGGTATCGCTGGAGCTGCTTGGGCAACAACTGCTTCTCAGGTAATATAAACAATACCATGAAGCCCAAAACTTGTAAAATGTAAATGAAAATGCAGAAGATTTCATTACGGATTAATGTGTTTGTGTGTTATGGTTATAGATTGTTTCGGCTTATATGATGATGGATTCTCTGAACAAAGAAGGCTACAATGCTTACTCTTTTGCGATCCCTTCACCGCAAGAGCTATGGAAGATCTCTGCACTCGCTGCACCTGTTTTTATCTCCATCTTCTCCAAGATTGCTTTCTACTCTTTCATCATCTACTGTGCTACTTCCATGGGAACTCACGTTTTAGCCGCTCATCAGGTACAATACAAAACAGAGATCTTCATGCCTAGCATTGTTGGTGTTGTATATTTATATTTCTGGTTTTTTTATAGGTGATGGCTCAGACGTACAGGATGTGCAACGTATGGGGTGAGCCACTCTCTCAAACGGCTCAGTCCTTTATGCCAGAGATGTTATATGGTGCGAACCGTAACCTTCCAAAGGCTAGAACGTTGCTTAAGTCCCTAATGATTATTGGAGCCACCCTTGGATTAGTCTTGGGAGTTATCGGAACAGCGGTTCCAGGCCTGTTTCCTGGTGTCTACACACATGATAAAGTCATCATATCCCAGGTCTGTTTTTGGTTTTCAAATCAACATTTGTTTCATGTGTTTTTGCTTCTAACTTGGTCTAATCTGATTCTTGATCTGTTTCCAGATGCATAAATTGCTTATACCTTTCTTCATGGCGTTGTCTGCATTGCCTATGACAGTATCCCTCGAGGGTACATTGCTGGTAAATTACAAAGCTCTTGTTAGATTACATGGTTTCTTGAGAAGCAAGCAACTTAATAAAGCTTTCGATTTTTCTAATCTTGATAGAAGATAGTGTGCTTAAACTAAACGTTGTTTGTTATTTACCAGGCGGGACGTGATCTCAAATTCGTCAGCTCGGTGATGAGTTCAAGCTTCGTTCTTGGCTGTCTCACACTAATGGTACTTTATAGAGCCTTTTCATAAACCCTAATTAAGATTATTAATCTTCGAAGACACTTTAAATTTGAGCAACCCTAAAATGCTTTTTGTTGATAATGACAGTTCGTGACACGGAGTGGCTATGGTTTACTCGGCTGCTGGTTCGTTCTCGTTGGATTTCAATGGGTAAAGATTTGTATACATAACATTTTGTTACCAGAGATTTTTTCTTTGTCCAAATCTGTCTTTAACCAAAATATGGTTAACATTGCAGGGTCGGTTTGGTCTGTATCTACGACGGCTTCTTTCGCCTGGAGGCATACTTAATTCGAATGGGATAAGTCCATATACGGCGGAGAAGATCAAATCCATTTAGTCTCAGTATGATGATTTCATTGATTATCTAAAGAGTTTGCCAACAAATGGCTAATTATGATATATCAGGCACCAAAAAAAGCAAGTCACATCGAGCTCTGAGGCTCTAGAATGATGTCTAGGTTCTAAGCTTATTGTCAACTTCTTATTTTGGTCAGAGGCTCAATGCAAATTTAAAGCATAATAGACAAATAATATTTAAGTGTGGTTAGTTCAATCAGTTAGGAAAAAAGTAATTTGGATTATGTTTATTCAACGTAACAAAATTTTCATTCAAGATTGTCATCTCCCTTTGACGAAATCTCAAATTCACTGATAGGTTCTTTTGTGACTCGTCTCTTCATTTCATGGTCACGTTGTGGTTAAAGCTTCCACAGAGGAGAATTTGCCTTACTGATCAAATGTGATTGTTTTTCTAATTGTATTCTTGAAGAAATGAAAATGCATCACTACTCTTGAGATGATAACAAACAAACCGGGTAAAGATTTAAGCCGTTGGAACTCTACTTCCGCCTCTGCGTCCACGACCATCAGGTCTCTCTGAATATTCTCTTCTCTGCAACAACCAAAAGATTGAAATTGAATGATCTTAAAGATCAAAACAATATAGAGTAATATGCAATGCTTTCAGGGTTACTTACAAAGGGTTTAGTGGGTCTAGTGTTTGCGTATTTCTGCCTTCTAGTAATTGACATTCTCTCAACTTCCTTCTTCTTCGCCTCTGCTTTCATTTTGGTGGGACTAGGCCGATACAATATCACAGTCCGCCCGATTTGCCCTACTGCTACCGAACCAGTCGCTTCCTCCAAATGCTGAACCGCATCCTCTAGCTCATCGGGAGATGTCTTGCGTATTTTCACCTGTTGGTCATATAAGAATTAACAAGAGACTCACTCAAGTAAGCCACAGAAGTTTTGAACGTTCCCACAGTATCAATCCATTCTCATAGATCAATCAAACAACAACATTCCTTTCACAAAACATAAGACCAAAAAAAAAAAAATCAAGATTCCACATAATCTAAATCCCTAATCAGGTAGAAGAATCATTCCACTTTCATCTCATTCATACACCAAAGATGAACACATGAGTCAAATTACCACAAAGCAACAATTTTGAGGGAGATTACTTCACTTACAGCTCATTAGACCTAAAAGATTGAACACAAAACCTTATAAAGTTGATACCTTTAAGAGCTCGTTCTTCTCGAGAGTCTCGAGGAAGGAGAAAACGACTGAATCAGTAACACCAGATTTGCCGACGAGTTGACATTTCAATTTATCACCCAAGCTATGCGCGTAAGAAGCCAATTCCTTCTTCTCCTTTATCGACAACTTCAAAGCAGAGCCTCGACTCTTCTTCTTCGGCTTCTCTGTTTTCTCCTCTTTAACTCCTAAACCCATCTCAGATGTTTCCGAATCTTCAATTCCTCTCACGGAAACAACCACTCCTCTGTCCAGCTCTTCTTCTTCGTCTTCGCCTTCTTCGTATTCGTATTCTTCATCCTCGCTCTCTTCGTCTTCTTCGAGATCTGGTTCATCGATGGAAGAGAAGGATTTCACTACGAGTGAAGTAGAACGAGATGGAAGCGGCTTTGATTGAAGGCGGGGCGTGTTACGGAGATTGGATTGGGAGATTGAAGCGGAGAAGCAAAAGGGTCTAAGGAAGCGACAGACCGACGACGGTGCTTTGGGATGTCGGAGAAGAAGATTGTGGATAAGGTGAGTCGATGAAGAAGACGATGATGCTGTCACTCTCTCCATTGCACCAAACACACACTCTAAAAATTGGTTTTGTGGTTTCTTTATTATATATATAAAACCCCTCTAAAATATGATTATTTCACAATCAAGATCCTAAATGTTTGATTAATCTCATCTCAGTATCTGACGGTGCAGATTACGCCGTGGTTGTTTTGGGTCTTTGTATTGTGGGCCAAATAGGCCCAATTACGACCCATTTTAAAATGATATCCTCTCTTTGGTGGGTCACTCAACAATGACATTCCCTACTGTTTTGCACACGCTTTTCTGCTAAAACAAATCAGAGATTGATGACGATTTTTTATAAAATATAGTTAATATATTTGATAGATTGTCTTTGTCTAGCCCAAGTAATTTCCATTTCAGGTATGTTAAAGCTAGTAATTTACTAACAACACAATTATTTTTGCTTTTACAAACACCACGTATTGTTTTTTTTTTCCGACGTATCAAGGGAATTTAAAGATCAAACCACATGGCACGTGAGAAAGGAAAAGCATGCACGTGAGCCAGCTGTGCAATGAAGCTCAAAAAAGTGACAACCACTTAGATTAGCTTCGAGAAGCAGGCACTCTATATTTATCGCATAACGGTATTTATTTCATTCAATAATTCTTTTGTTGTATAAATTTACAAAATTTCGAGTCTGTGATGTATACATACATGTATCTGACGAATATTTTTGTTTGAAACAGAAGCATTATCCTAATTTACGTGTTCCCGAGCCGAGAGGCTCAAGACGATTTCCAATTATTGTCGTTGCTGTTATTATTATTGTTAATAATTATAGTTATTATTATTATTTATGGAAACACAAGATTCCACATGATACTGCTTAAGCACTATGTCGAGCGAAAATGGATACTCGATTTAAATTAATTACCCCCATTAAATCCTTGAAAATTAAACGAAGCAATTTGATTTTGGATCGTACAATCAAACGTTATGTATCTTAATCTCTTTTTTTATATAACAAAATAATGTTTATCGTTTGGTATTGTAGAGGTTTTCAGCCTCTCAAAGGCTCAAGCTTTATCTCATTTGTCATCAACACCATATTACGGAAACAAATCAAGTAAAGTATCGAGAAGAGGAGGAAGATAAAATAGAGCAAGATGAAGGAAGAAGAGGAGCACACAAAGGATTTGTTAACCCGGTTCACGGCATTAACGAGCCGCTACGTCCGGTTAGGATCGATAGATCCACAACTTCACTATGAAGAAGAAGGTATTACAAACAAGAAGCAACAAGTGACCCGTCTAATACCCTTCACTAGTACTTAGACTCACTCTGTACCACTTCCTGTATAACTCAGAGAACAACAATGACAAGCTTATACTAATACATGTTTTCTCTCATCTCTATACCTTACTAACTCTTCTTCTTAGATCTACATTGTGCTATTGCTCTCTCTCTCTACTCCCTTCTCCCTTAGCTTCTCTCAATGAAGATAAGCACCTATATATAGAGACAGCTAACTAGGGCTTCCTTGTGCTAAAACAAACCGCAACCCTTTTGAGAACAAACTGACAAAACGGAGAGGCTCCCCTTTGTGGTCCCAAAAGTATCCCAACCCAACTTTAACTTGACTAGAGTTAAGCCTTGAGTTGCTTTTGATCTTCATTTGCTTGAGAAACAAGTTCTCATCTCCACAAATCTCCACCTGAGAACATGTTGATCAATCCACACAACCTTCACACACTTGAGAGAGGGAGAGAGTACCTTCTAAGCAGTTTAAACACCATAAACCTGCTTGATCCTTCCTGTATTAAACTTATATTCAATACACTTCAGCTGTGACTACTCACACTGTTGAACCTGAGCCATCAATACATCTTTAGATCACGAGTTGTGAAACCCAGCTCCAATGCAGTCTTGCATTAAGCTCAATTCTTCCCTGATCACCTCCTATGATGCATTCGACACCTGAATACTTGATATCACCGCTCAGACAACTCCATTAACAAGTCAAGAGAACACTTCCAGCTTGTTAAACACAACAGAAAATTCCATAAGCTTCACCGCTTATTAGACGTCCAATCACACATTCTCCACCATGGCTTCTGTTAAGGCCATGAGCTTGTACCAGTGACTGAAGTACCAAATAACCCTCTGCAAAACTTGATTCCCTTGCTAGCTTCTAGGATTTCCTCATGCGCATTGAGATCAAAACCCTTTGAATTCACTTGAATCAAATGCAGAAAACCATAATCATTTTTAAGCTCAAACCTGAAGCTTCTTTGATTCACCATGTAAACCATCTAAACAGCCTGTTTAGTACCACAACAGCTTTAGATGACCTTTACAAACCTGTTTAACAAAACCAATCCAGAACACATCCTTTGTTCAACAGTTCTGTTTAAACAGAGCCTTTACCAGCAGATTTGAACCACTACCAGCAATCTTTAAACCTGTCTCACATCAACAAGACCTTGTGATAACCCTGAGACAATCCTTACAGCACCTTCCACATCCATTCTAGAATTCTGATGCACTTTCTACTGTAGTACAGTCCTGCAAAACCTGCGGACCTCCACCAAACGACTTGAACCTTGCACCATCCGATTTTTCAGACATAACCAGTCTTTTTCTTCTTTATCATCATATGATACTAGAAGATACTCCACTTGAATGGTATGCAAGTATCTTTTCCTGAGAGGATACTTACATATACTCCCTTTTGGTGCAGACAACCAAAACTAAAAAAAAACTCCTTAGTTGTTGTCTTCCAAATGCATTCTCTGCATTTACATCCTTCCTAGGATTCCTTTTTCAGTTACCAAGACCAGCTTTGAGATGGGTTGTTATCAAACTTGATACACAACACTTTCACATTCCCGAAGTGAGCAACCTTGAGACAACTCCTGCAACACTCGTGCTTGTCTCCTCTCAGTTTCTCCTTTAGAGAACTCAATTAACCACTTCAATGTCTTCATCTCTATTTACATCTTAAGGTCTTCTGAAAAGCTTTCAGAAACCTGCAACTCCATCATAGAAACCTGCAGCTCTGCTTCTGAATATCAACACCAACAATCAGCTTCAAACCAAAAACTGTAGCCAGCCTTGTACCATCATGCTATAACCTTCTTTCAGCTGAAAACCCGTTGATAATAAACTGTTCTTGACTTGTTTTCTTATTAGCACACTGAACTTCCATGAATCTGATAAACTAGTGAGTTACACAGCCATTTAACTCTTTTATCTTCAGCTAACCTTCCGAGACACCATCCACAAACATAGCTCCACCATGAAGGAAAAAATATCCTTAGATATGCATTGCTCCTTTTGTAGCAACAATACTCCACCTGAAACTATAACCCTTGGATGCACTTTGTCTCTATAAGCTGAGCTTCACCAATCTGAGTTAAAGCCACTTTTCACTGTATCTTGGATTCATTTCCACGTTCTTATGAATCACCATTATTACTTGCTTGAGAAAGTGTGTCAAAACATGAGACACATCTTCTTTCTTCCTTCAGCCACATCAAATGATCCATTTGCAACCAGAAAACCACTAAGAACTTGTCTTTAATTTCTGCAGCCTTGTCCTCTCTTTACTTGGAACATTCTTCATGATCTAATTGTGAAACAACTTAGGTTGATACACCATCAAACCATACCTCAATCCCATAAATAAAATCTTGTACTTTCCTGTAGCCAATTCCACTATATACTTGTCTTGCACCGCTGTTCAAACGAACAGGACACGCCGCCTAACACCCTTTGGCTAGGAAGACTTTCGACACAAGAAAATAGTACAGCCAATTGCATACCATCAGATGCTTCTTTTAACACTTGAAGATCTGATCCAAAAAACACAAAACACAAGATACACTCTGAGAAAATATTGCTCCACCCGAGATAAGAACTCCTTGTTCCTTAAGCAAAATTACCATGTGTTATGCCAAACACAAATTTGCACAGAACATGAATCTTTTATGCTGCCATTACCTTGTCAAGAGAATTCGTTCTCATGACCAAACAAGCACAAACTGTCCAGCTTACACCAAACAACATGCTTACAAACCACGCTGCATTCCCTTTGAAAATAGCAGCCTTGTAGCTTCACGTTCTCTGATGATCCACAACCCGTAGATTCTCTCATTCACAAGAACTGACAACTACACACAGAGATAAACCTGCAACCGAACCCCTTTCAAAACTCAGCCAATACCAATGAAGTTTCCATAACATTTTTCTGTCTTGAATAAGCAGAAAACATGACTTGCTTGATAACCATTCTGCAACCTCCTTTAATTTGAACCAAGAGTACCTTTACTGATACACACACAGCCATAAAACGCCCATAAGCTTCAAGATTCTAAGGCATCCCCTACTTCCATGAATCTTATGAGTTACCGGGCTGGAAACACGATAGTTAGAACACCACCTGAAACCGACTTTACCAAAACTGTTTCAGCCAGAAGATAACATGAAAACCATCATTGAATCTTGGCTTAACTCTTGTAAAACCAGTACATAACACTTGTGTTCCAACAAACTTCCATTTCCAATAAATATGCAGAACTTGAGCAACCTGAAACTTCAATACAGAGCATCACAAAATCCCTTGTGACTGCACCGGAATCAGACATAAGGTTTCCCAAAACTTGAGTCTTGAAATTGATGTTCAATTTCGACATGAACTCTTAACCGGTTTCTTCAACAATGATCAAGAATCACCATCTTCGATCATATGCTTCTTGCTTCCATCTCTGAATTTCTCCGAAGGACTCCGAGCTTCATAACTTCGATTAAGCTCCAGCCTTCACATCTCTTTCATATATTGAAGCTTCTCTTTCTGATATTAACACAGACAAGAACTGATGCACCCCCGACCAAAAAACTCTACGAAATTTGGTGAGGCCTTTGCCTTTGTTGAATTCCTTCGAGTTTCAATTTCAACACTTCAACGAAAGAGAAAACGTCAAAGAGAAACGTGCTTTGTTCCTCTTTTGACTTTTGGGCATTAAGAGATCTTAGCCCACTTAGAATATTCACTAATGATAGACAAGGCCCATCTTGGTCCAACTTGAAGAAAACAATTTGTCGTACCTTAACCTTTCTTTTCCTCACCCGTCGACCATCGTAAGATGATTTTGCCGGCCACCATCCAGATGTTATCCGGTGACTTATATGGCCACCACATCTCCGTGATTCTCTCTCACCGTGCGTCTCTTCCTCGACAGCAAAACCCAAGGCTTCTTCTTCTCCGACTCGTTCTGCTCGTGACGGCGCCGTCTTCTCTTTCACGACGTCGTCGGAAACTCGAGCCACTCCGCCGGAATCTCAGCCTTCTCCGGTGAGAATCTCTCTGAATTCCTTGTCGTCGATCTCTGAACACCACAAGAGCTCATGACGAGCTTCCTCCGCGAAACCCAGATTTCAAAAGAAATCTTGCATCTTCTTCTGTCTTCTACTCTCAATGCTTCCAGAAGGTCACACTTCAATCTTCTTAGATGGACAAGACACTCCGTCTTCTATGAGATATAATCTCCAAACCATCTTTCTTCTCTAGAGCTGCACTTCCCGAAGCCATTGCTTGATAAAGGTGTGACCTTTTTCGACAAAACTTGCATCTTCTTCATAAAGCTTGAATCTTTCTCAAGAAACTTGAAGATTCTGGATAAAGCTTGAGTCTTTCAGCACTAACCTGTGCTCTGATACCACTTGTAGAGGTTTTTAGCCTCTACAAGGCTCAAGCTTTATCTCATTTGTCATCAACACCATATTACGGAAACAAATCAAGTAAAGTATCGAGAAGAGGAGGAAGATAAAATAGAGCAAGATGAAGGAAGAAGAGGAGCACACAAAGGATTTGTTAACCCGGTTCACGGCATTAACGAGCCGCTACGTCCGGTTAGGATCGATAGATCCACAACTTCACTATGAAGAAGAAGGTATTACAAACAAGAAGCAACAAGTGACCCGTCTAATACCCTTCACTAGTACTTAGACTCACTCTGTACCACTTCCTGTATAACTCAGAGAACAACAATGACAAGCTTATACTAATACATGTTTTCTCTCATCTCTATACCTTACTAACTCTTCTTCTTAGATCTACATTGTGCTATTGCTCTCTCTCTCTACTCCCTTCTCCCTTAGCTTCTCTCAATGAAGATAAGCACCTATATATAGAGACAGCTAACTAGGGCTTCCTTGTGCTAAAACAAACCGCAACCCTTTTGAGAACAAACTGACAAAACGGAGAGGCTCCCCTTTGTGGTCCCAAAAGTATCCCAACCCAACTTTAACTTGACTAGAGTTAAGCCTTAAGTTGCTTTTGATCTTCATTTGCTTGAGAAACAAGTTCTCATCTCCACAGGTATCAATTAGCCTTAGATGTCAAACCAAAACGAAACAAAAACATTAATATTCCATGGATCCTAGTTGTTGATTCAGAACGATTTTTATTTAATACAAATAGCGCAATTTATTGAATATACAGAATTACCCTTGCTAACTCGTTGTCGCCAATGTAAATTACAATATTAACCCCAATTAAGAGCATTTAGCGTCTACGTGTAAAGCGGTATCAGGAGAAAGGAGCAGCGATCACATGGGTAGAGGCTAATCTTAATCCTCCGGTTCCTCACAGTCCAATTATTATCGCGCGTGTCTCTACTCTTACCTGATGCGCGTCACTCAAACATTTTGAGTCAAAATCCAGTATTTTTTATAGTATTTCTTTTGTATTTCAAGAAATTAAAAAGATTATTGTTACGTAATTTACAAAGCAATGTCTCGCGGTAAAGGTAGAACCGGAACTCAAGTCAGATCAATCTCCGTGTATGACTGTGTCGCATCCAATGTTAATAATTTAAGGATCTGTATTTTATAAGTTAAGTATACTATTGTAAATAACGTATATTATACATTTTTATCAATCACATAATAAAATGCTTAATTTCACCAAGACACAAAAAATATCTCAACAAAAGTTCACGTTTGTTCTATCTGTACTGTGTATCTACATTTAAAACATATTCTTTCCTTATTTTGCTTTTATATTAGTGGAAGAATAGCTATTCGCATTCTATACTCTATGATATATATGAACAAAAGTATTATATATGTCCAACTCGGACATTTTTTATGACGTTGTACGAATAAAGCTTAGCAGATATATATACGTGCTGGTAACTCCAGATTTCTGAATCAAAACTTAGATTAATTTCTATAGCGTGTAAAGCATCAAATATATATACTGATAAACAGCACCACATATGTTTGTTAACCAGTTATTATTTATTAAATCGAGTAGTGTTTTATAGATGCTACAAAATTTTCCATCATAATAAGAAAATTAAAAGCAACGTTAAAATTTCATAAGCTATCATCCGTAGAGGGACAAACATCAAAACATAAGTAAAAAAACAGGATAATTTCAAATCGAGTTATAAAAAAACATTTAACAAGATCTCATCTTAGTCGTATAGATGTGACATTTATGTGTGTGTTTGAAATATATCTGTATGTAGGAGAAGGGTAAAAAGGGAAAATTACAGTATATGGTCAGCCATAGTTATTCCCGCTCGTCTCGTTGCTTGAAAAAATTTAAACCGGTGCGCCTTTTTTTTTCACTAAACCATTTTGCAACTACACGCCACAGGTTGGTCTGGTCTTCAATAATACCACGTCAGCATACAGTAAAAACTACTTTAATTAATTACAGTATTATTTATTCTCACCCAAAAAATCATTTATTTTTTTGTTTTGTCGTTCTCCTTCCTAAATAATTTTCAACTACCACAATTAATTAAAAATTAAAAATAGCGTATATTTGGAAAGGCACAGAAAAGAAAACAAAATTCAAAATCTGAAATTTCTCAGCCTCCTCGTTTCTTCACCCAGAAGAGAGAGAAATCTGAGAATTCCACCTTCTCTCTGAATTCGATCTTCGCTTAAAGAAGACGAAACAATCTCTCTCTCTTCCATGGTCTCACCATCTCTCTCTACCATCTCCTAGCCAAAGAAGACGAGAGAAGAAGAGAGGTCACAACAATGCTTTATTCTTCTTCTTCTTCTTCTGTCTCCAGCCATGTGAGCTCCCACTGACACATTCTCTGCGTCTTCGGAAGTTTTGTTTCGTTTGATTCTTCTCACCGGGTTTACCGAGTTTGACCCTCGAGTTTCGAGGTTAGTGGATGGCTTCATCCTCATCGAGGACTAGAAGCAGTAGACCTCCAAGTCCCGCTTCTTCCACTTCTTCTTCTCATCTTAGCAACCGTCTCATTCCTCGTTCTTGTTCTACCTCTGCTTCCTCATTGATCAACTCCGCCGCCGGAATCGGCTCCCGATCTATGACGCCTAGCCGCACCTTCTCCGACTCGGGGCTTATCGGCTCCGGGAGCTTTGGAATTGGATCGCCTGTACCTTACCCGTCAGAAGAGCTTCTCGGTGACCCTATGGAGGAGACTATTAGCTCTGAGCGGGATAGTATTTCCGTCACCGTTCGTTTTCGTCCATTGAGGTATGCTAGATCTGATCGCCGTGGACCAGATCTATTGCAGAGATTACAGTTTTCCTGTAGATGCAATTGGAGTCAATTCTTTATTGGGCTTTTCAAATTCAAGTTTCTATCTTTGGGGTTTGCAGTGATAGAGAGTTTCAAAGAGGAGATGAAGTTGCTTGGTACCCTGATGGTGATACATTGGTCAGGCAAGAGTACAATCCACTCACTGCTTATGCATTCGGTATTTGGTTCACCTCTCAATTATTGTGACCATCATAATCAATTATTTTTCCCCCATTGCTTGTTTTCATTGAGTGAATGTTTTTCCAAATTTGTTTTGATGCCAGACAAAGTTTTTGGACCACAAGCAACTACTATTGACGTTTATGATGTAGCTGCAAGACCAGTAGTCAAGGCAGCAATGGAAGGTGTTAACGGTAAGGAACATTGCTGCAAAATTCAGCTTTACCAAAATTTGTGTCTTTTTATAGAAATATCCTATGGGCCAATTGGTATCCAAGTTTGTATTGCTTGCAACATATTTTCTGACTCAGGGTTGGAAATTTGACAGGAACCGTTTTTGCTTATGGTGTGACAAGCAGTGGAAAGACACACACAATGCATGTAAGGGTTTAAAAAAAACGTCCTTTTACACCTTTCTCTCTAGTTTTTCTTCAAAACACATGTGCTATGGTAGCAAAAGATACCATACAAAGACCAGTTGCCATCATTTATAGCTGATGGTTATGTGAGTTGGAAATGCTCCTATGAATGGAATTTGATGGGCTTCATTTAGATTGGTTGTGCTTATCTTTAGTGAAGTAGCTACCTGGACTGTTGGGTCTTTAGTTCCCGTCCAAACAAGTAGAAACCTACATCTGATGTTCTTTTTGTTTTGCCTTTGGTTCCTTTTGCAATATGCATAGGGTGATCAAGAATCTCCTGGGATCATACCGCTAGCAATAAAAGACGTGTTCAGTATCATCCAGGATGTAAGTTGTCTTAACGGGGTTCATGTCTTTTCTCATCTCATCACGACTTTTTTATATGATTTCATGCTCGCTAACTGGCTGCATTTTTATATTTCAGACTCCAGGAAGGGAGTTCCTACTCCGTGTTTCATATCTTGAAATATACAACGAGGTAAGTTGAACTTTTTATCCTTGATATATTTACATGCTAAGCCCTGAAAAGTAGATATTTTTAGATTGGTATATGTTTTCTTGTTCGTCTGCCTTATCTTTGAGAACTAGAATGCTTAAAAATATAGAGAATTGGGTGACTGCTCATGATCTTCCTGGTTTTACATGTGTGCTTCTATGTTTCAGCTGTCTGCAGTTTATCTGATAACCGTCTTTGTATCAGGTGATAAATGATTTACTGGATCCTACGGGCCAAAATTTACGTGTTAGAGAGGATTCCCAGGTTTGCTTCAACCTCCATAGGATGCTTAGCTTTCTCCATTTCTCTCTCACACACGCACACTCATTGTGCTCTGATAGAAATAGAATAGATGTGAACAATTTAGCTTAGAATCTCATATGAATATAATATCATTTGAGAAAAGATATTGATTCATATTGCGTTTTGTTTTCTAGGGCACTTATGTTGAGGGTATCAAGGAAGAAGTTGTTTTGTCTCCTGGCCATGCATTATCATTCATTGCAGCTGGGGAAGGTTATCAGAAAATTTAACCCCTGAAATATGTTTTGATTTTGTTAACTCTGTCCGTTCCGCCTCTACTTAATATTGCTGTTGTTTTCAATTGCAGAACATCGTCATGTTGGTTCAAATAATTTCAATTTGTTGAGCAGCAGAAGTCACACTATATTTACACTGGTACGTCTTCAAGCTCCAGGAGCTTGTCATTGTGTAATTTTGTAGCTTCTTTTCAGTGTCTCAGCATGATGTTTTTTGCTCTTTACAAGGTGTCCTCACAATGTACATGTTTTGAAGTCTATTTTGTATCTGTTTGCAGATGGTTGAAAGTAGTGCTACTGGAGATGAATATGATGGAGTTATCTTTTCTCAACTCGTAAGGGCTTCATTCTTTTTGTTATTGTATAAGATCATTTAGTTTTGAGATGGGACCTAACTGTATATTTTCTTGTTTAGAATTTGATTGACTTAGCCGGATCTGAGAGTTCCAAAACTGAAACGACTGGATTGAGGAGGAAGGAGGGTTCATACATCAACAAGAGTCTTCTAACTCTTGGAACTGTAGGTGTCTTTTTTTAATTCGAGCTGTATTTCTATTTTTTATCTGTTTCTTCAAAAAATTAGTGTTAGCATGTCCATCAGAAGCTCTGTTACTGAATAACGCTGAACTTGCTTACAGGAGTAACTCAATTAGTTTCCACATTCCATTGTTGGCATTAGATAATCAGAAAGGATTTTGCAGTTGTTATGGGAATATACTTGGGATTTTCAGTACTTTTTCTCTTGATGTACTGCTGCTAGTACTTCTTGATCGATGTTTGATTTTCTGATAAGTAGTCTGTTGCCCTTATTATACTTTTTGCCTGTCGGTGGTAGCATGTTCAGTCACTTAAACCTTTGAGATGGTAGGGCGTTTTACTTATAATTATCTCTTGTGGTTTCATTTATGAAGGTGATTGGAAAACTTAGTGAGGGTAAGGCAACTCACATTCCATATCGTGACTCTAAGCTAACTCGTCTTCTGCAATCTTCATTAAGTGGTCATGGGCATGTGTCGGTAAGACTCTTCTGTATCTGTTGCAATATTTACCCATTTCCTATATACTGGTTTTCCATGGTTGACTATCTTAGAATTGTTTGATTGCAATACTCTATGCTTGTTTTGTTTATATTGACTAATTTGTAATAAGTAGTTAAGCATTGTGCTGATACTGATCCACCATAACAACAGAGAAGCTAATTGAGTCTTTTTGTTTCCTTATTATAGCTCATATGTACAATTACTCCTGCGTCGAGCAGTAGTGAGGAAACTCATAATACATTGAAGTTTGCCAGCAGGGCAAAGAGTATAGAAATATATGCTTCACGCAATCAGGTGATGTTTTGACCTGTTTTACAATAAAGTACATTGCTATACCCAAGGGTATAAGCTTGAACATCTGCTTGATTTTGTATTTTTTTTTTCCATTTCTGAAAAGCAGATTATAGATGAGAAGTCATTAATTAAGAAATATCAAAGAGAAATCTCAACCCTCAAACTAGAACTTGATCAGCTTAGAAGGGGTATGCTTGTTGGTGTCAGTCATGAAGAGTTAATGAGCTTAAAGCAACAGGTTCTGACCTCCCCCAAGACCTTTATCTTGAATAATTCTTACTGTGTTCCAAAGGGAGTGAATTAACTAACTATCCATTTACACAACAGTTAGAAGAAGGTCAAGTGAAAATGCAATCAAGATTAGAGGAAGAAGAAGAAGCCAAAGCAGCTCTAATGAGCAGAATCCAAAAGCTTACCAAGCTCATACTCGTCTCTACCAAGAATTCTATTCCTGGATATTTGGGCGATATACCTACTCATCAACGCAGTCTCTCTGCTGGTAAAGATGATGTAAGTTTTCTGCTCAAACCAGTGATCATAAATTCTTGCTATTTCAGATAGGTAAACGGTTCTAGTGATTTGGTTAGTTCTTTTATCCATTTTGAGGTGTGCCCTAGTTTTCTAATAATTGGTTTTGATGATTTAACCTGAATAAGTTTCTATTTTGTTTGGTCAAAACTTCTTGTCTCTGGACCAAGTAACTGAAAATCTATCTGTTCCTTATTTTTCTCCTGCTGCAGGTTGCTTCCACATCTCAGAAGCTGTTTCAAAAACACAATGACTAATTATGTTATCTCTTTGCTTTTCAGAAATTCGATTCTCTACTGTTGGAAAGTGATCATCTGGGATCTCCATCTTCGACCTTGGCTCTTGTATCAGAAGGTTCTTTAGGTTTTAACCACAGGCGATCTTCTAGCAAGTTGAATGACGAAAACTCACCGGGTGCAGAATTTACTCAAGTGAGTAAATTATCCCAACGTTTCTGTTGAATGTAGAAAAATGGTATCTGATTGTTGTGGGTTTGTGGCGTTTTTGTAGGGTGTCATGACGCCAGATGAAATCGACCTTCTGGTTGAACAAGTTAAGATGCTTGCTGGTGAGATAGCTTTCAGTACGAGCACACTAAAGCGTTTAGTGGATCAGTCCGTAAATGATCCGGAAAACTCACAAACTCAGGTAATATAGTAGTACTGACCACCTGAAGTGGCGCATTTAACTTATTCTTAGCTAACTAAACTAATAAATTATTGCATGCAGATAGAGAATCTGGAACGCGAGATTCACGAAAAGCAAAGGCAAATGAGAGCCTTGGAACAGCTCATAATTGAGAGTGGTGAAGCTTCAATTGCCAACGCATCATTAGTTGAGATGCAACAGGTATTTAACCTCCACATCTCATTCACAGAGAGAACATGATGTTTGAGCTTTTCAAAGTCACTGGTTTAAGAGTAAACGATGATCTGCTAAGATATCTTGCTCTTTTGTTGTTTTCAGAAAGTTATGAGTCTGATGACCCAGTGCAATGAGAAGAGCTTTGAGCTGGAGGTGAATTTTTTTATATTTTTATTGAAAGTACCGCCTTGTTTTCTACATTAGCAAAATCAGAAGATTGATTATCTTCACCATATGCTTAAACTTGGTTCTACCTCTGTCACAGATCAAATCAGCTGATAATTGCATTCTCCAAGAACAACTACAGAAAAAGGTCCGTACATGTTTTTCTCGTATTGAAGTCGTGCACAATTTTCTTCTTTTTACTCCATTCTTCTTGCTTATATCTAATTCATCCTTTGAACATTGTTCTGCGGAAAAATGCTTCTTATCACACTTGCTCCAACTATGCAGTGTACCGAGAACAAAGAACTACATGAAAAGGTGAATCTTCTAGAGCAACGCTTGAATGCAGTATCTAGTGAGAAATCCTCACCATCTTGTTCCGATAAAGCGGTATCTGGAGAGTATGCAGACGAACTAAAAAAGAAAATACAATCGCAGGTAAATTTACAAGCATACATTCTCAGTTCTCACAAGTATCCTAATAAATACCTCTGCGGATCAATAAATATCAAGTAACATAGATTTATGCATTTATTTGTAAATCCGAACCTCTCTTTATGCTAACATAAATCTCATTCTTACATGGATGTTTATGTTTTGTATTTAGGAAATTGAGAACGAAGAGTTGAAGCTAGAACACGTGCAAATTGTGGAAGAGAACAGTGGATTACGAGTACAAAATCAAAAACTAGCTGAAGAAGCTTCATATGCTAAGGAGTTAGCCTCTGCTGCTGCTGTTGAGCTGAAAAATCTGGCTAGCGAAGTAACAAAACTCTCACTACAAAACACAAAGCTAGAAAAAGAATTAGCAGCTGCAAGAGACTTGGCTCAAACGCGTAACCCCATGAACGGAGTTAATCGCAAGTATAACGATGGGGCAAGGTCAGGAAGAAAGGGAAGGATTTCCTCAAGTAGGTCAAGTGGAGATGAGTTTGACGCATGGAATCTAGACCCAGAAGATCTTAAAATGGAGTTGCAAGTAAGGAAACAGCGAGAGGTGGCTCTTGAGTCTGCATTGGCAGAGAAAGAGTTTATAGAAGATGAATACAGGAAAAAAGCAGAAGAGGCAAAGAGAAGAGAGGAAGCTTTAGAAAACGATCTGGCAAACATGTGGGTACTTGTTGCCAAGTTGAAGAAAGACAATGGTGCATTGCCTGAACCCAATGGCACTGACCCTGGAAGAGAATTAGAGAAGAGTCAAACCCATGCGGTTCTGAAAGAGAGACAAGTCTCGAGTGCACCAAGACAACCTGAAGTAGTAGTAGTAGCTAAAACCGAAGAGACACCAAAAGAGGAACCACTCGTTGCTCGTCTCAAGGTAAATGTAATGAGATGAGTTTTCTACATTTACCTGTGAACAGTCTTTTCTTTCAAATATAACAAGAATTTGTTGTAATAATGATACAGGCACGAATGCAAGAAATGAAAGAGAAAGAGATGAAATCGCAAGCGAATGGAGACGCCAACTCTCACATTTGTAAAGTATGTTTTGAATCTCCCACTGCGGCAATTCTACTCCCTTGCCGTCATTTCTGCTGTAAGTCATAACTTTATCTCCATGAAATCTCCTTTCTCTTCCTTTATCAAACAGTTGTATTAAAAAGATGAAAATCTCTGATTCATTGTTACAGTATGTAAATCCTGTTCTCTTGCTTGCTCTGAATGCCCAATTTGTCGCACAAAGATCTCTGATCGGCTCTTTGCATTTCCGTCTTAACCAATCAAAAGGTAACCTTTCTTGCAAGTGGATTGTCTATCACAACTGAATATGAGAAACTCAAAGTTTAAGTTTGGTTTTTGATATGTAGAAAACAAAAGCTGACTTACCCAATTCTTTAAGCTTTTTAGGTTCAGTTTTTGGATTCATTATTGGTTAGATTTATTAGTGTCAACCGGATTGAACACTATTTTGGTTATGGACCAATGTCAGATGTTGTTAAAACAGATCAGATAGACTTTTAAAAATATGTAAATATTGATTTAACTTGCCTACTTATGCAGGTCTCTAAGAACTGTGGGTGAAAAGCCTGTTGCTATATATTTTGAGGAGAGAACAGGTTGGGATTTTTTTAATTAGTTTTTGGCTCTTTTGTATGTAATATTTATGTCTATCAGTTTATGCTTATATTTATATTTATCATTAAAAAATGGGGAAAAAAAGAAAAATTAAAACAGATACGTGTGGACATACATAACGAACGAGATTCATTTCTAAACCCCAAACTTTTCTATTACAAAACAAACAAAAATTAATATTGGAGCAAACTCTTTTATGTTTTTTTTTGTTGTGGTCGCTTATTGTACATCATATACCGAAAGATTGCATTGGCAGGAGTGACTTTGGGATGACCTTCAAAAACGTAACCAATGAATTCTTTTAAGATTTTTCAATCTCTTTTTTTTATGTAACCATGATATATACGTAGTACTATTTCAACCTTCTTAATAGCAAACCAGTATCCCGAATCAAATTTGACTCTATCCAAACAACCCTACTTTAAATAAATAAATATTCGATCACAAGCAAGACTGAATCACGAATCTTGTGATTGTTTAATGACTTCTATTATCTTCGATAACTGATTCCTTCCAATATATTGTGACATAGGTGTCTAATCCATTGCCATTGATTTGTAACTAAGTTTTTCTCATAAGAAATTTGTAAAGAACATTTTTTTTTCTCTAGACCCGATTAATTCAAATAGGACTAATACACCTTTAGGCCATGATTGAAAATAAGGTCTTAAAAAACAACAACCAAAAACCATTACAAAAACTAGTTAAAAAAATTCACAAATTGGATGTACAAAGGCTGTTCACAAAGATTCAAATTCTTCATCCCTTGGTGGAACATAATGCAGTTCGCAAACATCAAAATCAAGATGAAGTCTATACCACAAGCTTCTGCCCAATCTTCTCCATCATTCTCTTCTTCGACATAATCAAATGTATTAGTTTTATAAATTATATATGATATGTTGTTGGTTTTAGTAGTTTAAAACATTTTTAAGTTTTACATAATTAGATTTCATTTACTCAACTCTCAGAGATTTAAAGTTTTGTCTTCCAAATGGCTATATTGGAATCACCAAACTCTAGACATCCCTATCAACATCACGAAGGTTGCTGCAAACAACACTATTACCATTGATTTGTCTCCGGCTGTTGAAGTAAGAATTGATGAAGAATGGGAGGATTTAGCTGAGATCGATGTGAAAGGTGGCAGATTGCAAATAGGTAGTTTGACTATGTGCAAGGAAATGATGTTGAAGATTGGGCTGTTTGGGAAATCGATCTTTTTATTCCTGATTTTGAAGATGATATTGTGGATATCAAAATGGTGATCAAACTACAAGAATACTGGTGGTCACTATGTGAGGACGCCCCAATAAGTTGATTCTTCCTAATCCAAAATAAACTAAACGGTGAAGAACCAAGTTTAGGTTCTTAGTCCAAAACTCTGTGAACAACCTTATTGGTTTTTTCATCCTTGTTTACATTCGAGTTTTTGTAATCGGCGGGTTTAGAGAAAAAAAAATGGTTTTCTTCAAATTTCTTATGATAAAAAACCTAGTTACTCGGTATTTCAAATTTGCATGTTATCGAAGATAAAAATGATTAAATAATAATAACAAAGTCCACACCGATTGAAATAGTACATATATATTCAACTTTAATGGATCAATAAACCCATTTTAATGTGTTATATATTGACTATCCAATAGATTTGAGTCAATTTTATGTTGACAAACAAACAAAAAACTAATTATTATTAACGTAAATATAGAAACAAAAAAAAAAGTACTAAAAACGAAAACAACAAGTTGGTTTGGATTCATGATTACAAACCCCAACTTCAAAGAAAAAAGACTATAATTCAACAAAAATATTTAAGAGAAGGGTTTTTGTTCCCAAAACCCTTGATGATAACCATCATAAACCCTATAAGACTCACTGTTATTGTTATTCGTAATAATGTTATCCTCATAGGAGACACAAGAAGGGTGTTCAAGCAAATCTTCCACTCTCCAACCCGGTAATGTCTCCATCAAATACTCCGATATACTACCCGTACAACCTGATCCAGACCCTGAGTCGCTCACTTGATGGTAGTTTTCCTCTATCCCATAATAGCAATTGCTCGTGGTCGTTGAAGGAGAGCTCGTAAATACCTCATTGGAAGCAGAGCTAGGGACCTCGCTCGATACTGATTTTGGTCGGGTTTTGGCTCGACCCAATGCAGCAGCGGAGTTGGAATTGGAGGCTCTTGGGTATGCTGACGGGGAGGCAGAGATCTTGACGCCCGTAAGGAGGAATCTATTGTGTTTCTTAGTGTGCTCATTAGCTTGATGTATTGGAATGTCACATTCTCTGCATAGTATTGCTCTGTCTTCTTGGCAAAATAATAATGCACGCCTCTCCTGTCATATGTATAAACCATTTAGTAATAGATAATCAAGAAAACTCTTGTTTTGTATCCATCTATTTTTATAAAATATTTATCTGCTAGATTTGACCCCCTTTTCCCCCACGACCTTTTCAAAAAAGATATTGCTTTTATTGTTATTTTATTTAATGAACGGCAAAAAGAAATATTCTTTTCTCCACAACTTACCTTCCCAAAGAAGAAAGTATTTTAAAATCGTAATAACGAATACTCGATTTGATTGGTTAATATCTTAAGTTTGATAAGTGTGTGACCAAATAATTCATCAAGATGTTTGGTAAGCTCAATCTCTGATCTGTTTTTGAGAAAAGTGATTTTTGGTCGTGGCCATAAAATTCTTCGTCAAAAATTGTGTGAACCTTCAAATTTGCCAGGAAAGTAAATAAACTTGGAACAATATTCGTTGAAAGAAAGGGAAAATAATCATTCTCACCAACCAACAAACAAATCTCAGAGAGAAAAACAAAAGTGACTCAGATCACCCAAAACATCGATTCATGAAACCAGATTTCATCAATACTAACATATCTAAAAGCTCACAAATTTTCCAAGTAAAGATTATATTTTTATCAAGAAAGGCCAAAAAAAGAAGAAGAGAGAAGTGTTAAATTTTGTTGTTACCCCGCAAATATCACAAAGAGGAGCATCTTTGAAAGTAGGAGAAGTGAGAGAGAACCGGAGATGTTTTCCGGCGAGCTTATTGGCGAAATGAACATGGCGATCGCAACCATTACAAAGAGCTGCTTCATCTGCACAACAAAAGACCGATGCTTCTTCTTTATCACACACATCACACCAAATCTTCATCTTTCTATTTTCTATAAAAAATTTAGTTTCTTGAATATCACAAAATTGCTTCTTCACACACAATCTCTCAACTTGTACCTTTGGACCAGTACTATATAGTGGTATTTATGTAGATATTCATGTATGTAGAGGTTGATGGGGTATGAGTGTGGGCAAAAGGGTAAGAATAATGTGTTGTTGGCTTTATAGATAAGCAGCTTAGGTTTCCTTTGTCCTTTTTAACTCTTCCTCTCATTTTCTTGATTGATAGCTACTCTCTCCTTTGCTGTTAATGCCCCCAAATTGACTTGTTTTGGTTTTGGTTTCACACCCGGTTTGGTTTGGTCTGGTTTAGAATTCAGGGGAACTTAAATAAAAGCATACCGGGTATGTAAATCGATTAGTATATGTTTTAATCACAAATTACATTGAATTTCGGTTTCATAGAAGGAGGCAGAGATTGATAGCAACTTGACATAGTAGTATGATTTGAAGTTAATTAATTTGTGTTCATCTAATAACGCTGAGAATTAATAATTGTTCTATATCAATTGGTGGCTTTTTTTTTGGGTTCACATCAATTGGTGGCTAAGCTCTCGCTTTCTTTACTTTAAATGTGTCTTAATGCTTTGACAAATATTCTTTTTTTTTTTTATGACAAATATTCTTAGTTAAATCATAAATGTGTATTAATACTTTGACAACTATTTCTAAATTGATACTGTAGTTTTGTAAGTTCTTAAAAATCACATATAAACTTATGGGTGATTTAGGTGAAGGGAAAAAACCCGAAAAAACCGCCATGTATTTTTTTTTTGGCCGTTTAATACGCGTGTTATTAAAGTTGGAATAAAAATGCTTGGTTTAATTTCAATTGCCTTTTAAAATCGTCGTGTTTTAAAAATTGGTATAATCCTACACCCGCGTTAACAGACGTTAACTCTGCTAACAGAATGGCTAACCGCGGTTAAACCTTAACCCAACATCGTTAGCTGAAACCCAAATAAAGACACTGTTGCCCCTAATCGATTTTGGGAGCATAGAACCCTAAATTCTCTCTAAATTCTTTCTAAATTCTCTCTATCTTCTCTTCATCTTTACAAAAATGATGAGCCAAAGTTCTGGTTCTGGGTCTGATGCAAATTCAATTAGCCGTAGTTGGGGTCCTATTTGCAACTGTGGTAAAGCAACAACGGTTACAAAGGCATGGACAAATGAAAATCCGGGTAGAAGATTCTTCAGATGTGGTGTTCATGGCTTCATCAATTGGGCAGATGAAGAGAAGCCATTTGGTTGGCAAAAAGTGAGCTTGTTGGAGGCGAGAGATGAGATTCGTCAGCTAAAAGAGTCTGTAAAGGCAATGAAGGAAGCCAAGGAACATACGGTGAGTATCTCAGGGTCTGCAAATTACGATAATCTGAAGAAACTCGAGGAAGAGAAGAAGAAGCTTGAGGAAGAGCTGAAGAAAATGGAGGAAGAGAAGAAGAAACTGGAGGAAGAGAAGAAGAAACTGGAGGAAGAGAAGAAAAAGCTTGAAATTGAAGTTATGGGTTGTAATGAGAGGGAAAAAATGCTTAGGCAGTTGATTGTGTTGTCTTGGGGATGCTTCATTGTTGTTGTTGCAATGTGCCTTGGAATGGGAAACAAGTAAAAGTCTAGTTTGTTGTCTTATGGTGATGTTGTTTGTTGTCTAGTTTACTGTCTTATGGTGATGTTGTTTGTTGTTTTGTTGTTGTAAGACTCTTTGTTTGTTGTTTTGTTGTTGTAAGACTCTTTGTTTAGTTGTAAGACTCTTTGTTTGAACTATCATAATCCTAACATTTCATTGCAACAAAAGAACCGTTTAGTTTGAAATGGTATAGATCCCACCCAAAACAAATCAGGATCCTACCAACCAAACACATCATCCTACATAGATATCATCCTAAAAGTCAATCAAGACACAAAAGAGAACACAAAAGATAGAAAAGTCATCCTACTTCTCAGGTCGCCAAACATCAAAGACCTTATCAGTCCAAGGGGACATAAAAAAGACAGGAGGTCTTGGAGCTTCATCGGATCCTTTACCACGGCCTTTGCCTTTACCCTTGTCTTTATTCTTGCCTTGACCATTTTTAACACCAGGAGGACGTCCACGAGCACGGCCTCTACCACTTGGATTAGCTGCTGGAGCACTTGGAGCAGCTGCTGGAGCACTTGAATGTTGTGGATTTTGTGTGGATTGACTCTGACAACAAGCTGGTATAGATTGGCTTTGAGCAACAGGTGGTGTGGACTGGCTTTGAGCATTCCTCCACCTCTTTGGTGCATTGTTGATGCTCCATGGATCATCATCATCCTATAACAAATCTGATTAGTCATGGTTAAAACAAATGTTGCTTTTACAAGGTAAAGTCAGAACACTTACAAGAGACTTTCTTGGTCTTCCCCTTTTGCGTGGAGGAGCTGGCTGCACAGTTGCGTTCTTGCAGGTTCCTTTATTGTGACCAATCTGCTTACAGTTACTACATGTGACTGTTTTTCCTTCTCTTGTTAGCTTTGTAGGATTAGATGATGATTCAGTTGGCTCCTTAATCCTATCAAACTTCTTTGGTCTTCCTCGCTTCTTTCTCTTATCTGGCACTTCAATTGATCCTTTGTTTGTTCTCCTCCATAATCTTTCTCCATTCACAGGTTCTATGTTGTCTTTGTAGGTAGCTTTCCAAACATGTGTAGCTAGATGTCTATCAACATAGCTACATGGCAAGCAAACTCAATAATCAATATACAATGTTTAACATACAATGTTTTAACATTAGAGACTGTTAAATGAGATAAAGATTTAGTAACACTTACTCTTCTGGATCGCGGTTCTTCTCTGTAATAACAAATATAGCATGTGGACAAGGAATGCCTGTGAGATCCCACTGTCTACAAGCACACTCTCTAGTCAAGAGGTTCACCGAGTAACTGCCACTACCCTCTAACACCTCATATTTGTTCTCACCACTTTTAAGAATTTGGCAAAACTTAGCTGACTTGCGGTTGCCTTCAAGAATCTGCATTATCTTTGGTGGGAACCTTGTCTTACATTTCTTTGTCTTGTCACACAGCTTCGATATCCTCTTCATACAAGATCTCCTGACCTCCTCGAGCATATTTATCACTGGCAGCTTCCTTGCATCCTTAATGGTTTTGTTGAAACTCTCAGACAGATTGTTGCAAACATCCTCACAGCTAGACTGACAACTGAAGAATGCTCTGCACCATGTTCTTGGATCAGTTTTCAACAAATCCTCATGGGCTTCTGGATCATATGATCTCAAAGCATCCATGTTGAATGAGTAATCCCCTTCTGTAGCACTGTAAGCAATAGCCCAGAAGTAGCTTTCATGGCAGTAATCACCATACACCTTCCTCCAGTTAGCATAAATGTGTCTAGCACAATGCCTATGTTCTGCTTGTGGCAACAAATCAGCCACAGCATTGATCAAACCTTTCTGCTTATCAGATATAACAGTGAAACCATCTCCAACACCCAAATCTAAATCCTTCTTCAGCTTCTCAACAAACCAGGCCCAAGATTCATTGTCTTCTACTCTTACTATTGCCCAAGCAATAGGATAAATCCTATTGTCTGCATCCCTACCAACTGCAGCTAGAATCTCACCTTTCAATTCCCATTTAAGAAAAGCCCCATCTAGTCCAATAATTGGCCTACAACAACTCTTCCATGTCCTTCTTAACTTCTTAAAGCATATATAGAACTTGTCAAATTGCTGCTTACCATTAGCTTGAGGGATGGTGAGAATCTCTGTGTGTGTCTCCTTATTAGACCTCTGCAGCTCACCTTCATAATCCCACAGCTTTGCAAATTGTTGTTTTTGTGTTTGAATCACCAAATCAAACGCGATCCTTCTTGCTTTTTGGCATATCCACTTAGACACTGAAATCGTGTACCTCATCATAATCTCATCCTTAATGTCAGTCCAACTCAGTGTTGCCTCCTTCTTGCTTCATCTCTGAATCA
>NW_003302549.1:1040773-1042748 GCF_000004255.2 Arabidopsis lyrata subsp. lyrata
TTGGCGGGAAAAAATTTTACGGGAAAATTTACAAGATATTTTAAGGTTTTACAAATTTTTACAAGTGTTTTGGCGGGAAAAATTGGGGGATCACTTTTCCCACCAAAAAATATTTTGTATTTTGTAGACCTAATTTTGTTATATTTCCTTATATATTTATGATATCTTTTATTAAAAGAAGGGTAATTTAGTCATTTTGTACATAAAAGGGGTATTTTTAAAAATGGACATCCAAAAGGGGCATTTTTGAAAAGGGGTATTGAAAAAGGGGCATTTTTGTGAGTCTCCCATTTTTATATGATGGAAATATGGAATGAGTTATGATCCTTATAATTATTTGAACATTTATATTTAATTTCTTACAATTTTATATACTACAATTAA
Source organism: Arabidopsis lyrata subsp. lyrata (assembly GCF_000004255.2). NCBI lineage: Eukaryota > Viridiplantae > Streptophyta > Magnoliopsida > Brassicales > Brassicaceae > Arabidopsis > Arabidopsis lyrata. Next base: position 1,041,158 of record NW_003302549.1, read on the forward strand.
AAATTAACTAATTTAATTTGGACATTTTAAAAGTTAAATTTAATATTTTTTAGAATATCATAAATATTTAATAAATCAACAATAAAAATTAGAAATACTTTAATTTGAGTTTTTAAACAGATATATTTAGAATATTTATAGCAAGCCTCAAGTTAAATATAATGTGTTATATGATAAAAAGAGTTATGATCTTTATAACAGACGATATTTTAAAATTATATATACGATGAGATGGGTTAAATTAATAAGGTTTAATTAAAATTGTTTGTAGAATCAAATTTTCGAAATAATGAATGATGGATTGTGCACGCAATGTTTTCATTAGAATTCTAAAATGAAAATTTAGACTTCATGTACGGATTGAATTTAGTATTATTATATACCAAAAATATTTTCATAACATATTCGATTATGTGAATAATTGCTAAATTCCGTAATCAGTTCAAACAAATATCTATTTCAATAACCAAAGAATTACAAATTGAAAAAAAACTTTCTAAATTAAATCAAAATAATAGCTAACTTCCTTAATTAACTCAAAATAATCTACATTTTAGATGTGACTCATTTATGATATTTTTGATTTTTGATCTAACTGAATTATATGTAATCTTATTTTGTAATTGTTAACATAAATTAACTCATTTTTCAAACAATATAAATTTTTAAAAAATAATATTATTTTTCGTTTTAATATCTTAATAAAAATTATCTATAATTGATTATTATATAAAAATATATATATATATATATATATATATATTCATTCTAATATTATATATAGGAATTGACAAAAAAAAAAATATTTTTTCACTTATTTCGATTTTTGATCTAACTGAATTATATGTAATCTTATTTTTTTGTTGTTAACATATATTAATTCATTGTTAAAACAATATTAATTTTTTAAAAATAATATTATTTTTTGTTTGGGAGACTCACAAAAATGCCCCTTTTTCAATACCCCTTTTCAAAAATGCCCCTTTTGGATGTCCATTTTTAAAAATACCCCTTTTATGTACAAAATGACTAAATTACCCTTCTTTTAATAAAAGATATTATAAATATATAAGGAAATATAACAAAATTAGGTCCACAAAATACAAAATATTTTTTGGCGGGAAAAGTGATCCCCTAATTTTTCCCGCCAAAACACTTGTAAAAATTTGTAAAACCTTTAAAATACCTTGTAAAATTTTCCCGTAAAATTTTTTCCCGCCAAAAAATTTTTTTGCGGGAAAAGTAATTCCGCAATTTTTTTGGCGTTAAATTTTTGGCGGGAAAATTTTTCCCGCCAAAAATTTACAAGGTGTTTTAAAGGTTTTTTACAAGGTATTTATAAGGTTTTACAATGTATTTTAAAAGGTTTTACAACGTATTTACAAGGTATTTATAAGATATTATAAGATTTTACAAGCTTTTTTATAAGGTTTTTACTAGTTATAAGATTTTACAAGTGAATTATAAGATTTTACAAGTTATTATATACCTTATTAACTCTTATAAGTACGGCGTAAACCTGGCGCATACATTGTCCACCAATACTTTACACGCGACATTGTTCCAACCTTTAAATACCTTGTAATTTTCC
>NW_003302549.1:1042848-1322634 GCF_000004255.2 Arabidopsis lyrata subsp. lyrata
ACTTTTCCCGCAAAAAAAATTTTTTGGCGGGAAAAAGTTTTACGGGAAAATTTTACAAGGTTTTTTAAAGGTTTTTTACAAGTTTTTACAAGTGTTTTGGCGGGAAAAATTGCGGGATCACTTTTCCCGCCAAAAAATATTTTGTATTTTGTGGACCTAATTTTGTTATATTTCCTTATATATTTGTGATATCTTTTATTAAAAGAAGGGTAATTTAGTCATTTTGTACATAAAAAGGGGTATTTTTAAAAATGGACAGCCAAAGGGGGCATTTTTGAAAAAGAGTATTAAAAAGGGAGCATTTTTGTGAGTCTCCCATTTAAATAAGAGATTTACCAGTAAATAAACATTGCCACAAATCTCTCCATAATTACTCCACGACTACTTTTTAAAATTTCACATCCAAAATTTCTTCCAATATCTCTAACTAAACGATTTTAAGAAACAAATTAATAACTTTTCTCCATAAAAAATCTCCGCAGTTTCTTTTTAGAAAATAGATTCTGAAATATCTTATTTCAACTAATTACTTATCAAATTCATTATCAACACAAAATCGCACCAATATAATCATACCAACAAACTTAAAGAAAGAATTAAATTATAATAACAATTGTAATTGTAGCATAATCTTCTAAAATACTGATTTGATATATTAGATTCTGATTTAGTTTAGATTGCAAATATATAGATGTATATAAATCATTATATGGGTCATACACTATATATGTATTTAAAAAATACAATATAATCGTTTATATCTATATATAAACTTCAAATTATTTACATTTCACTATTTTTTAAAATATAGTCCCGCGGTGTACCACGGGTCAATCTCTCTATATATATGTATAAAATATTAACATTGTAACTGTACACTTAATAATAATATAATATATAAATATATATATATATATATATATATGTACATTTTTAAAATATTAAATAATAGGTTATATATATAAATAATCTATTAAATAAATTATATTTCGATTTTCTTAAAAAATTATAACCCCGCGGTGTACCGCGGGTTAAAATCTAGTTGAAATACAAATTGGAAGTGTAAAGCTAAACTAATTTTGCAATGTAAAAAATTTCTATATTCACAAAGTTTAACAAACAAAGAGCAACAACACAACAACAACAACAACAACAAAAAAAAAAAACACATTCTTATGGGATGTCCAATAAATCATCTAAAAACTTCCCCTGATCAATTTGTACACAAAATCTTCATCTTTTAAGAAACTTCATGAAAAAAAAACAGAGGACACCACAAGGTTACATTTTGACACAGATTTCACCGATTCAGAACTTAGTTCCAGTTTATATCGGTCATTCGTTTTTTCCGAGCTTTCGTTTCAAAAGTGCAACTGCTTACACCTCGAGATGTCTACATCGGTTGGGCAATAAGGACACTTGAAAGACGACTTAGAGCCATTCTTTGACATTTTGTTGATCGTCTGCTTGCAAAGCACATGTCCACAAGACATCATCATTGGAGGGTTATCATCACTTGACTGTTCTTTAGAGACTGGACAGACAAACACTGAATGAAACTGAAACTCCTCTGATAGCTGCACATCGACAGGAAGTTGTTCCATGGTCTGCCAATCAAGCTTCTTGTTCGCCATCACGTTCATGTATTTCAATAGTACTGGTAACGCTTGTGTACCCGCTTTTACTGTTATACTCAACGGGCTTTCAGATGATTCACCGAGTAGGTTGCAGTACTGTCGGGTTAGCTCTTTGACTGCATTGTTCCACAGAGCGGGGGAGAGAAACTCGGAGTATGGTGATCTATCGAGTTTTCTGTTCCATAACAGTGAACACATGAGCTTCTGGATTTCCGGGAGGCAGCTATCTGCAAACGTAGCGATATGTTTTCTCGCGTAGTTGATAGCTTCTTTGGAGTTTTTGCCTTGCGCTATTTCCAGAAAGTGTAGACTGTGAAGCTTCATCTCAAGATCAGACCTTGCTTGCTTTAGTTTGTCTGAGTTTGAAACTGCCCAATTAAGAGCTGGTTCAAGATCTCGTCTCTTCATAGCTTCTAGTATCCGATACATTTCCACAAAAGATTGTCTAGTGGAACATTCAGATTCACCAGTTTCAGCAACCAAACAGTCACCAATGTCAAACATTCCTTGCCGGTAGAAAAAGTTGGCGATAATCTGGTTAACGATATGAGTATCGAACTCGACATTGTTTCTATAAGCCTTTGATATGTCTGGATTCAGCTGTTTCTCCAGAACTTTAGGGTACTTGGTCAAAGCCGCATGTAGTTCTTTCTCAGCAGCTTCAAGTTGAGTGATAGGAGCAATCTCCATAAACACTTTCTTCACATCAGCAAGGATAGATCTATGATCAAGCAGAGTATCTGATGATGGTGTCTCCTGCAATATACTCAAAGCCTTGTCGATTTCTTGAGACAGCAAGTGAACAATCTCATTTGTTTTGCTATAAGAAAGCTTCTGCTTGGTCGCAACACGATCAAACGCATCCTTAATGCTCTTTAGCTCCATTCTTAGATAGTCAAAAATCACTCTCAAGAATCGACGAAATCGTACCTGAGAAACATATACTAAAGTGAATCATCGAAGACTACAAAAATTAGACATTTTCTTGAACCATCAAGACTACAAAAATCGGATCTTTAAATGATTCAAATCCAAATTAGAAACTTAAAACAGAGGACACAAATTCCCCTAATTGAAGAATCAAATAATACAAAATGATTCCAGAATAAACAGATCAGATCAAAGGATGATTCCATAATTTTTATTGATAGAATCAAAGATCTCAATCAATTTCAAACTAACGATTCTCGAACATCCAGAAAATGAATCTAAAGACTTTTTACATACACAAAGAAAGGAAAATCGTACCTGAGATCGAGAGGTAGAAGATGAAGTTTCGTGGATCAAAGTAAAACACAGACTTGGCTTCGAACCAGATTTCGTGATTTTCTTCTGTCTTTTTTTTTTTGGTTAAAAAAAATGTTTTCGTGTTCTTATTTTCTCATCACTCCTTCAGATTATCCTTACGAGTTGGAACTATCACGTGTTTTAGTGAATAATGAATCTCAGCCGTTGGATTCGTACAGTGTTGTATACTTTAATGTGGAGCATATGACAGACGATTCCAGCTCTAGGTCTTTTGAACTTAAAAGCCCATTTTCTATTTTCAAAGGAGAGAAAAGGCCCAACTACGGATTCAACTGAGAAATAGACGACTTTTCATTTTGATAAATTGTTCCGCAGTAAGTGTAACGGTAACTTTTTCTTACCGTTATGATCAATTTCCGTTTTGTTTTTGCAGCCCAAATAATATAAAGGGAAACAATTTAACCTCGTCGAAAAAAAGGAAAAAAATAGTCATCTCTGCTTCTTTGATAATTCAAAATTCTCCCTCCTAGCTCCTTCAAGAAAAGGAAAGACCAACATAATAATTTACAAAAACGTTCTAGTCAAATTATTGCAACTTTGTTTTAGTAACGTAATTCCAAAATTTCATAATCGATTGGTTTTGAATTTTCGTTTTGTTTATAAATAGTGATGTTAACACTTAAAAGTGTGTATAGAAAACTACATTAATGTTTCATGAAACCACTTTAAATAGAAAACTATGGGTACGTAGAAACCACGCAAAAAAATTTTTAAAAAAAAAAATAAAAATTCAACAAAATTCTGTCCCCCAACGTAAGAAAAATATAGCTATGTATATATAATTAGAGAAAAAATAGAAACATATTCTCATTTTGCTTTCATCAAATCATATATTTTACTCTGTTTTCTTTTGTGTGATTCATTTTATTTGTTTCAATAATGTTAAAATACGAGAAAACCACCAAAAAACGAATATATAGGAAAAACAAATGCGTTGAATTATGACATCAGTAGAAAACTTTTTTTGCGGACTGTGAAATTGAGATATTCAAGAAAAGGAAAGTGGAGAAGAGTCAATCGGCCTCCCCCACAAGGAGACAAAATTGGAATCTATAATGGGAATGTAACTACTTACAATTAATAAAAGAAAGAACCAATGAACATTCAAAAGTAAATTTGAGAGTAGATACATATAATAGTACTAACCACTCCCTTGCACATGTTTAATCTACAGCGTTGGATCCCCATTATCAAGTAGTACCTATGTCAAGATTCAACAAGATCTTCAATGAACAAGATGGAAAACAACTATTCAACTCTTTACTTATTCGTGGTCAGAGAGATTAGAATTTATAAATGCAAATTAATTCATCTTTTTGGAATTTGGGTCATTGATGTGAATCTCTATCGGCGGAGCTAGAATTTTCTTTTATCGGGGTCAAAATATAGAAATCATTTTTCATAAAATATATGTGATTATTTTTTTTCAAATTATATTGCATCTAATTAACTTATGTCTTTTAACTAAATAATAATATTTTGATATTTCTAAAAAAAAGTTTGGTTGTATAAAACATGATAATTGATATACATAAAAGACAATTTATAAATGGAAAAAAAGAGTAGTTAAAAGCAAAAATAATAAAATTGTAGTGGAATACAAGTAATTATATAGATTCATAGTAATTAAAGAAAAGAAAAATATGCTATTGAAGTACATGAAAACATTTTTCACAAAATTAAAAACAAACTTATATATAATTATTAGTGGTTATAACCCATATAATTTTGCAATATTAAAAAATTATGGTTTAAAGGGTCAAAATAATGGTTTTCACAATTTTCACTAGGGTCAATTTATAGGATTTTAATTAAATATCTACATACTTATTTAAATTTTCCATAGTATTAGTTTAATATTAAAAATTCACCGGGGTCAGTTGACCCCATGGTTGTATGTTGCCTCCGCCCATGTCTATCGGTCACGGCCGAGACCGACAACCCAAAAAAAATGTCATGAAATTTTCACGGGACTCTCTCGCGTGAGTCGTGATCTCTCTCTCTCCATCGCCATAATATATGTGCCAACGGAAGATTTTTTTCTTACAACAAAAAACTCTTATTCCTCCTAAAAAGCTAAATTTCAACGAAAGACTTAAATTTTGCTTAACTTTTTTCTATATTCTTTTGATTTTTCGAAAACTCGGTCGACTGGGTCCAGACTATTAAAGTTGGATCAGATTATGATTTCTTAGGCATTAAAATGAATTATGATCAATTTCCGATCCAGTTTATATAGGGCTAATATGTTATCGTGTTTTAATGAGTTGTAGTAAATACATCTTTGTGATCAAAATGCAAATCCCGTGAGACTTTGTGGACGAGAGTACGTGGTGCTTATTATGACTTGCACCTTTTTTCATGTCCGATTAAATACAAAATTAATTATATAACAAGATTTTTATAAAGAGAAGATCCGAACCGTAGATTCTTGCCACATCTTTTTATTTTATTTCTATTGTTACACTTTTGTTTATTGTTGTCTTCATTATCCTGCGCCCATGCTAGCATGCAAATTGCAGAGTCTCTCTGATAAAATTATTCTCCTTCACTTTTAGGCTCAGAAAGTTGGAGTATCTAAATATTGATAAAGTAATTACAATCAAATGATGAACATAAACAATAAATTCCAAAAACGACACGTGAGGAAGGTTCTTGTAATTGTGAATAACAATCATCATGTTCGTAACGTTCCTTGTAGTAAATTTCCTGATTCATACATATAATAATATAGTGTGAATATGGTTATATATAACTATACGTATATTTGTTCAACCTCCCTTGCGTGTCCTCTCACGAATCCACTTGCTTTGAGATGCGTGCCCATCTCCTAAAATACAATCGGAGCGATGTCTATCGTTTTCGATATTCTCCTTAACGATCTAACGAATTTCAATTTACAAGTCGAACTTATATGATTAGTATATTAGCTCTCTTTCAATTTTGTCGACGGCTATTAAGATGCAAAATCTTCTTTAATTCAGAAAATGATCTCTTGTTTAATTAATCAATTTACCGTTGTATGACAATAATTTTTTTATCATATAGAAAGTTAACTTCGTTTTTTTTTTGGTATTAAGTGGTATATATCATCATCAAACAACTTGATTTAAGTGACACTTGCAAAGATTATATGATGGAGATCGTAAAATCGTTTACCAAAATGCAACTTACAGATTTCTTTTAATCAAGTTGAATAAAATAGGCAAGTTGCTCGCTTGTAACACGTTGATTTCTTTAAAGATTTATTTCCCATCTGAACTATTTTAGATAAATAATTTTTAATTTGATTTAATACTAGTTAAAATGAAAAATAAAGAGAGTCAAATCTTATCCTTGATTACCAAAAATAAAAAGTTGAATTTCATTATTTCATACCAACTACGAGAATTTCAACACTAGAGGTAGCCGAGCTATCGAGTTTTTCAAACAAAAAACACGTAAAAAATTCACATAAATATTTTTCCTTTAAAAATTACAAAATTATCTTTACATTATCGTGTGGGGTCTATCATAAATGGTATAGTCATCTTTATCAGACAGACCACCGGTTATGTTAAGAGAAGAAAAAAAAAAAAGGGCTCTTCCTAGGAAGATAGATCTTAACCATGGTTAACACTCTCACGGTTAATTATTAACCATGGTTAGAAAAATCTAACCTTTAAAAAGCCCACTTTCGCTTCTCTTCACATTCGCATCATTTTGTATCATCCCTGAAAACCTTAAATGATCTTCTCCTCCGATCATTAATCTCTTTAATCTTTCTCAATCTTCTTGTTCTTGATCTCTCTTCCTCCGGTAAGAAAAGTAACGTTGATGAGGATTTTAGTTCAGTACGAGTTAATGAATTGATCGTGAGTGTAATCAAACTTTGTAACTCTGTTTTTGTAGGAAACGGTGAAAAGATGTCGGCCGGTAACGGAAACGCTACTAACGGTGACGGAGGATTTAGTTTCCCTAAAGGACCGGTGATGCCGAAGATAACGACCGGAGCAGCAAAGAGAGGTAACGGAATCTGCCACGACGATAGTGGTCCGACGGTGAATGCCACGACCATCGATGAGCTTCATTCGTTACAGAAGAAACGTTCTGCTCCTACCACTCCGATCAACCAAGGCGCCGCCGCTGCTTTCGCCGCCGTCTCCGAGGAGGAGCGTCAGAAGATTCAGCTTCAATCTATCAGGTCCTTATAACTACTTCACATATGTAGATTATTATTTATACGTTAATGAAATAATTTATCTCGAATTAAGGAAGATTATTGCGTTTTCGTGTCCGATCATTTTCATGGAAAAGAAGAAAAAAAAAATCAGGAGTTTTGTTTTCTTTTTCAAGAATTGTCTTTTAGCTAGAAATCTTTTTTTTTAAATGAGTTTTGGTATTAGTATTAAATATTTCTGACGTGATATATGTACATTAAACTTGAAAATTTTCAATAACTCTTTCTTCCTTTAATTCGGCAATATAATTTGTTTTTGTTTATTTTTGGATTAGAAATTTAATGACAAATTAATGCGCTTTAGTGACTATTACCAGAAAATAATAATTTAATGTACATGACACGTGGCATAAAATGACACGTGGAAACTAATTTTGATAATGATGAAACAGTGCATCGTTAGCTTCGTTAACGAGAGACTCAGGACCAAAGGTGGTGAGAGGAGATCCGGCGGAGAAGAAGACCGATGGTTCAACTACTCCGGCGTACGCACACGGCCAACATCATTCTATCTTTTCTCCGGCTACTGGTGCCGTCAGTGATAGCTCCTTGAAGTTTACACACGTCCTCTACAATCTTTCCCCTGCAGGTGAAAAAAACAACTAAAATCCGAATCCGAATCCGATTTTTCTGCAGATGAATTTGATAGATTGGTTTGTGATTTGTTGTTGTAGAGCTTTACGAGCAAGCTATTAAGTATGAGAAAGGTTCGTTTATCACTTCTAATGGAGCTTTGGCGACGCTTTCTGGTGCTAAGACTGGTCGTGCTCCGAGAGATAAGCGTGTTGTTAGAGATGCGACTACTGAGGATGAGCTTTGGTGGGGAAAGTGAGTATTCCTGAGCTCAATTTCGATTGATGGAGTTTTTTGGGTTTATGCTCTGTTTTCGTTTATTGATTTGGTTTGATTTTGATTTAGGGGTTCACCGAATATCGAAATGGATGAACATACTTTCATGGTGAACAGAGAAAGAGCTGTTGATTACTTGAATTCCTTGGATAAGGTATAAATTTTTGATAACTTTAATCAATTGTTGTGAGTGTACAAGTTGGATCTAAGTTATGAAATTTCTGTTGTTGTTGGGGTTATAGGTCTTTGTCAATGATCAATACTTAAACTGGGATCCAGAGAACAGAATCAAAGTCAGGATTGTCTCAGCTAGAGCTTATCATTCACTGTTTATGCACAACATGTAAGTAAAACCATTGTTACAATTTTAATACATTATTGTACCCTTTGGGTTTTGGGTGAAAGAAAACAACAAATTAGTAACTGGTGAGGGGGGTGGTAGGTGTATCCGACCAACTCAGGAGGAGCTTGAGAGCTTTGGTACTCCGGATTTCACTATATACAATGCTGGACAGTTTCCGTGTAACCGTTACACTCATTACATGACTTCGTCCACTAGCGTAGACCTTAATCTGGCTAGGAGGGAAATGGTTATTCTTGGTACTCAGTATGCCGGGGAAATGAAGAAGGGTCTTTTCAGTGTGATGCATTACCTTATGCCTAAGCGTCGGATTCTCTCCCTTCATTCTGGATGCAACATGGGAAAAGATGGAGATGTTGCTCTCTTCTTTGGACTTTCAGGTATTGTAGTCTCATCACCAAACACCATGTTTTGGTGATGATGGAAGGAACGATAAATCAGATGATACTACACAAAATTACTCCTGAAGTGACTTTAGAACCCTCTTTGTTGAAATGAGGCGTGTGAATTCAGATTGATGATTGTTTTTTTGTTTTCTATGAATGTTGATTTTAGGTACTGGGAAGACAACGCTGTCTACTGATCACAACAGGTATCTTATTGGAGATGATGAGCATTGTTGGACTGAGACTGGTGTTTCGAACATTGAGGGTGGATGCTATGCTAAGTGTGTTGATCTTTCGAGGGAGAAGGAGCCTGATATCTGGAACGCCATCAAGTTTGGAACAGGTAAAAAGACAACATATTGGAATTGTTTTTGAGAAAAAAAACATCAAATCAGTGATATAACAATATGATTCTGATGTCGTTGCAGTTTTGGAAAATGTTGTGTTTGATGAGCACACCAGAGAAGTGGATTACTCTGATAAATCCGTTACAGGTAAAAACAATTGTTATTCCTTTCGTCCCTGTTCTTCATTACAATTAACAGAATGATAATTTTCGATTCTCCTTGGCTGCAGAGAACACACGTGCTGCGTACCCGATCGAGTTCATTCCAAATGCGAAAATACCTTGTGTTGGTCCACACCCGACAAATGTGATACTTCTGGCTTGTGATGCCTTTGGTGTTCTCCCACCTGTGAGCAAGCTGAATCTGGCACAAACCATGTACCACTTCATAAGTGGTTACACTGCTCTGGTATGCTTGAAGAGAAGTCTCAATTTTTCCTTTGGATCAATATTCATAAATTTCAAAACCTTAACCAAAGATGTGCAACATATATAGGTCGCTGGCACAGAGGATGGCATCAAGGAGCCAACAGCAACATTCTCAGCTTGCTTTGGTGCAGCTTTCATAATGTTGCATCCGACAAAGTATGCAGCTATGTTAGCTGAGAAGATGAAGACACAAGGTGCTACTGGTTGGCTTGTGAACACTGGTTGGTCCGGTGGCAGGTATGTCCTTCTATGGAAACCGATACAGTCAAATTCTGTCTTGTTACGCGTGCTTGTAGGCTATAAACATGATCTGTAACATTTTCTTTTCTGCAGTTATGGTGTTGGAAACAGAATCAAGCTGGCATACACTAGAAAGATCATCGATGCAATCCATTCAGGCAGCCTGTTGAAGGCGAACTACAAGAAAACTGAAATCTTTGGATTTGAAATCCCAACTGAGATTGAAGGGATACCTTCAGAGATCTTGGACCCCATCAACGCCGTAAGTGTCTGCAAAATCCCTCTTTTTTGGGATCCTGAGTGATGATGAACAATTTTGTTGATTTGGGTTTTATGAAAATGCAGTGGTCTGATAAGAAGGCACACAAGGAAACTCTGGTGAAACTGGGAGGTTTGTTCAAGAAGAACTTTGAGGTTTTTGCTAACCATAAGATTGGTGTGGATGGTAAGCTTACGGAGGAGATTCTCGCTGCTGGTCCTATCTTTTAGAAAAACCAAACTATGATGGATGATGTTGTCGAAAAGAAAAGATCTATTATTTATTCAGAAGAATAAAATAAGACTTGTGTTTTTGTTGTGTATCTCTCTGGAGAATGGAGAGAACTTGATGTTCCAAATGTGGTGGATATGAATATGATGACCAGAAGACATATGTAATTTGATTGTTGTTATTTATTGTCATTTATTTTTGTTGGGCTTTTGCCAGCATTTACATGATAGAACCAAGTACGAATAATATGAATTCTGGTCCAATTTGATGATGGTTTTCTAAATGGATAGGAAACTTAATAATTTATTTTATCACAATATTAAATCTTTATGGTCATCATTACAAAGTAAATGATAATTATGGTCGTTAAAAAAAAGAAGGAAATATGTAAAAAAAGGAAAATTCTATCTGCCTATAAAAGCTTCAGTGCCTCAACGTCTTTCTGTATTGCTTGCTCTGTCCATTAAAGTCCTCCAAAGCAAAGCTTCAGACTGAAACCAGATTTCGTGTGACTTCGTTTCTCAACGTAAGTTATCTTTCTTTTCTCCAAAGGTTTCTGTCAATTTCAATGTCACATCCTCTTAACAAGGATCTAGTTAGAGATTTTGAGTAACTTGAATCGTAAGTTATCTTAGGGCATGTCTCGTAGAAACTTTACCTTAGTTTGGTTTGGGAATTGGCATTAGAGCCTGATTGTACTGGAAACAGAACCCGAACCCTAGTTATGGTAACGTTTTGTGAACTTGATTTTGATATGACGCAGAAACCCTAATTTTGTGGTTTTTCTTGAAGCAGATCGAATTCTTTTTACATTGCTTCTTGTAGATCTGCGACGATGTCTTATATGAATACACATATTGAATTAAAGATCTTTTAATTGCAGGCCATTAATTACTATGACAACTTATCTTCCAAGAAATATACAATCTTACAAATCAGAGTTTCTTGAATTCCGTCAACGGATTAAAGAGTCGATTAGGAAGAAGATGCAAAACGGAAACACTATTATAGCTCCAACATCACAGACACATGAGAGCAAAAGTAATCTTCCTTATAACGAGTAAGTTTTATTTGCTAGTTTTGATTTTTATGTGTGTAAGAGAATTAATTAGCATGAATTGAATATTCTGACTCTGTTTTTGCAGCTTTGGTTCCTTTTTTGGTCCTTCTCAGACTGTTATTGCTTCAAGAGTCTTACAAGAAAGCAAAGCGCTTTTAGAAAACAAGACATCGGCTGCTAAAATGTTAAACTCGATTCAAAATGTATGTCTCAGATCCTTCCTTTTCACATTTTTGATATTAGCAAGTGTTTTTTGTTCTTACTCCTTTATAATATAAGGCTGATGAAACTGTTTTGTGTCTTGTGTACAGAAGAAAAGTCCTGTTCAAATTAATGCGAATGAGGTAACTTCATCGATGTTTGACAATTCTGTGTTGATTTTTTTTTTTACCTTTTGCTAATATGCCCTTTTTTACTTGCTTAGGTGAAAAGAAAAGCTGAGAAACTTAGGGATGCAAGAGACTACTCTTTCCTTTTCTCTGATGATGCTCAGCTTCCTGTTTCCATCAAGCAACCACCTAAGTTTAGACCAAGTTCCAGAGAAATCCAAATGAATCATTCAAAACAGGCTTCTTCAGGCAGCCAAATGCTGCCAAGACCAGGTTCATCAACTAATGTTGAAGCGCACATGAGCGGGGATTCTGCAAGAAAGTACTCTCGAAAGCAGAAATCGATTAGCAAGAATGGCCAACCAAGTTCTAAATTAGGGCCTCAGAGACAACTGTCCTCATCAAAGCCTTTGACATATGATCCTAAACAACAAAGGGTAAAACAGAGGAATGTTTCCTTGGAACTCACAAGGTCGCAACTGCCTCCTGCCAAACACCAGTCGATTAGCGAACCACCATTGAAGCGAGCTCTTCAACTGAAGAAGAAGAAGAAGAAGAAGCCAGTGAAAATGTCAGAAGATGATTTGGCGGCCTTGCAAATGGTTAGACAGATGTGCAAGACTGATCGTTTTGCGGGGCGTGATCTCGACGAAGACTATGATGATAGGTGCATGGAAGCTAACTTTGATGATATCATGAGGGAAGAGAAACGAAGGTATGTTATTCTTTATTTACATGTTTTACAATTTACAACAAGTAGAAGATGTTTTAAGAATCTTCCCGGGAAACCTAAACGGTCATGTTTGTTTGTTGTTTGATACAGTGAGAAACTTGCGAAGAAAGAAGACGCGGAACAACTGCGGTTGATAGAGGAAGAAGAAAGAGTGAGAAAGCAGATCAAGAAGCAGAAGCTAAGCCATTAAGAAGAATTGTGGTTTAGGGTTAGAGATCGAATCTACGTTTCTGATCTTGTTAATAATCAAGTGATCAGATTAATTATAGAACTCTACGCAAGGAAAGAGTTTTCTGTTTTCTTTATTAGGCAATGACATTTGTTTGTTTGTTGTTACACTTTAGTGAGACTTGACAATGTATTCTTTCTCTGTTCTTAAGGATCAACGAAACAGAGTTTTGAAGTCTTCTTTTGGTTAGGATAAGAGTGCTATCAAAACCATAGCACGTCTACAGCGAATCCATCAATTATAGGGCCAATTTGCTCTAAATTTATCAACCAACCATATTTCCCTCCACACCAAAATCAAACCAAAACAAATTCCTTACACGTAACCCAAAATAAATTTTTGTCTAAACCGAGTTATCCGGTTTAGTGAAAGAAAAAAATAGGTTGAATGATTCAACCTGATACGCAAAACAAGCTAACAAGAGAACGCATCTTATTTTCTTTGAAATTGTTACTGTGTTAATCAGAGATCGGGGAAAAAAAAAAAACTCTGTAGTAAAAATGACTAGGAAAGAGGTTGTTCTGGCCGTGACGGCTGCAACGGTTACGGCGGTTGCAGCAGTTGTACTAATGGGTCGGTGGATCCGGAGGAAAGAGCGGCGGCGGAAACATACGCAGAGAATTTTGAGAAAATTCGCTAGAGAATGCGCCACGCCGGTTTCGAAACTCTGGGCGGTGGCGGACGCTTTGGTCGCCGACATGACCGCCTCTTTAGCCGCTGCGACCGCCGAGTGTTGTGGTTCTCTCAACATGCTTGTTTCATTCGCCGGTTCACTCCCTTCCGGGTAAATCAGAATCCTCTGTTTTAGACAGAGAGTATTAGATGACAGTTAATTAACGGTGTTTAGTGTGTTACGTGTAGTGATGAGAAAGGAGTACACTATGGAGTTAACTTGAGAGGCAGGGAACTTTTACTGTTACGTGGGACGTTAGGAGGTAATGAAGAGCCTATTTCTGACGTACATAAGCAGGAGATTCCGATCCCTGAAGATGTTTTAAATGGTTCATTCAAGGTATGAATATAGATAGATACACGATTTCTTGAATTACACGTTAGGTTTACTTGAAGCTGAAGTTTTTTGGACTCAGGAGCTTTGCGATTTCATATCATTGGAGCTTGTTAAATTTCTTGCGATGAATCCTGGTGAAGAAGCAGAGGAAGTGAATAACCTCGGGTTTACATTGACGCGCTCTGTTGAGCAGATTGGGTCAGGTTCAATCTCGGCTATACATAGGAAGAGTTTAGCAAATGATGATGATGATAAGGTTTTGAAAGATTTGGTGAATGACATGAATGAATCATTGGAAAGACACGGTCTGAAAATTCGGATGAACACAGCGCTGGTAAGCGGGCCTAAAGATGATCCGCCATGAAGATATATTATGCTAGAAGTTTTAATGATCTTTTGAGAATCTTGTTTTTGAAATCAGGTGGATAATACAATAGGAGAGTTGGCTGGAGGAAGGTATTATCACAAGGACACTGTGGCTGCAGTATCATTAGGTCTGGGAACTAATGCTGCTTACATTGAACAAGCTCAAGAGATATCGAGGTGGAAATCCGCAATATTCGAGCCACAAGAGATCGTATGTTAAGATACTTTCAACACATTTAATCCAATATCAAATAGCTTTTCATAGTTGTGATATCAAGTGATTGTACATGATAAGATTGTAGGTTGTTAGCACAGAATGGGGAGATTTCAGATCTTGTCATCTTCCTATAACTGAGTTTGATGCTTCTCTTGATGCAGAAAGCTTGAATCCTGGACATCGAGTAAGAACGCATACCGATTAGTTATCTCTGAGTTTTTCAGATCATTTTTAGTGTGTTTTGAGATTTTTTTTTTCTTCTCTGTTTTAAGGTATTTGAGAAGATGGTGTCTGGAAGATACTTAGGGGAGATAGTAAGAAGAGTGTTACTTAGAATGTCTGAAGAATCTGCTCTCTTTGGAGATACACTGCCTCCAAAACTCACAATTCCTTACATTTTATGGTACCTTAACTATATATGTATACTTCTTTTAGACTTCGATATGAAACTAGATCCCAAGAACTAAACTGTGATTTTTGGAGCGTGTTTTAGGTCGCCAGATATGGCTGCAATGCATCAAGATATATCCGAAGAACGGGAGATTGTAAACAAAAAGCTCAAGGAGGTTTTCGGAGTAAGCTTCATAGAGACTCATTCGCTTTTCAATTTAGAAATTTTGATTTGAGTTAAAAACAAAAAAATCTTGAATATCTTGTGTGAACCCTGTAGATCATGGATTCAACTCTTGCGGCGAGAGAAGTGGTAATTGAAGTATGCGATGTAGTCGCGGAACGAGCGGCTCGCACGGCGGGAGCAGGAATAGTTGGGATGATAAAGAAGCTGGGAAGGTTAGAGAAGAAAATGAGCATTGTGATAGTTGAAGGAGGATTGTATGATCATTATAGAGTCTTTAGAAACTATCTTCATAGCAGCGTTTGGGAAATGCTCGGTGATGAGTTATCAGATCACGTTGTCATTGAGCATTCTCACGGTGGATCTGCTGCCGGAGCTCTCTTCCTTGCGGCATGTGGAGACGGCGGCCAACAAGAATCTGAAAGCCAGTGACGATGATGATTCTTTTTGTGTTTCTTTTTTTTGGTAAGTATTCTTTTTGTGTTTCTTACAATCAAATAAGAACTTAATTTTATTTTATCATGTTTATTTAATTAAAAAATTAAGTTTTTTTTTTTTTTTTTGACGTCTAGATTTATTATTTATTGTAAATTATGAGAACTGTTACATAGACGATTCTACAATGGACAATTCCTTCCGACCCTTATTAGATCCACGACAGACGACACTTCCTTCTCCATGCTCTTGACGGACACCTTCAATGATCCACGACCAACGACACTTCTCTCTCTGCGTAGAATCCTGGCGAACGGCTATAATTTTACTTCGCTGGAGATCTCATGCACACTTGCCTCCTTTAATCTGCAAATTTATTAATAAATCGTAATATCTGGGACTCGAACCCTAGACCTCTTGGTGTAGAAGCATTAATTAACCCTTGGTCAACCAATGGGCCAAGGAGACTTCCACAAATTAAGTTAGAATTACAAAAAATAAACAATTTTTTATTAACTAGACATTTTTTTTTGGTAGGGAAAGGGGGATAAATCCCCCTCAATTATTAAATAAAATAAAATTTCCAAATTTATTTTAGTTTTTAGAAAGAAAAAAAAAAATTGAAAGTGAATGTACATAAGAAAATTATTGTTAAGAGATAAAAACAATGATGGGCTAAGATAGCCCAGAATTAAGGAAAGGCCCATTAAGCTTGGGTTAAGATTCAACGACGCCTGATTAGAGTGAGTCACATAACCCTTTCAACATCTGTTCCACAGAGTCTCAACACTTTCAGAGAAGAAGAAGAAGAAGATCCCGGAAAATGGCTACGGCGATTGTACGTTCAGCTCTTTCCCGAGCAGCGATCCGCGTTGCTCCGAGAACATCCGTCGCTCCTAAGCGAAACTTTTCTTCTTCCGCCGGCCATGACGATGCTTGTAATTTCTCTCCTCTCTATCTCTACTATTACCAATTTCAATGACGATCTAGGTTTTCTGATTTCATTTTTGAGATTTAGTCAATGAGTTTATAGATTCGTAAATTGGTTTTGAGATTCAGTATGATTTCACACGAATTCCAATTTTTGAACCAACAATTCCGATACCTAATTCTGTTAAATTTTGAATTGATTTGGTAGATCGATTAGTCAAATTTGAATTTGATTTTTCATCAGAATATCTGAACGCGCCTTATTGGATCAATTCTACAACATTTCTCTGTCAAAAGGATCGATTTTTTTTTTTTCTTGGTACATTATAAATTTTGATTATTCATCAAAGTTTTTGTCCTCTTTAATATTTTACAGATGAAGCTGCGAAGTGGGAGAAGATAACTTATTTGGGTATTGCTAGTTGCACTGCTTTAGCCGTCTATGTTTTATCCAAGGGCCATCATCACGGCGAAGACCCTCCGGTAAGCTTCTCTTACAACACCTCCATTGGTTTAGTACATTGGCTTTTTGATTTGGAGTCTCAAACTTTCCTTACCTAGTGAGAGGCAATGTTCATATCACCAGTGAAAACGGAAATAAGTATGCAGATGATGAGAATGTTACGAAAGCTACCTTTTCGCCTTTTACTGATTTGGCTTATATTCACTCTGCTTTGTAAGATTAAGCATACATTGCCTGAAATTGTCAATTGTCTACTTGTTACAGGCCTATCCGTATATGCACATCCGCAACAAGGAGTTTCCTTGGGGTATGTGTACTTTTCCAGTTTTTCTATCTTCCATCTTGCCCTTTTTCATTTCGTGATCTTCAGCTTTGTAATGCTGTTTAGTTGTAACTCCTAAAAACCTTTCGAGATCATCAAAAATTATCAGTAACTTCGTTTTCCAAATCTATAACGGGTTGGTTTCTGAATCTGATACTTTCTATTTGCCATTCTCAGGTCCAGATGGTCTGTTTGAGGTGAAGCACAACGAAGGGCACTGAGTCTTGCGTGTTCACAATAACGTCTTCTTGGTTTATTTGAAAGGCTAAAATGCTTTACCGTATTTGTTCTTAACTTCTGTAATGATTTGCTACTCTCCTTTCTTTTGTTGGGAAATAAGAGTTCAAACTTTGCTTGGTTTTTGTCCAAGACTTATGTTTCCTTCAAATCTCTTGTGATTCATTCTCAATAAAAAGGAACTTCCTTAATTTTAAGAGACTGAGATAAGAAAGAGTATACATATATTGATTACTATGAAAAACTCAATACTACTGATTGGGACTTAGTCCCGTCATTTGATGAAAAGTATATAGAATATGCATACAATACATGACAACTTCACTTGTTTAAGAAACATCACTCAGCAGCAACTTTGTCGCTGGTCAATCCATTGCTGGTTTCAGGAAGAGCTTCTAGATCAGTTCGAGCATCCTTAACATCTTGAGTGAGACTATTATCCAAAGTGGACTTGCTCTGTTCTTGATCGTTTTGAGTTTCCTCTGTTTCACCACTTTTGTTGATTTCCTCTTTCTCCGGCTCTGTTTTTGAAGTATCATCCTCTGTTTTCTTTATATCAGAATCTGAACCAGTAGATTCCACCTGTTCGATTTTCTGCTCACTGATAGTGTTTTCCTTTTCCTGAGATTCCGAAGACACTTTTTCGGTTTCTTTGTTCTCATTCTCTTTTTGGGACGAAGACTCTTCTTTCTCCTTTCTCTCGGTAACTTTGATTTCATTCTCCACTTGAGAGGAAGACTCTTCTTTTTTCTGATCCTCGAGTTCTTCCTCTTTACTTTCAGCTTGGGACGAGAAATCTTCTTTCTCCTTTCTCTCGGATTCTTCCTTTTTAGTTTCCTCTTGAGATGAAGAGTCTTCTTTCTCCTTTTTCTCGGGTTCTTTGATTTTGCTTTCCTCTTCAGAAGATTGTACCTTCTCATCTTCTTCGTTTCTCGTTTGTTGATAACCAGTAGATTTCCCACTCGATCCCGACTCATCACTCCCAGAAGATTCTGTAGTTTCAGTTGCATTGGAAGTTGACTGGTTAGTCTCAGGCAATTCACCATTAGAATCAGAAAACCCCTTCTCACCAGTCTTTGAATCCGACTCACTCTTTGTCTCTTGTTGCTCACCAGCATCACTACCAACATCCCCATTCTCAGTTTCGTTTGAAGAAACTTGTTTAATAACAGAACCCTCCAATAATACTTCATTCTTTGGACCCGACTCATCTTCATGAAAATTGACATTCTCAGTACTGTTCGATTTCCTCTCTTCCTCAAGTTCAACCTTTCCATTGCTCTTCTCCTCCGTCCCATGCACTACCTCACTCGACGCATCATCTCCTTTGTAATTGATCTCCCTAGCTTCCTCATTACTTATCTCATCAACCACCTTCTCACTTTCTCCACCTTCAATTTCCTTGTCGTTATTCTCTTGTACCGGTTTCTCCTCCTCCCTCTCTACAATCTCATCGCCATTCTCCATATCAGCACCAGATTCTCCTCCTCCATTCTTGCTCCCTTCTTCCTCTTTCGACTCCTCAATACGCGGCGGTTTAAGATCTTTCCTAGCAAGATTAACCACTTGATGATCATCAACAACAATCTTTGAACTCTCTTCAAACTCAGATTTCTTCTCATGTGAATGCTTCATTTGATAAATCAGCCATATCCCAACACCAAGCAACAGAGTCAATTGAATACAATGCTTCACTTTAATTCCCTTTGATCTCTGCCCTCTTCGTGGCGTTCTCACCATTCTTCTTCTAACCTCTCTACTTCCAAAATCAAACCTAATTCCAATCAAAATAACCCAAAGATCATCAATCAAGAGCTCAAAGAATCGGAAAAATTTATCTAAAAAATTCCAAATTTGTGTAATTCAAATAATCGCCACTAGTTAGTTATTCCTAGGAATGGAACATTACCTGGAAGAAGTTGAATTTGCCAAATACAAGTTCTGATTCAAAGCAAAGAGGCAGAGAGTGAGTTTTTGGATCTGGATCTGGAGAAGAAGAGTAGAGTTCTTGTGAAATTAAAAGGAATTGCCACTAAAAATCAAATCGTGTATCCTTCAATTGCAAACTAATTCCACTTGGGAATATTTTAATTACAGCATTCATATCTATCTGCAGAGATGACTTCAAAACGACTTCGTTTCATACTTCTTTTCTTTTCCGCTGACTTCCAAACGACGTTGTTCCTTTAGTCTTTTTCTCCGATGACTTCAAACGACATCGCACCTTTAAGATCTTTTTTTTTTTATTGACTACAAAACGACGTCGGATTTACAACATGTACTCGAGTCTTGTAGACATTGTATAGGTCTCGTATAAATTTTTCGGTAATGCATTGTAACCCTGTGATGCCTAGCTAGTGTTGGATATTGATCTATATGATGATTTGTAACATTTTCATCATTTTTTTGGATATTTTAGTTAATTTTACATTTTGTGTATATTTTGTATGGTGGGTAAATTTTTGTGTCCATCTCATTTAATAGATAGATTAAAAACTTTTAACCCTAACCCATAAATTAAAGGACCAGACCGGATTGCACTGCAAGTTTCAGCCCGCATTGACGTTTGTGTGTAATGAGCCTTCGTTAAGGCGTAAATGGTCCCCATGAAAGTGCCCTAACGATGACCTAAATTCCTCCACCCACGCAAAGGTAGAATTTTTATACGGGTGGATTATTTTGATTATTTCGTTTATTTTGAATTTTGCATCATATTGTGTTTATGCTATATTATCCGGCTAATTCTAGGATAAAACGGATCTCCAACATTATGCCGAAAACAATTTGCGGATTTGTTATTATAAAAACAAAACCATTATTATCGATTTGTTTAAAATGGATTAATTTGCACAAAAGTACAATGGACACCTAAAAATAAAGATTTTATAGTCAAAAAAAAAACATTTGCAATTTCATCAACCTAAACAAATTATTTATACGAATAGTTTATTAAAGCCTAAATGATTTTTCATATAGTGTTATTATAGTACGTACTATATCGGCATGCAGGTTTTCTTTGCTTCATCTATTGTAAGCTTTCAACGAATTTAAGAACCCATCATAGCTCTTTCAAAATTCCCATCCCGTGTAAGCTTTAAACAATGTACGTACTCATCGAGTACCACGTACTTTTCATACATATAATTGTAGATAGACCAATCTAAAATGATCATATTGTTGGACATATATGATCCATGAGTTTGATTTTTGATGGTATAATGGTACAAATGTCATGGCGGTGGTTATACCATAAATTCCATGTATCATCACGGTATGTGTGTATGTTACATGTGTAATTAACCACAGATGTATCCACTAATAACGTAGACTCGAGAATTTTGGAGTATTGGTGCATAAAACATTTGAGATGTTGACAAAAACAAAAAAGAGACTTTTTGAGATGTATTGGCTATATATTGCGTGTGCATACATATTCATATTCACTATCCAAAATCAATACTGGACCACTGGAATCTCCTCGATCCCCTTTTTGTCCTTGTAAGTTTTGTCTTCAACTCTTTGAAAATAACTATTCTCTGCATTTATTCTAAATATAAGTATACAAATATCAGTTTTTTCCCCGGAAAAAAATATCAATATTTAAACTATATATAAATCTAGATATAGTAACACGGTAATTTTTTAGAAAAACCACAAGACTTGAAAATGTGTCTAGCTTTTATGTAATGATGTGATAAGGTTGACGATTAATCATATTTCTTTTTGAGTATTGAAACAAGATATATATATTAACCATCTCATATATTATTATGAACAAAGGCCTGTGTCGTACAAGAACAATGAATGAGGTATGGAGCAATTGACGTCAAATAAGATCATTGATACAAAGAAAGAGATTATTATCGATATGTCCAAAATGCTTCCACGTGACTGTACCTTGTCAACTCTGTGCTTTAACGATTTCTCTCCAATGCATAAATCTCTAAACCTTTTTATTATTATTTTCTTTGGTCTTAATACTTATTTTCAAAAATGTTTCCATAGTTCCAAGGAAGTGATGCAACAGAGAAGAGATCGAAAACAGTTAAGTAAACGGTAAGAAGCAGAAACAAAAAAGAGATCGGAATGGCCAAAGTATTTTTGCTTTGGAACTCTCATTTTTCTTCCTTCTTTGTTGTTTCTTATTTTGAGTCTTTTCATTTTGTCACTTTGCTTTTAATGGTTTTCTCGATCGTGATACAATGTGCAATCAATAGTCTCCAAACAAAATGCATTTTTCCCAATTTCAAAAACTTTTTTTAGCGAAATAATAGTGTTTTGAGATCTGTTTACACATATAGTATTAAAATATCTGAATGGCACAAAAATTCATCACAAACTCAAAGTATTCGTGACTAAGAAGTTTTGATGAAGGATTAACAATGGTAAAATGCTCCACCTTCGGAATACCAAAATCAAGACGAAATTACGATAAAACCACTCTTTTTAACTACGATTTTGAGACTCTAGCAGATCGCAAACTAGCTGACAATACAAATACTGAAAAGTTATGATATGTTTTTGGAATGAGTCTTGTATAAGTACAACAGAATTTTCCATCGACCTTTGGATATTAGCATAATGTGTAGTATAGTATATAAGTTAGATATGTAGAGAATCATATAGAAGATATTAATAAAATATTCGGAGCGGCGTTGTCATTGAGAAGATTAGTTCAAGCAGTAGCATGGTGGCAGTGTACCGACTTTGATTGACACTTGAGTCTCCACCAAATTCCAAATATGTATTTTTTTTAATTATTATTCAACTATATTTGGGTTGCATTATTAAAGTAATAAATGAAATGAAAACAAAAATAAATAGTAAAGTCATTCAAAGGAAGAACAGTGTAGAGAATCAAGACTGTTTGCTTTGCTTGATTTGTGAAATTAGTAAACCCCACACAAAGACACATCTTCTCTTCTTTTGTTTTGTCACTTCCCTTCCTCTCTTTCCATATGTTCAATCCCATCAACTCTCACACTCTTCAATTTTCTCTATGAATAGGCTTTGTCCAATCTCTTATTAATTTCGACAAGTTTATATTCCAAATGTTAAATCTGAGTTAAAATGAAAACAATGCTTTAAGTAGAAATTGATCTCTAGCTTTAAGTAGATATCTTGATGATTTGATTGCTATACTATCATCATTTGGTAATATTACATTTTCTAGGTTATACTCTTTACATATATGATATATCATATCATTCTACATGTACAGTAAAATTGTTTTTTTTTTACCATGGCCCAGGTTTTACTGTTTCTTTGAAATTTTCGCTTTGGAAAATAATTGAAATATGGACGATGGTTTCAGTACGATTATATCAATTCAAAGTAGTACAGATTTGGTTATGATTTTTCTTGCTGTTTTATCAAATTTTTAAAAATATATAACTAATAAATCCCAAAAAGAACTCTACTGAAACAAGTACTAGGACACAGAAAATCACCAGTGGTCACTAATTAAATTAATCATTTATAAAAAAAATAAGTACAACCCAAAATCCAATGTGAATGAAAACGGCGACGTTCGAAGAAACGACAGCAAAGCGGCTGAATTTTTGTCTATCGGCTAATGGATTTATGTATCAAACGTATCTTTGTCTCTCTATTAAACCAACAAATATTTTCATACATAAATTTCACATATATATGTATGTAGATGCATACGTACGTGTGTGATGTAACTTTCATCCATAAAATTGGTATTTGTCAGAAATCGTCTTGAAAATAGGTTTCCGTGCGTTCTGTTTACGATGCGTGTCTAAAAGATTTTTACTTTAACAATTAGTAATAACTAATAACATTATAACAAATCATTTTGGATAAAGCAAATTTTTATTCATCTCTGTTTTTTTTGTTAACTACACTACAATAAACAACAATAACATAATCAGCCACACAGAATTACCATAAAATCTGAAGATTACAACTAAAATATGTTTGACCCGAGAAAAAAAAACAACAAAATTATAAATATGTACACAGAGAATTTAGAAATTTAACCCAAAAAGAAAAAGAAAAAAATTGTAAAAAGAGCAAAGAAATGTTCTTCAAGGGTTGTAGATAGAGTTACCACATTTGCATTTCCAGCTCATGGGTTTGTAATTAGTACTATCATCTCCTCTAGTGTAATCAAGATGAATAATCTCAGAGGAAGAAGAAGTGGTAAAAGGAGAGTGAAGCTTTGTTTGAGGATTTGTAGGAACTTGAATTGCTTCACAATGACCACAAGAACGACATCTCACTCTCTCACATCTTGGTGGTCTTGATCCTATTAGACCTCTCATCATCATCTTCTCATCTTGATCTCCACTCTGTTCCAAATCAAAGACTTTTTAAGTTCAGTTTGATTCTTGTTTAGTAGAGAGCAAAAAAAAAAGAACAGAGGAAGTTCAAAAAAAGTGTACCTTGGTGAATTCGACTGAGTTTGGCTCTGGTCTACCTGAAAAATGTCATAAGAAGTAAACGAATAAGAATATGAAAAATTTTTGTTAGAAAATAAGGAAATGTGACATTGACCCATTTACTTACCATTAGCCATTAGACTGAAATGGGTCGAATTAAGAATGAGCAAAATCAGTAGAAAGCTTGACATTTTGCTGCTCCACACCATTTTCAGACACAAGATCGGTTTGCAGTTTACAGGAGAAACAATTAGACTCTCTCTCTCTCTCACTTCTATTCTGTCTCTCTCTTTGCGTTTTGATGTGTAGAGGAAGAAAGATTTGTAAGTAAAGAAGAAAAAGGAAAGTGACTACCCTATGAAGGGCAAAAATTTTTTTCCTAAAGAGTACTACACGCATGGATATATCATATTTATACACGTAATCGTTTTATATATACTCCATGAGTTGACATAAATAATAATGTCTTTTTATAAATATTATTATACATACTTTTTTTTTTTTTTTGGTAAGTATTATACATACTTTTTTTGTATCATCACATCATCAAAGATTTGTAGTATTTATTAAACTATTACAGAGTCAGTATTTGAATAAGAAACAAACAAAAATATGTCGGGACCTCCATAATTATGGTATATAAATACAAGGTAATTTAATTTTTTTTTTTTTTTTTTTTTTTTGAAATAATATGATGAATAATTAACGGTAGTCAGATTCTATTAACGTGTATGTATGTATTGATTGATAGTTGATACGTATGTCTACAAGACTACAAAGAGTCGAATAAAACAAGAATCAGGTGAAAAGGAAATTACGTAGGTACAAAAGAGCAGGATGAATAATTAATTTTAACGTAAAAAGAACAGTTATAATGTTAAATACTTAAAGCCGAAAGCTAAAAATAAAATCAAAGTTTTGAAGACGACAATATTGATAGAATATATTTTTTCTTTTTTAAAAAAGTGACAATATAATACACACAAACAAAAAAAAAAATAGAACGAATTTACTTCTTTCCTTTGTTAATACAAAAAAAAAAAATCTGACGTTCCAATCAGCAATCACAGCTGCTCCAATTTTTATATTTTTATTATTGCTAAAATACTTTTTATCTTAAAGAATTTTATTTCTCACAATTGTTTTTAAAATGTAAGTTGCTTTTTGAGTTCTGGTTTCTGCGGTTTCTTGTGGTAATAGACTGACTGGAGCAGTAGAAGGGACCCTACTTCACCTGACTGACCAATACCGTGCCTCTTTGCCTTTTCGTATTCTTCTAACCAAAAACTTATATATATGTGTAAATTATGGGTCATATATGTTATTTAAAATATTCATATAGAACTGTGTCAACACGTTTCGCTCACTCTTCCCAATTTCTTTTTCCAATGATTAAATCAATTATATGCTCAATGGCTATGTCCAGTTAACCGCTGTTAAACAATTTTCTTTAATTTGACACAAGCAAAAATGTATGAACCCATTTTGTAAGTCTTTATGATATTTCAAATACTTCAATTTGGAAAAAAAAAATATGTTTTTTTTTAAATGTTTTTGAAAGATGTGGTTTCTTCATAGTTAATTTTATTCACAACATCATGAACGATACTAAGCACATTTGTCGTGGGCTGCATATTCCTTGTGCAACAATCACAATTTTAGCAGCTTCATTTAAGTCAAACCCTTTAACAAAAAGAAAAATCAATTAAATTCAAGTTATCATGTAAGATATATGTCTCTGTTGGGCACACACTGTATGGCCCATGATTGTATAATTAAGTTGAAGAAAGCCCATATACGAAAAGCCTATTATGGGCATATTCTCAATTTCTAAAGGCCCAATAGATTCAGCAGTTACATTAGAGTTATATACAATCCCACAAAATTTGTTTTTAGGTGCATAAAATTATCATTTTAAAAAACTTTAAAATATGTTTACCAAATCGACTATTATTGAAAAGAAAATTACCAGTGTTTTCTGTTATCTGGAAAAATAGAAAATTAATTTTTTTTTCCCGTGAAGCTCCAATCATTTTATTGTCGGCCGTGTTATGTTACACTATTTTAAACAAATACGACAAGGAAAAGGTGGCAAAGGGATGAAAAAGGTAGGTATCATATTAAATAAAATATATGCGAAAGTTAAAGTAATTCAAAGACATGACATTAAATTTGAGTCAAATAGAGCTTTGTTTCATGAAATTTATGGAGTCCGTCAATTTCTTATCCATAGACCATAGTTCTTAGTTGCATGTGGGTTTGTCCAATGTTGTGTGTCCTTCTAAATTAACTAGACTTAATTGTTTTGATAACAATTGTTTTCATGCAAAAATTCCAGGGTGTATTTACATTGTTAGACATGGTAGCTTAACATAACCAAATTAATATTGCATCAAGCGAAATGTGTAAGTTTAATCATGCCAATTAAAAATTGCAAAAGTCGAGGAATTAGCCAATCAAATATTATTGTACTACAAATGACACTAGAATGCGAAATTGCCTCATAGAATCTTTGGTTTTCTTAACGATGTTTTCTAGCTGGGACTAATACTGAGTGAGAAATGACATAAATGAAGATGGGGATATGAACTATTCATCGAGCACGACTTGTGTGGTGTGGATAAGGAAATGAAAGCTAATATTCATGAATTAAACATAGACACATCCCTACTCTCACGCCTCTCCACATTTAACAACTTTCATTTTTTTAAAAAATTTCATATTAGAATGTTCATGCACAATCATAAATACTTCACACTCACTCTCATTGATTAAAGCAATAATGTATAATTGCTTGGAAAAAAAACAACCAAAATATGTAAAAATAAACAATTAAAATTAGGAGTCGAATTTATCATCTCGCATGGGAACAAAATAAACTGTTTATGCCTAATGAAACCTCTTTGTATATAATAAACGAATATTCATATTTATTTAAGAAAAATATAATCTAAGAAAGGATCGTGTGGCGACAAAAAAAAAGAAAATCTAAGAAGAATCTAAAGATACGACGATCGTATCAGATTTGCGAGTTATAGCAGAGTAGTGTAATGACGACACGTGTCCCAATGAGATCTCACCACGCCTTTCAGTTATGCTACACTGGGAAATTCCTATGCTTCTCATTGTGAGGCTGAGAGCCAAGCAAATATTTAATTAATATTTTAACTTTATCACAATAATAATGTGAATAGTTGTAGGAGATAGTACAAAGAATAAAATTGAATTCTAATAACAAAAAAAGAGTGAAAGAACAGTAAGATTTGGGAAAAAAAAACAAGATATATTCAGTGAATAATAAAAACAATAATAGAAAAGTGGTGGGTCCAAAATCATTGTGACAAATCGATCAGTGATTAGCTGTACTGAAAATCTAAGCTCTAAATGAGACCTTCCTCAATAATTGAATTGTACATACATTTGCCTGCATGCGTCTCTATATAAATATGACTTCGATCTTCTAATTTCAAAAACAAACTCATCATCATAAGCAACAATGGTGGTGTCACTCTTTTCTTCAAGAAATGTTTTCTTTACGATTAGCTTATGCTTATTTGCAGCACTGTACCGGCCGGTTTCGAGTAGACCGGCTAAGTTTGAAGATGACTTTAGGATCGCATGGTCCGATACTCATATCACTCAAATTGATGGCGGAAGAGCCATTCAGCTTAAATTGGACCCTAGCTCAGGTTCTTACATACCTTCTTCTACTAAATTACATTTCAAAGATAATATCCATTTTGCATTCATATACTTTATTTATTTTCATAAACATTGGTTTAGGATGTGGATTTGCTTCGAAAAAGCAATACTTGTTCGGCCGCGTGAGCATGAAAATCAAACTGATTCCCGGTGATTCAGCCGGAACTGTCGCTGCCTTCTACGTAATTATATATACAAATATTTCAAGTTTGTGTTACTGCATTTCAAAAAGGTTTGGTTATAATATAAAACTAATTTGTGCAGATGAATTCAGATACCAATTCTGTACGAGACGAGCTTGATTTCGAGTTCCTAGGAAATCGAAGTGGACAACCTTACACAGTACAAACCAATGTGTTTGCTCATGGTAAAGGCGATAGAGAGCAAAGAGTTAACCTTTGGTTCGACCCTTCTCGTGATTTCCACGAATACGCCATCTCATGGAACCATCTCCGTATCGTGTAAGCCAAATGATTTTGTATATATATATAAATATATCTACATACAATTATTCTTTACATTCTCTGTCTAATTATTAAAAGGAATAATGTAAGATATAGTTGATCAGTAGTGACAAAATAAACAATAATTTTGTACTATAAGATTCGTTTAACTATTCTTGTCTTTTGATATTGTCACGAGAGACATGATTGGCTTTCATATTTTGTCGGCCCACGGGCCATGTATTAAGAGAATGAAAGAGACAGCATATATATTTGTTTTGGAGGCATTCATAATTTGAACTTGTAAGGTCCCATATTTTTTATAATCTATTAGCCATAGTTAATTTGTAAGAAAAAAAGACAAATATAATGATCAAAGATACGGTTCTATTTGTAATAATATATGTAGAATTAATATCCATTTTCTAATCGTCTAAATATGTGTGGTGTGTAGGTTCTACGTAGACAATGTGCCCATTAGGGTTTACAAGAACAATGAGGCAAGGAAAGTACCATACCCAAGATTCCAACCAATGGGTATATATTCCACGTTATGGGAAGCCGACGATTGGGCGACACGTGGAGGAATAGAGAAAATCAATTGGTCGGGAGCGCCATTTTATGCTTACTACAAAGATTTTGATATAGAAGGATGTCCGGTTCCGGGACCGACGTATTGTCCTAGTAATCCGAAGAATTGGTGGGAAGGAAGTGCGTACCACCAGTTGAGTCCGGTGGAAGCTCGAAGTTATAGATGGGTCCGAGTGAACCATATGGTCTACGATTATTGTACCGACAAATCTCGTTTTCCTGTTCCACCTCCAGAATGCTCGGCTGGAATATGATCCAACATTATTGTCTTAAAAGTGCCAAGTGGTTCCGTAAGAAATGTTGCAATGTATGTGAAGTGATTAATGAGTCTTGTGGTATGTGGTAAACTATTCATAATTAATCTGATTGTGGTCAAATGTTCATGTCTTTGAGTTTTACTTTGTTTTCGTTGTGGATCTTGTGTTTTACTGATCTATTGAAGAGAGAACCATGTTTGTTTCTCGTTGGAGTAGTATTTTGGCCTTCGGTTAGATATGGAACAGTTTCATATGGAATATTCAATCTAATAATATCATAAGAGAAAAACAAATCAATATTAAACTAAAATACATAAATAATGAGAATTATAGTATTGAGTATCAAGAACCCTGCAGTATATTTTTTAGTTAGACCATCTTCTTATTATATAAAATATGGTTTTTAAAGTTAGTAACTCATAAGATTGTGCCACGTGTCAACTTTATCGATCTTCCATTTTGACAGGTATTAAACAAATATTTATTTTTATTAACTTTAAAACTATAAAGAATAATTGTAATAAATTATAAAATTTTAAAGTATAAAAAGATAATTATAATAAAACTAAAAAAAATTTAAAATTTAAATAAGATAATTATAAAACCAAAGTTAGTAACTCATAAAATTAGACCACGTGTTAATTTTATCGATCTTAGATTTTGACACGTGTAATACTTTAGTAACTCAAAAGATAAGTTAGTAACTCATAAGATTGTTTTAAATTTTAGTGAAAATCATTACTATTTTCCAAAATTGAGTTTAAGTGTTAAATCTATATTACGTGAAAACATACCGAACTTCGAACACTAAAGCTTACAGACCAACTAAGGACAGAATGCTTAGGAGCGGTTAGTTTTTGATATTTTTAAAATTTAACACTAAAACTAATTTTTTTTAAAGTAATAGGGAAATTAACAAGGTTTTAGTTAAAATTATTAATTATTTTCTTAAAATTTAAGTGTTAAATTTGTTTTAAATTTTAGTGAAAATCATTATTATTTTTCAAAAATGAGTTTAACTGGTAAATCTATATATTATGTGAAAACATACCGAACTTCGAACACCAAAGCTTACGGTCCAACTAAGGAGAGGATGCCTAGGCGCGATTAATTTTCGACGTTTCTAAAATTTAAAACTAATTTATTAAAGAAAAAGTAAAATTAATATGCTTTTAGTTAAAAATTATTAATTATTTTCTTAAAGTTTAAGTGTTAAATTTGTTTTTTTAGTTTTAGTGAAAATTGTTATTATTTTTCAAAAATTAGATTAAGTGTTAAATCTATATCATGTGAAAACATGCCGAACTTCGAACACCAAAGTTTACGGACCAACTAAGGACAGGATGCTTAGGTGCGATTAGTTTTCAACGTTTTTAAAATTTAAAACTTAAACTAATTTTTTAAAGTAATAGTAAAATTAATTTGATTTTAGTTAAAAATTATTAATTATTTTCTTAAAGTTTAAGTGTTAAATTTATTTTTTAAATTTTAGTAAAAATTGTTATTATTTTTCAAAAATTAGATTAAGTGTTAAATCTATATTATGTAAAAACATACCGAACTTCGAACACCAAAGCTTACGGACCAACTAAAGACAGGATGCCTAGGCGCGGTTAGTTTTCGACGTTTTTAAAATTTTAAACTTAAACTAATTTTTTTAAGTAATAGTAAAATTAATATGGTTTTAGTTAAAAATTATTAATTGTTTTCATAAAGTTTAAGTGTTAAATTTGTTTTTTAAATTTTAGTGAAAATTGTTATTATTTTCATAAATTAGTTTAAGTGTTAAATCTATATTATGTGAAAACATGCCGAACTTCGAACACCAAAGCTTACGGACCAACTAAGGACATGATGCCTAGGCGCGGTTAGTTTTCGACGTTTTACAATTTAAAACTTAAACGCATTTTTTAAAGTAATAGTTAAATTAACATGGTTTTAGTTAAAAATTATTAATTATTTTCTTAAAGTTTAAGTGTTAAATTTGTTTTTAAAATTTTAGTGAAATTTTTTATTATTTTTTAAAAATTAGTTAAAGTGTTAAATATATTTTACGTGATAATATGTCGAACTTCGAACCAAAGCTTACGGACCAATTAAGAACAAGATGCCTAGGCGCGGTTAGTTTTCGACGTTTTTAAAATTTAACACTTAAACTAATTTGGAAAAACTAATAGTGAAATTAGCATGGTTTTAGTTAAAAATTATTAATTTTTTATAACAAATTAAGTGTTAAAATCATTATTATTTTTTAAAGAAA
The DNA here is from genome assembly GCF_000004255.2 of Arabidopsis lyrata subsp. lyrata. Taxonomy (NCBI): domain Eukaryota; kingdom Viridiplantae; phylum Streptophyta; class Magnoliopsida; order Brassicales; family Brassicaceae; genus Arabidopsis; species Arabidopsis lyrata. The sequence continues at coordinate 1,073,678 of NW_003302549.1, forward strand.
ATTATTACTATGTTTTATGATAAAAAAAAAAAAAAAGGTAAGAAAGGAAAATATACCTGGAGGTTGTGAAATCCTCTGGAGTCGTGGTTGTTCTGATTCCTCTGGAGTTACGTAATGAAGAAGAAGAGCGCGTGGGCTCAGTCATGGGTCAAAAACAAAATAAAGAATTGGGCCTCAAAGATATCACGAACCTCTCTTCGCTATCCTCTGGTGAAATCTTTACGGTGGCTAAATCATTATCCGGTGACGACAGAGGGTTGACGTACGGAGATCATCCTTCAATCAATGAAACGATGCTTTCCGCTGCGAACAATCTAGCTCCTACGGATCATGTTGCAGAGATCATCATCGGCTTTTCACGTCTACTAATTGGATCATCATCATCATCATCGGAATTCACATTCGCTCGAGAAGAGAAGAAGATGTAGAAGCGAGAATTAGAGAGTTTTGATTTTATTTCTCTCAAAGAAGAAAGAATTAGAAGAAGTTGCGTGAGAGCGTTTTTTTTTTTTTTTCTATAAGCAAGAGTGTTAATTAGGTCTAATCCCAATCGATGGATCAATGTTATATCTATATATACATTTTTACAGTATTTTTTTGCTTTAATTCTTTTGGATCCGGGTTTGACCCGGTTTTAGTCTATTCGGATCTTGGATAAGCAATTTTAGGGATGTTGTCTTAATTTCAAACTAATAAATGAAGCCTTTATTAATTTCAAACTGAAAAAATTTATGGCAATATTAAAACGAAATTAATTCCTTTATTAATTCATATTTGTTAATTTCCTTAACTTCTCCCCACACCTAATTATTAATTTTCTTTAAGAGAATATGCGTATAACAAAACAAATAAGTTACCTATTTTAATGGTAAATAATCTTATTTGTTATATATATATATGATATCTCTAAACTAACCATATTTGTTATTTACCTTAACTACTTCTAACCATAATTATCTAACTACTTATTTTTATATAGAAAGAATATGTGATTAAAATAAATATTTTGTAAATATTAATTTGGGGACAAATTCTTACGAAAATAATTTGTTTTGTTATAAAATTTAATGTTTGTTATTTTTCTAAATTATTTTTGAAACTAAATTACATAAATACTAATAATAATTTGTCTACACCATAAAATGAAAATAGTTATTTATTTTAAATTTTTATATAATATTACGTAATTTGTTTTAGTTATATTTTCTGATATAGGTGAACAAATTATTTTCGTATTTATGAAAATTATAAAATCTAAATTAGTTTAAAATTTGAAATAACTATAATCCTAAATTTTAATCTTTATGGGTAGGTTTTTTTTTGTGACCAAAAATATTCAATTGGATCTTTCTTTAAATTTTGGCAATATCCAAAATGAAATTAATTTATAAACTCTAAAAATATCTATATTTTTAACTATTTCTATATCTAAACTCTTTATTTATGACATATATTCTTCACGATTTTTACAGAAAAAGATATAAAATATGATGAGTTAATGCTAATTAACAAATTTGAGCTAATTTTTTACAATCTCTCGACCTAATTTAAACAGAATTATATAATTCTCATTTCACTTTTATTTGATGTTATATTTATATTATTTTGAATTATTATAAAATAAATGTAGTTAATAAATTGGGTATTTTTGATAGAAATAATGATAATCGGATATATGAGTATTTTTGACAGCAAAAATAAGAAACCTTACCGGACTTGTATGGTAACTTCTATGTAAATTATTCAATTTAAAATCGAATATTAAATCAACAAATACAATTCCGAAGTATATGGTAACTTCTTCGTTATTTAGGGAAAAAATTTCGCTAAGATATATAGAATCTTCTAATTATCAGATTAACCATCAAATATTCTCTACGATCTTGAACTATGGAAAGTCATAAAGTTGGTTTACTGCAAAATTATAAAAATCGCGAAAGCGCAAATCAAATATGTTAAGATCTTTAACGATAGAAACTGAAATTAATTTCGTTTAGATATTCTGATGCGATTAACTATAGCATATCTACGCTAATTACTTATAGAATATTTTGCAGAATATGCTTTTCTTAAAACCCTAATAAAGCAACCTAATTCTAAACATTATAAATATAGGCTCTGCTATTCGGCAAATCATTTTTCATTCATCCACACAAACTTCTCTCAGCATCTATGCTTCAGTTTTTGAGCAATCTAATTTTTATTTTTCATTGTGTATTCTCTATTTTCTATTAATGATGTTATGTTTCTACGATTTTAATTCTTTTTTTTGTTTTGATATCTCAGCATCTATGCTTCAGTTTTTGAGCAATCTAATTTTTATTTTCATTGTGTATTCTCTATTTTCTATTAATGATGTAATGTTTCTACGATTTTAATTCTTTTTTTTGTTTTGATATCTGTTTAATACAAACGCGTGCGGCGTGTCTAAGTATATGTTTTCCTAAAAACATAGTATTTTCCTTACCCCTAAAACATTCATTACCAAGATTTCAAAATTCCATTTTACCGCTAAATCATAATTAATATGACAGATTTTTATTGTAAACAATTTATCATTTTTTCATACACTACACAATTTTCTCTACTAAAAATATACAATATTAAAATCAATGTCACAACATGTAAAATTAATATTTCCAGCGGTATACCGCGGACTCTCAACCTGAAAAAGAAAAATTAATTTTATTATTTAGTAAAATTATAGGCCCGCGGTGTACCGCGGGTTAATTTCTAGTTATTTATACACAAGAGAGACTAATAGAGCCGTTGGAGGTAATTATGTTTCTTTATTTTAATACAAAGAGGTACAAAAGAAAAAAAGGAAATTGTTTATCTCAATTTCTTTTTCTTTCCATGGGCTTTATTTTCTCATCAAACCAAAACTAGTGTATTATAATTGTATACTAAGTTGAATTTAATATTCCTTTTTCTTTTCTCTACTCAGAAATTTGTTCTATTTTGCCGTCGAAAAAGAAAAATAAAAAAAATGCAATGCAACATGTTTGGATCCATGGTTATAGGAAAATAATTTTTGAAGGAGACAACAATCAAGTTCCAAAACTCATCAATGGTGAGATAAAAAATTTTCAAGTCCACAATCTGATACGTGAGATTCAAGCTTGGAAACAAAGATTTCAGAAAACTGTGTTTACTTGGACATCAAGAACCTGCAATAAAGTTGCAGACAAGTTAGCCAAAAGTTTTATTTCAAGGGATGTTAAGTTTGTACATCATTTCTATATTCCAAGATGTATCGAACAAATCCTCCATGAGGATCACACTTTGATTCAATAAAGCTTCTGTTGTCGTTAAAAAATAAAAAATAAATAAATAAATAAAATTTAAGGGTCTTCATGATAGGGCTTATTATTAGTCACCTGGGTCTGAAAAATTACTCTCGTCTTAATGGGCCTGGTCTTTCCGTCTTCTCTTTAAAAGCATTATCTTGGGCTTTGAGGCAATAATATGCTTTGAGGTTGTCGATCCAATTTCATATAGTCCTGTCACAATTTAGGATTTGAAAATTTTAGGGTTTAAAACTAAAGAAAAGCAAAACTAGGCTTAGATTTCAGTCTGATTCATGGGTGATCACTGATCAACCATGCGAGAGCCAGTCAAATCAGGTTTGATCCGTCAACCCCATTTTTTTTTGTTTTTACTTTTTGTAGTTATAGCCTGGTCCGTAAAATTACCAAACCAATCTGAATTCTAAATGTTAAGATCAAATATGGAATAGTCCGTACGTATGTATAAAAGTTGCTAAAATTAAAGTGTCTTAGTCTTTTGTTGATATTGATGGCAAGAAAAACAAAGCCAACGATGCAGATGGCAAAAGATGATGATTGTGATGATAAAAATGATGGTAATTAATGAGTTTTTTAGATGAGGCCAGCATCAGATGGCTACAAAACAGGGTTTGATTTGATTAAAAAGTAAAGTATGGGATAAATCAGCGAAAAGATAAGATTACTGGGGTCCATTAAAGATAATTGGAATGGTCCAAATTTGTAACATTCTGGGAACGAATTGATGAGTGATGACTAAGCTAATGCCTTTTCTTTTCTTTTAAATACAACTTGAAACTTCCATATTGACCTGTTGTTTGGCTGTATGCATCTTTTATTAAATGTTTATAACAAAACAAAATATAGCGATAAGGAAATGAAAAGTGATGATGTAATTTGATGTAACACAAACAATACTGCAACAGCTCGATATACTGTATCTTTAAAGTCGAGAGACTTGAGACAAATGTTAATTTGTGAATGCCTTTTCCTTCACCGTCTCTCTTTTTTTGTTTGGATCTTTTCTCAGTTTCTTTAACTGTTTATCTTAAAAACAAAAAGCTACTAACGACAAAAAAAAAAAACTACTAAAATTTGGATTGTGATCAAGAGACTCATTGATCATATATCATGTATTTAATTTTCAATCATAGTTAGCTATATTTAGATGGACAAATTTTTGATAAAGAAGTTTTTTCAGAATTCGACCGTCGGATCATGAAGGCCAATATATAAAACCATATAAAAAACAGAAATTACATAAACTGATACTCTTTTCTTCTTCTCTTTTTTAAAGGCTTATCTTTTTCTCAATTGGTTAAAAAAATTCTTTTTATACATACATGTATACCATTACATTCGACTTTTATGTAATTTAATTTCTGTTCACAAAAATGAAATAATTTTTTGCACATTAATATTCAATTTGATGGTAAATTTTCAAAATTTGCAAACACAATTTCTTAATGAATAGTATGTTTTAAGCACACTAACACACACCTATTATTTGTTTATTATAAGTTTATAACACCGTAATACATCTAAAATGATAGCAAAAAAAAAAAAAAACTAAATTTTATATTTATTCCTTACCGATCAAAACGAATCATCGATTTCGTTATCAGACTGGGATTTTGCGGTAAACATTATATGCTTTTGTTTTCGAAAAGGATTTTCATATAAATATATTATATTTGTACTCAAGTTTCGTTAGTTAAAATTTAGATGTATCTTCTAACTATGTATGTGACTGAAAAGCCAGTTTTCTATTAGAAGGGTGTGATCATTAGAGGAACATCCACCTGTACCAAAAGGAGAATGTTCCACGTGTCAATTTGATGTCTACCGGAAAGAATAATTGGAACATGATTAATAGCTAGAGCATGTGATGCCATGGAAAATGAAAGTCATAAGACCCGCTTGTTATTTAGAGATTTTGTCACATGAAACGATCACTTAAATGCATGCAATCTTATATTAAAGTTTATTTTTAATTAATTGAAAGTTGTGAATTGATTTTGTAAACTATGTTTTTTTTTTAATTATGTTCAACTTAAATTAAAGTTATATAACAACTAGTCCTTTAATATATATGTACGTAAGAAAGTATATATGAATTACCAAAACTAATATACATCTTTTAACAGAAAACAACAAAAAGCTAGAGAACGTATATAATTGACAAAAAGTCCGGAGGATGGGAAACAAAATCACATGGTTCTCCACATTATATGCATCAATCAGTTACTTAAAAAGGTTCAAAGTTCTTTAATATGGTACATGACAAGTGAAGCAAAATGGGCATACACTACTGTTTTCTTAAAAAACTAAAGATACTGTAGGTTAACACATGCTATGAGCCGCATCTAGCAACCCTAGCTATGTTCCATTTATTCAATAGTCCCATTTTCTTCCTCTATTATTGAAAAATTTAAACCCATTTCGTGGACAATAACTACAATGCATATATAGATAGGCTTTTAAACTAGCTCTATGTTGATAGATATATAGTCAACCCGATCATATATTGGCTAATTGTTACATAATTGGAACACATTTTTCATCTAGTAGAACAAAAACACTTTGGAGCACCCATGTAGTTGCTCGTATGATATATTTAAAGTTAATTTTCGGGGAAAAAAATAGTTTACTGAAATATATTCAAGGTTATCTACCAACCTTTATTAACTAACACGCGCAATGGTGCGTCTCAAGACGTGTTGAGCAATCAACATTGATTAGCTTAAAAGCTTTAATTAAACCTCTTATTAACCTTATAGTTAGGTATCAAGTTACCTTTTAGTTGATTAATATTGTACATAGAATAGAAATGTTGTGCAGTTAAATTATATATGTTGATGACTAATGATTTTGGATCCGACTGAAATAAATATGTACAACTGCATAAGGCCATCACAAGTTACATATACTACTAGATTGTCGACAAAATCAAATTAAGTAATGAATAAATTAAAGTACAAAAGTAAAGCAAAAGTGTATATACTATTTTTTTTTTGTAACAGAAAAGAGTATTATATTGATATTGGTAAGATAACGCGTAGAAAGATTAGCTATGACACGAGAGTTGTTATGTTAATTTATGTTTGTTTTTAATATCAAATTTAGTAAACGAATTATCATTCGAGGTTAAAAAATTATTATTCCCTTTGTTCTTTAAAGATTTGATCTTTTAAAATTTTCACATATATTAAGAAACAATTATTGTTTAATTATTTGTCAATTACTTTTTTATATCAAATATTTTTTAATAAGTTTGAACTAATAGTAATATAGAACAGTTAATCATTGCGTCTTAAAATTTACGATTTATTAATATTAATTAATAAAATGAAACAAAAATCTAAAAAATCAATTTTTATGGAACAAAATAAAAAGGTAGAACATTAATTTTAGGAAGAGAGAGTATTTGTTTTGGGAGCCTTCTACCGAATTCATGCCTAGTGATTAAAAAATGCAGCAGTATGTTTAAAAAATTAAAAGTCGGGAACAAGAATTCGACAAACCGACAATTTAACCAGCAACTGACACATGTTTTTTGCTGTTCTTAATACACTAATTACGTTCGTGCACACGTAAAGCAAATCTAGTAAGTATCAATCATTAGAAGAAACAACCCAAATAATTTAGTCACCTACATAAGTAAAATAATTAAGAATGACAAAGAATACTAATTTTAATATACACTCATATTCATAAATAAAATACATATCGTATTCGCCGACGTCGTATACATTTAACTATTTTCGTACCGATTGCGGCCGATTTAATACGTCTCATCATAATCTTACCGGCCTATTAAAAAATCTTTTATACTCGCTTGATTGAGCGATTTTTTTTGGTCAAATGACCACGTACATTTTTGAAAGAGAATACTAATCTTCTAAGTTTGACTTCGTCAAATGCTTACAATTAAATAATGTTTTCTGTTAATCCAATTATAAACCTTCACTCGCCACTATGCATGTAAGTTGTAGATCACGTAATGAATATTTATTTATTAATTAGATAACAGCAAAAAAAAGTTAGTTCACATAAAACAATCGACAGCAAAACTGAAGGGGAAAAAATAAAAATCAGCAAGAAAAATTGATTGAAAATATTGTGTATACATATTAAAGAGTAGATATATAAGTAAAATAATTTTTCTTCCATTTGCCATGGGCCCATGAGTGCAAACCAGTTATTCTATTTTTCCCCTCTTTTTATTATTGAAGGAGTATCAATAACACCCTTAAGTCCGGATTTAGCAGTATGGGATAAAACTATATTTGGACTAAACGGTTTTTTTTTTTTTTTTGTCGTCAGGACTAAACAAATGTAAACGAAAGAAATATAGGGAAAAAAAAAAAAAAGGGAATGATTCCCTGAGATTAGAATTGAGTTTCCGAGAAAGTCACCGATTTCTCCGGAAAGTCATCTCATCATTAAATGGTCCACCACCATAATTTCAGGGTCACCGATCTTATGATTTTCTTGTGGACTCTCTCGTCATCTCATCCATCCCCCATCATCACGCATGCATTACATTCTATACAAAAAAATTCTATTTAATTTTATAATATTTTCTCGAACAAAAGCAACAAATTAAATCTGACACCCTTTTTTTCTTCTTCCACATACATATTACTTTAGACCTGACTGGATTACATGTTTAGCTGAAAAAAAAAGCTCTGAAAACTTTTTATTCTCAAATTTGCTAAAAAAAAAAAAAAAAAAAAAAAAAACTGAAAACTCTTTATTCTCAAATTTGCTAAAAGATTATAAATTATAAAAAAAAATTTCTTTTCTCATTCTCGCTATTTACTGTTGCCTGCAAACAGTATTACTGGTGGTGATCAAATCTCAGCGCCATATCTTCGAGACTTCGACGTCCTTTAACCCAACCTAGAAATTCAGTGATTTATTTAATGTTAGTCGCGAACGGTTCGAGTAAAGATATTCTAGTAACAAAAACATAATTTTAAATTAAATTGTACAGTTTGTACTCCATATCTTGTGCATGTACGTGTTGAAATTGGAAGATTCATGAACAGGTTATGTATAGTATATCTGTGTTCATGAATCACGTAATTACTTTATGAATATTTATCGCTGTCATTTTCATAAATATGTTAATTAATACGTCTCGTTGTCATGTATTCATTTAAAACCATGAAAATACGTGTATAGCACATATGGGTATAACATGAAGAGTCATATAATAAATCCCACACATCTATAATTTGGTCGTGAGGAGAAAAATGAAGAGAAAATCACGTGAAGCATGTCCCACCTTACCTCTTAAAGATATAGCATCTCACTGCTTCAAATCTTCAAGAACTTTTTATTATTATTTATTGTTAGTTTTTTATTTCCATTTTTATATTTTTCACAAACGTATCTTTTTAGTAAATAATAGAGTTCTTTTTTTTTTTTAATAATAGAGTTCTTTTCTTTGCAACTAAGCTTTGTAATACGATGATGATATTTTTGTTTGTTTATTGTTGTTATTTTGGATAATATTTGACTACATATGTGAACACGTTTTTGCATGGTGAGTATTTGTTCTTCAAATTTGTCAGTTTTATAGCTTTTTATATAGCCTTTTTTTTGTTAAATTTATTTTCCTGTAATTTTTATTATAATAATTGGTTGGATAAATTAAAAAGGTTTAAGGAGATGTATCAATACACGTGAGCTAACCTCTTAGCCCCACACCCTTTATCTTTCTCACTTAAATCATTCACACCCATCAAATGATTTTTCAGTTTTTTCTTCTCTTTTTTTCTTTTGGATAATCAAAAATAAATTAAAAAAAAACTAATAAAAATGTGATAAGTCAGAAAAAACTAAATGTGATAAGTCAGACAAAAATAAATAAAAAACTAATAAAATGTGAATTTTTGAATAAAATATATTTGGATGTATAATAGATTCTTTTAACTTACCATTATTTTTTTACACCTTTTTACCTTCGTGAAGTTTTAGGATTCTCCATCTATTTAGTTATAAGTTATACTTTATTAAGTGGGAAATTTATCGGTGGGAAATTTATCAATCAATTATATTTCCATTTTTGGGTTCGACGGTTGAAAACAAAACCAAGTTGGCATGGCACCAATGTCTCATTTAAATGAACGATATTAGTACAGACTACAGAATAATGGAGACTTAGCTGATTAAAGAAACTCTGAAATTATAAAATCGTAGTGGATACTTTTACAAATATATACAGGAATCCTCCTGTTTAAGAATCAGACTAAGAACGCTTAAAGAATCTTTAAAATAAGGAAGGAGTGTTTAGTTGTTTACGTCGTTGTAAAGTGTGAACTAAAATGAGAACCCATATTTAATTATCATTTGACAGTAGAAAATGTTATATAAATATTATACTCGCATGAATGAACAATCATTTGTTAAGGAGGCGTGATAAATCATTACAAACTTGTACAAAATTTATTAAATATAAATATTTATGTTTTTTACAAGCAAAATTATACCACCATAATACATATTTGAAGAAAAAAAACAAAAGAAGATGGATTAGTAAGTACTATTATCTTCTTCATTTTTTCTCTACAAATTAAAAACTGTAATTACAAACTATTTTTTTGCTTCGTCAACCAACAATCCCACCGAAAAATAAAGTGGAATCGTTGAAGAGTCTTATCTATAAAGACTATACCCCATTTTCCCCCAATTTGAACGTAATACTTTTTCCCTGGGATTTATCTTCTAACTAATTCCTAATTTGATTCAAGAAACAAAAAAAAAATCCCAAAAAAATAATAACTAACATGCTGCAGAAGGATTAGTGAAGGGGTTATAGAAACGAGGCTTTGTGACGATGGAGAAAGCTCCTTTCGCCGTTTCTCCATCAACCGCCGCCGTACCTCCGCCAACTCCTCCGGCACCTCCACCACCACCGCCGAGTCTCTCACAAGAAGGGCACATAGTCAAAGTCGCCGCCGGCATGTGCATGTAAAAAGGTTGAGACAATTTTAAAGCCTTAAGGTCTTGAAGCTCTTTTTGAAGCCTTCTATTCTCATCCGTTAAAGTCTCACAGCATTTCTTCAAAAACTCACAATCAACTTCTGTTTGCTTTAGTTTTGTCCTGTCCAAATTCAAATTTAATAAAAATAAATTAATTATGATCCAAAATAAAGAAAGAAAATATTATATTTATTTAAATTTCATAAAGTAATCAATTAAAATTACCTAGCTCTCCTGTTTTGGAACCACACTTCAACTTGTCTAGGCCTTAGATTCAGCTGTCTCGCAAGATTTTGTTTTTGCTTCTGTGAATTCATAGTAAGGATATGATTAAGGTAAATAAGAAGAGATTGATTAGTTTAATTAAGGAAATAATTAATTATATCATACGGGATTAAGGGTGCTATGAAGTTTGAAGCTATCTTCGAGAACAGCAGATTGTTGTTTAGTGAGTCTAAGCTTTTTACGAGCACTAACACCTTCTTCATCGTCGTGATCATCACTCACTCTCGAACACACCACTCTCTCCGTCGTCTCCTCCGCCTCTTCTTCTCCGTCGCCGCCGCAGATTTCTCTTTCTCTCTTTACCCTTCCGCTCGAGAAAGATGAGATGCCGCTGTGAGACGAAGTCTGCCGGCAGATTTGGTCCCCGGCGCCGGCAGCAGTCTTGGTCTTGTAACTCTCACCAGAGAGGCTTAGAGTCAACGACGGATCGAGCCTGATGAGACGGTGGTCTACGATGGCGGAAGATTTCTTGATGGCATGATTGTAATTATTAGGCGTTGGTGAGAGGCCTAAACCAAGAACAAGGCCTGTGTTGCATGAATCATCAAGACCCATTTGAATTTTCTCTTCGTATTAATCAAATCTTTAAGATCTTGAGAAGTAATACTATGAAGAAAAAAAGTTTTTTTTTTTTTTTTTCTGTTAAGAATTTCTTTTGGTGAAGTTTGGATGATTATGGGACGAAATGAAACCAAGAGGCTTCATCTTAAGAAGGAGAAGAGAGGTTTTTTTTTATGTTTGTATTTTTAAAAAAAAAAAATTGATGGGTGGGTGGGTGGGTGGCTAATAATTAGAATTAATCAAAGAATGGATTTATTTTGCTTAGTTTTTTTTTTAATGGAATTTTTGAAAAAAGAATGTGGGAAATTATGATGGCACAAATTCTCTCTCCTTTTAATTTTCTCACTTACAAAGGTTGACCAAATGAGCACCCCACTTGAAACTATTATTCCCACTTCATAAATTTTCAATATATTTATTTATTGTATACAAATTTATACTCTTAGAATATATTTTTTGTCATATTATTTTGATGGTGTAGTTTGAAAATTAAATTGATTTTAGAAAACCAAAAAAAATTCAACCGAACTCCGTTTAATCTTTATACAGTACATAATTTAACTGAAACAAATGCAATAAAAAAAATGAGTCTAATAAATTTTAGTCTCTCCAAAACTTTTGATTTGTCGTCGGTGGCCAATGACTTTTAACCTCCGATATCCGGATTGATGTTTTACATTTCCTATTAAACTTAATTATTTCTATCGTTTACCATTTATACATTGTTTTAATTGTTTGTTTCAATTTGTTACTCGGGATATCCACAAAATTCTATTCAAGTCAGCGAAATACAATTACTAGCACATGATGACTTCCTTTAAATAAAGTTTTAGTTTATAATCAAATGATACTTTTACTACCTTTCTCTAAGTAGGAGATTAATTTCTAATTTACGTTTATTTATTATCTATTTCAATATCATAATAAGTTTCAATAAAGAGTAATTAATAGGGGACTTTAAATAAGAGACCACATGAATTGTCTCCCACTCCATGCTTTGCTTGAAGAAGGTAGATATGGGTAACATGTCAGCTTGCCTACCAATCTTAAACTTCCTCACATTACACATTGGTTTTTAAATTATTTCTTCTAATTTCTTTTTATATTGTCCTTTCTTGTATTATTATTTTGGGTTTCGGATTGTGATATCCACTTTCTTGTTTTAGGTTCGGTTCTCTTGATCTGGCCAGATTGTGTTGGGACTTAATTATCCAATGATTTCTATCTATTTATTTCCACCGTACCGCATTTTTTTAATAATATGCTTTTATTGATTACTATATGTTAAAAAAGCATAAATATCATTACTTGAATTTATACAATTGAAAAAACATGCAATGGAATAAAAACTTCATCATTTTAATCAATTAAAAAAAACTTCATACTAAATCATCGTTGGACGAAAAAAAAAAAAACTAAATCATCGTTGAATTTTCTGCTTTTATCGTCTTATCTTCCACATTCTGAAACTTGTTTTTTTTTTTAGGGATTATTATTTAAAATGCTCTTTTTTGAGAAAAACTTACGAAAATGCCCTTTTTTGAATAGTTTACGGATTTTGCCCTTTTTTAACACTTAAAAATATATGTATTTAGGATTTTTTTTTTCCAAAAATACGTACTTTATACCAAATACTAAACCCTAAGAACAAATGGAATCGACTAAACCCAAACATAACGAGTGAAACGCATGTTAAATCATATTTTTGGAGCATGAAAAAGGGCAAAATGCATAAACTATTCAAAAAAGGGCAAAATCCACAAATGCCCTTATGAAAAAGGACAAAATCCGTAATTTATTCTTTTTTTTTTTATTAACACCACATCGTTTTGTTACAATGATTTGACATTTATTTAATCAACTGAAACAGTAAAATGGCGGAATAGTTCAACTTTAAGTTTTTTTATTATGTATAAATATTTGTGAATGGTCTGAAAACAGAAACGGGTGGGAGAAGAAGATTGATAATAATGGTGGTGGTGGAATATGATTCGTCAACCAAAAATAATACTGTTGAGGGACTTAACTAAGAACGTCGACGTGGAACGTTTTATTGGTTTAGCCATATTTTTTGGTACTTTCCAACCAAGTTAGGTTACCCATATTGTATAAATTAATACACATAAGCGTGGCTGCGAAGGAGAAGTGGAGAAAGTCACAATTCTGTTAAAATCGCTTTTACTAGTTATTTTGGTTTGCTTTGGTTTGCAATTGTTAATTTGGTTTACTTTGGTTTGCAATTCTGTTAATCATATATAATATAAACCCAATCAAACAAAGCGATATCAATATTCGGTTGTGTCTACACCATCTATTTTCTTTCATCCCTCTGTGAATTACATATGTGTTATTATATATATATCACTTGTAAAATCATGATTCCTTATAAAATTTGGTAGTGTGAAAAATTGTATCAACGTGTACATTGTTAGCCATTATGGTCACTTCAAACAGCTAGAATAGTCGAGGCTTCCTACATTAGAATTGCAGTTTCTTGAAATTTGCTTTTGATCATTTTGCTGGTGTCTTTTGACTAGAAAGATTGCAATCGCCATTACAAAAATCTTCCTGACTTTGTTTAAAGAGTCAATTTTGTCGTTTGGAACAAAAATAATTGAAACTTTAGAATATATATAGTTCTGAGAATGTTGAAGATATAGATATGTGATTCCAACTAACGATAACTTTTAACCATTTGGACAAGCTGCAATTCATTTAAAGAAAGGGCTGAAAACAATTTCAATTGCATACAAATAATTAATACTTATTAATATTATACATTGTTATAAAAATAATTTTGTTTCTCATAGTATTGGTCCCCGACGGCCAGACCAGTCTCCTAAGGGGAAAGGTGGGCAAACTCATGAACACGACGACACATGTATTTATTAACTACATGTAGTATTATTTAACAATTACATAGTCCTAGTGTTGTATTTAAAACGCTAGGTGTCAACATTGGAAAAATCATGACTCATGATTAAATCATAATGTTTCAACAAAGACCCAATATCTAAAATTTTCAAAGCAAGAACGAGAAGACAAATTAGTAAATGTATGACCCGATAATTTAATTTTGTCATTGAGGCGATCTTCCTGTAACTAGACGTCGTCATGATTATTTTTGTTTCTGTCTTATTTATTGTTATCGAATTTAAAATATTATCACATTTTGTTTTATGGAGCGTGTGTTCTATGACGCATGATCATATCAAAATAATCACATTACATGACAAAAATATAGAACGTGGAAAAGAGGTCAGATTCAAAGACCAGATTTTACTAGGATCTTCTTAATTATTATCTAAGTACGAAAGATAACGATGATGAATAAGTTTCGTGCGATTACTAGAATCGTTTCTAAAATTAAACGACTTCTTACAAAAAAAATGTTGTTTTATATTATTTTTTTGTTTTTCTTATACACATGGTATCATATTTTTAATATAAAAACATGGTAGTATGTCAATATACCAATAATTTTAATACTGTTTGTTACTACTATACCATAATAAGTTATCATTTAAATAGTCATAGTTTTTTTGAAAAGTCAGTTTAAATTTGTAAAACGTTAAATTTTGTGATATGAAGTATTTCCACCAAAATATTAATTTGGAGTTTAATAAGAGACCGAGATTTGTGAAATGGTCAGAAATTTTTTATTATCTTTTAATCAAGACAAATTATGTTTGTAAAACTGTCGCAAAGATATTATTAAACATGTTTGCTGAGTATGCAAAATGATAAATGAAATGTTATATATACACTAGTACACATATATAATATGTAGACACCAGCTTTTTTTTCTAAAAAAAATGAGAATTTATATATGTCGGCATTAAGTCATTAATAACACGATTTAAAAAATAATGACAGGAATATCGATAAACATTGACTTCTGAAAAATGGTGGGGGAAATTAAACCAATAAAAAGTGTGTGAAAAAGAAGGGAAGAATAAAGACAAAAGGTAAAAAGATGTCATATTATAAAATAAAGAATTGATACATAAGAAAATAATAATTTAAATAACGGTGTGACCCCAATTCGTAAGACCTTTTTAGATGGTTTAGATGATTGGAAGACAATTTTAAAATTAGGTTTAGACTAATCAAACCCAAACGATAAAAACAAAACAAACCTCATCCACAACCACAACAATAAGAAATTTTTTAAAGAAACTTAAATACATACGTTTGTTGCTAAAGTCCATTAATTGGTGCGGTGAACAAAAAAGTATTAATAAGAAAATTGGAATATAGATGAAGAAAAAATATTAGAGGAAGAAAAGATAATAAAAAGAGAGAAATTAAAGTGGTGGTTCTCATGTCATCAACTCTTAGGCACCATCCCTTATGCGATCTCTCACAGACTTATCCACACGACACAGAAAGAGAGAGAGAGAGAGCCAATTACGAAACTTGAAAACAGTATCATTGTCTGTTAGGTCCGACACGTGTCAGCTCCAGACATGTAGGTCCCTTCAATGATTTGGTATGATAGAGAGTATCTAATTCCGATTCAGCCCCCACATCACGGAGTATTATTTTGTTCGGTTACCTTTATAAAATAGTATAGCTAAGGAGAAAAGTTAAGCATGCTGCGAATTAAAAATTAACTTAGTTATGGTTTAATGATCCGTTAATTTATTACTTTTTTATTTTATCTAATTTGGTATTATGTGCTACAAAATGTCAATTATTATGTTTTGTGTTTTGTTCATTTGTTTTAGTAATGTATTAGATTTTGCAGAACCATTTGGTTAACATATACTGTATTAAAAAAAAAAATTCAGGAAACCAAGTTGTTGTCGTATTATAAGTATTATTTGGTATAAAAGCGTGGAAAACATGTCCTGAGTTTCTGACTTGGTTAAGCAGATAAGAAAACTAGTGGGAGGTTTTATCAAAAAGAAAAAAATATTTTTGAATTTTTGAAAATAATTATGTATAGTAAAAGAGGGACTAAGTTGGATGAATGATAGAAGGATTGTCTGATCCTTTTCTTTGTCATATCTCCGGTTCAACGGCCAACCAGACATGTTGCTTTTCATGTCTTTTATTTTTGTTCCTTTTTCTATTTTTTTTTATTATATAACTTTGCATAAGTCAAATCATGTATGATGCTTCTTTATTTGTTATAGTCCCATTTCAAATATCCACTCAATTTCGGGTAATAATAATGAGACGAAAAAAGAGCCGTCTGTTACCACTTTAAATTTTAACAAAGCCACCAAAATTGACGGCCTAGTTTTTTTATCCTAAGTTAAATCAGAATATATACTTGAATTATATGCCGAAATTATTGGAATTGGGGATGGATTTTCCTTTTTCAAATGATTTTTTGCAGAATGTCAAAAAGAATATTACATTGTTATCATACATATAAAGAAGATTATCGTCGAACGAAATTTATTCTAACTGTATATCATGTCTTAAGCGTGTGCTAATTAAATTAAAGGCTATCATATTCATATTATATTCGTGATGTTATTTATATCATAGTTTGCACGCTTAATGAACTTTATAAACCACACAAAAACTCTCTTTTATTTTGTTTTATTTTTTTTTAATTTAAAAAGCATCTAAAACAGATGATATTTTTTTTTCTTTTATTGAGGAATTATCAATTATTCGCAGGTTATAAATTCAAAAGCACGTAACGAATATTACCCTCAAATGTATACAGTCGCGAATAATTGAACCATATTGGGGAAAAGGAAGGGACTTTGATTTTTTATTTAAATAAATAAATAATCATATTAATTCATAAGATATAAACCCTGCATGATTAATAGGAATATATAAGTAAATATTCTCCCAATCACGTCGAGATCTTGACTTTCTAAAGAGGCGAATCATTGAGTCTTTGACAACAAAAGTCTACTCTTAAGAATATATATCATTAACTATTATGAATTAATCAAGGTAAGTAAAAAACAAATTATAAGTTCTGGCCTCTGGGGTCGTATCATATGCAAAAATCGATGGTCGAGAGTAGAGAATACCAAAAGAATTGGTGTGTATATTTTTTTTAAAAAACAGACGAAACTAAGCACGTAAATATTTTGAATCTGTCGTGGTTTCAATAGACAATAAACATGAACATTTAGGGAAAAGAGTGAGTCACCGTAGTGGATTAGTGACTATGGTGGACTAAGACTTGTAAACGCAAGCCATGATGCAATATTTGTATACCAAATATGTATATATAGTTTAATACGTATGTGTATAAGTGTGTGTGGTTGTGAAAAGAAAGTAAAAAGCGAGGACAAAGAAACGATGACCTTTCTTTTCGCTTTCGAGTCGGCCAAATAAAGTCGGTGTGTCTCTTCGTGTCTTCGTCCTTCTAATAGTCTATTATCATCATTGTGAGAGGTCTTACCATTTAAGTTAGGTATATCACAAATTTTGTTTGTCAAGTCTTATATATAGGTCCCCTTACATATAATGATTAATCAACTTTCCTTTTTGCTCATGAAAAGTTTTATTTAAATGTTTTAGTTAGTTCGATGAAAAAGTAGTATGACTAATTTAATCTGGTTTGTATAGAGTATTTGTTTTTCGGAAATAGTTTTCATATGATTTTTAAGATAAATAGTCGTAGTCAACTTATTGTTGTATGTACCAGAATTTTTTTCGTTAGTTTGATACGTGGTTATAGTTAGATAAGCTGCGTTTATGTGATTATCAAAATGTTATTGAAATTGAAAAGTGAAACAAAGACAAAAGCCCATTAGGTAAAGCAATATATGATGATTATGAAGTATGAACTACGAAGGATCGCACGGAATAGGAGATGACAAAATTGCCCCCAATTTGAGCAGGGACCATACTTAAGAAAAACCAATGTTCAAGAAAGCGCTAGGCGCTAAGCGGGCGGTGACCCAGCGCCTAGCGCCTAGAACGCCTAATCGGGGCCTAGGCGATTTTTAGGCGGTTTAGACGTTTATAACATAAAACATTATAAGTATGATATTATATATAAAAGTTATAGAAAAAATCTAGAAAAAAACTAGAAATACGAAATCATAAACAAAAATTAGATAAATCATTTATTTATATTCATACTAAATAATATATGAATATTTATAACTATTTATATATAAATAAATTTATTCAAAAATCAATAAAATACATTAAACAAGGTCTATGTAATTTTAGGCGGTCAAGGCGGTTATCTAGGCGTCGCATAAGAGCCTAGCGCCTAGTCGGGGCCTAGGCGACCGCCTAGACCGCTTTTTAGAACACTGAGAAAAACACGTAGTGCAGTTTTGTCTTTTCGCAAGGAAAGATCTTGAAGATATCTGGGTCCTGACTCGTGACGTTGATTTTCTCATTGATTGTCTTTTGGTAAACGATCTTCTGTTGAAATAACCGTCACTATCATATTTTTATTGCAATGGTTTATATTCTATGCTATTGAAATACTTTTTTCCTTGCGGCATTTCTTCACTAAAAGTAAATATCTGCGATTTTAAATTATACATTTTTTTATCCCATTAAATATAAATCAAATTTGATCCCATTAGAGAATTCCCCATTACATAAGATGTCAAAATTTGTCGTAAGTAAAAAATTTGGTCGACATATAATTAGCCCACAATCTTTTAAGCCGTTGAAAATGGGCTTCGTACTGTACAAATTAAGACTCGTGACCCATGAACTAGTGGGCCTTTACATATTCAAAATCAGGTGAAGACGTCTTTTTTTACTCTTACCGTTTTAGCTTTTGATAATTTAGAGTAAATTATTTAAATACGCTCTGAGTCCATCTATGATTGAGATCCTGTATTTTTTAAAATCGTATTTCTGCCCTATCCTCTTTTCTTAGCAAATCATCATTTGTTATTTGTTTCATGTCATCAACAATATATGGCACATTCGGTTGGGCTTCTGGCCCATTAGGGTTGCCTATGAGCTTCTCTGCGAGATGGGCTAGGTTCCCCTCTATGGGCATACGCATTTTTTAGTTTTAATTTGTGTTATTTAAATTATGTTTCAATTTTGAAAGGGCTAAAATCGAATATGTTGTGTCCACCTTTATAATCCTAAAAAGTCAATAAAAATGAAAAAGAAAATTCATATATATATATATATATATATATAGCCTATATATGACATATTTTTCTGTTCCTGTTTAGGTTACACAAGAGAAAAATTCCATTCACTATTTATATGTTAAAACTTGGGAAAACTCAATTTTGTTTCTTTCAATTTACTCCTGATACCTAGTTTTAACTAAAATAAAATTTCAGAATTTTATAACTAATTATATTTTTCAAGTACGAGAAGTATTTTATATATCCACTTAATCAAGTCTCGATTTTCTTTTGAGAAGAAAAATCAAAGACCAATCTTTAATTCTATAAATAAAAGTAAAGATTTGGTCTGAAAGACCTTATCTACGCATTGGCCCGTGGACTAGTAAGAAAAACTTTAAATAATGAAGTCAAGAATTCAAAAGTTTAACCTGATTGATTTGTCTTATTCATTTCCTAATCTTGAGAGTAGACATAATCAAATACATATTAATTATCTCGTCTTTTGGCTTCAAAGATCAATTTTATTGCAATTAGAAAATTTGTTTACGATTTAACGGTCACTGAAAGAATATAGTTTTAGATGTATGAGAGTGCTTAAGATAAACTATATTTGATTTATAACTCTCTTTCTTGGGGTTTAAGTTTAATAAATAACTCAAAACATTACTAACTGACGTTAAAGTATTTGTACTCGTCGTACCGAGAAGACCGATTCCTCGTTAGCGCGTTGAAAAAGTTATTTTCATAAATTTTGTTTTTTTTTATTTGCTTGTACTTTATCTTGTAAGTTGTAAACTGTAAAATATAGAAAGAATGTAAATTTTGTTTTATCTACAATTTTCCAGGACTAATTCTCTCGGTCTCAAGCCAAGTCAGCCATTTGCTTTTCCATCTAGAAGATTATGATGGTCCTGGTTTAAATATAATCCATAATTACCTTAAGATCCATAACCCAAAGTCCAAACAGATGAAACATTTAAGAAGGATATATAATTAACTTAAGGGAATTTAGTTTTCTAGAAGGTAAAAGTTCTCTATATATGTGGATTAAAAAAAAAACCGGAGAAAGACTGTGTTAAATTTATAAAAATTGTAATACTTTCGTAGCATAGATAAATTTTACGTTTCCCTAAAAAAAAGAAAGATACATTTTACTACAAACCGGAATCAAAATAAAAACAGTTGCTAACCAATGCAATCAAATTGTGAATCCTAAATTTCTTAAACAAAAGCTCGTTGAATATATTGGATCAGGCATCTTTATTATATAAACATTGAGACTATTATAAATATTTTAAAAAGACAAATCATTATAGTTATCAACTCATTATACTAGTTGTACATATAACTGGAGGTTATAGGTGCATGGTGGATTATAATACAAAGATTCACATTGAAATATGTTATCACATAAGCTGGACCACACAGACAAATAACAATTTATTTGTTGGCTCTTTTCTATATATATTTCCTCTCTTTTCAGTCTTGAAATATTTGTAACATATTATTACTTATATAAAGTTTGCTTACTTTAATATATTTCTTAGTCATATTCACATTTATTTGAATGTTAGGAGACTGATTCTTCTCTTGATATCATGCTTTTTTCTCACCTTATACATACATATACAGACAGAAACCCACTTGTCATCATTCTTCAAAAAGCTAACTTGATCTTATATATACACATATAGTGGAGAGACTATAGAAGATAAATACCTAGAGAACAAGATTGAGAGTAAGGGAAATAAAAAATTTATCCGAAAATCTAAGTGAGAGAAGAAAAAAAAAAGAATAAAACAAAAATGGGAAGAGCACCGTGCTGCGACAAGACAGCGGTGAAGAAAGGGCCATGGTCGACGGAGGAAGACGCGGTGCTTAAGTCTTACATCGAAAAACACGGCACCGGCAACAACTGGATTTCCCTCCCTCAGAGAATTGGTATATATGTATATATATATATGTTTGATTTCATATACTCTATATATGGTTGTGACGTGTAATACTAATTAACAATTTTACATTTTGATGAAAGGGATTAAGAGATGCGGGAAAAGTTGTCGTTTGAGATGGCTTAATTACTTGAGGCCTAACTTAAAGCATGGAGGCTTCACCGATGAAGAAGACTACATCATTTGCAGCCTTTACATTACTATTGGAAGCAGGTTTGTTATCAAGCTAGATCTCTTATTCCTATATACAATATAGATATGGTTTTGTGTACACGCTGCATCAATAGTTGGTGTATATTTATTTAAATTTTGTTGATGAAGGTGGTCTATTATTGCTTCACAATTACCGGGAAGAACAGATAACGACATCAAAAACTATTGGAACACTAGGCTGAAGAAGAAGCTATTGAGCAAGCAAGGGAAGGCATTTCATCAACAACTTAATGTCAAATTCGAGCGTGGAACAACATCATCATCATCGAGTCAGATCCAAATGTTTCATGATGAGAATACCAAATCAAACCAAACATTATACAATCAAGTGGTGGATCCATCAACAACATCCTTTGCCATGGAAGAACAAAGCATGATCAAGAATCCGATATTGGAACCCTTTTATTGGGAACCAAACAATGTTTTGTTTGATAATGATCATGATGCAGCTGCTTCGTCTTACCATCATCATCATCATCATTCATCCCCATCATTGAACTCCATGAGCAGTAGTAGTAGTATTGGTACTAATTCATCTCTACAAATGTCTCACTACACCTCTAATCACAATGATCATGGTGATCAACAAGATATGTTCTTTATGGCCGGTTTTGAGAATTTCCAGGCCGAGCTGTTTGATGAGATAGCGAACAACAACACGGAAGAAATCGGGTTTCATGGAACCGAAATGCCAAACAACAACTACTTGGATCACGATATTAGCTCCTTCATTGATTATCCTCTATACGATAATGAGTAGATGATGAATTAATTAGATCTTTATTTGATACAGATATGATATGCCAATGTACTTAGGTTAAATCACGTTTTTTTGTGTGTGTGTGTTATCTCTTAAAATGTTGAAGGCGTGAAAGAACCAAAACCCTAGAAGTGTATTACACAATTTTTGTTTGCTTTTTGCAATATGAATAAATGATGATACCGTTTTATTATACTTTCTCCGTTTCATATTAAGTGTTGTTTTATTCTTTGAATTTTGTTTTAAAATAAGTGTCGTTTTGTATTTTCAATACAGATGTTTGGTATAAGTTTCAGTTTTGTCCCTACTAATTTAATGTCTTGACCAATGAAAAAATAATAAAATATATAGATAATGGGTAAAACATTAAATTTAATTGTTTTCTTAATATGTGTGCAAAAACTTTAAACGACTCTTATTATGAAACATAGGGAGTATTACTTTATTTTAATGTTTAAATCACTTATCATTGGTAATTTATTTATGCAGAAAAAGTGCCTTTATGCTCTCGTGAGTCGTGAATAAAGAGCTCAAGGTGATGCTGAAAGAATGGAATCCTAAGACTTGATGTTTCTACAATACCACGAAAGTTTGGGAGTTTAGCTTTTCAAACTTTAGTTTTTTTTTTGGTAAACATGTGAAGATACGAATTAGGGTTTTGTTCGGCTTGTTTAAATTTTTGGTTTTGTTAATTTTAAATAGTTTGGATTTTGGGTGTTAACAAATTGAGTTTGTAGCGTAAATCATGGGTGTTTACAACTTGTAAAACTACATAAATGCAGTAACCTAAACATTTACTGACATAAAACAACTGAAAAACAGAATTTTTCTGCATTTCAACTTTTGAGATTATACTATTGCAGAGATTAACTTTCTATTTTGTTAAGTAAGGCTATTTTTCTTCATTCCGTATGTTTCAAGTAAAATTCTACAAAATTTCAGTAAGCCTATATATCAGAGTTTTGTTCCCATTGCATAAATTATGTCGGTCAATTTTCTTTCTTTATAAGGATCATAAATGTTTCTACAAAGGTTCATCATTAGTCTAGTATCATAGACGACATACATAAAATAATACTATGATAACTTTTATAATAACTACATGGATCAAAATATTTGGCGCTCTTTTGTTAAGAATCAATAACAATCATACATTCATAACTCTCTTTTTTTTTTTCTGGACTCCAATCATAATACTATTTTAATCATAATCTTATTATTTTGCATATGTAGTAGTGAGTAGGAAACCATTAGAAATCAGCAACACCATAAAGTCAAAAAGCAGTTGACCACAAACGAACGAAGGAGACTTTGATAAATCTGTTTGTCAAAAACAATAGTGTGATATTATATATCCCCAAAGTCAACACTGTTTTCAACTTTATTTTGGGAGTCGTTGGATCTAACAATAAAATATATAAATTTTTTAAAAGATTTCATATGAACGCTAGCTCGTCATATTGTAACCAAAGTCAAATCCTTATCGCTATAAATTATTTGTTAAATGTTTCTTTGTAAATCTTTGATTTCTCCAGGTCCTTAATTACTGTCGTTACGCCTACTCAAATTTATATTTCTGTCGGTAACAGAATTATGTAGCATGTGGTTAATATTAAAGTGATATACGGTAATAATAATATTTGGGATAAAGAACTTTTTCTTTATTTATAGTTACAAATAGATTCACTCAAGAATATATCGTCTTAGGATAATTAAAAAATTCGATTTGGGCTAATAGTTTTTAATTTGGACCAAAGACCGAAACAAAGATTATTATCACGTGGTTTTTTTCTTAAATGTAATATTTTCCTCTCCATATATCGATCGTTATGTTACAAGAGCACACATAAATTACCATGAAATATAAGTGCATGAAGTGTGAACAGTGCTGATGCAATGTTTGAAATGGACATATACCCAACAAATCAACTACAATTTTCCCACAATTTTGCTTATATCGCCAAAGAAGACAAATAAAAATATCACATGTTTCTGGTTTTTGGTTTCGTCTACCACTTTCCGCTTATAGCAACTTGTGCATCGACTTGGTCACACCCACAAATATAGACGTGTATATATACCATTGAATTCTTTTGAATTTAAACTTTATCTTATGGTTTGACCAAAAAAATAAAAAAATAAAAAAATAAAATATTATCTTAGGATGGGTAAGGCCATAGTCTCTGACAAAAGAAGTTTGTAATTCTCAAGCCCAACAGAAAAAGTATACCACTTCAATCTCCCTAATTCTTCGTGGGTTTCTATAGTCTGGGCTTTATTACATGGGCTTTTAGGCCCTATTACTTTCTCAATTGAATTGGCCTAGCTTTCTGTCTTTGATTTCATCTTTTAATATTTATAATTTTTTGCTTAGGTTTTATAATTTCACCATTTCACTAGGCAGTAGTCACTTAGCATACCAAAATTTATAGGTGTTACATCCCTGATAAAATCAACTGAAAATACTAATTTTTTGGGCCACATATGGCAAAATATCAGATGTTGAAAACGAAAAAAAAAAACATGTTAAGATTATAATAATAAGGAAAAATACGTGAAAATCCTAAAAGAATGATCACCAAGAAAGAAGATCGAATCTTTATTTGAAAAGACGAATAAAGGTAAACTTTTGTGTTGGAGAAAGCTTATGCAAAGACATGAATTGCTTTCGGCCTTTTGTTTGTTTTTTAATTATAAATAACTTTGAATGTTGAAAAAAACAAATTTGAATCCAAATGATATACTAATTGAATCCATCCCTTATTGCAACATATAATTTCAACTTAATTACGACAATAATACAATATATGCGAGATTAAATTGGATCTGGCACGTGCAATGTAGTAAATCAACTTCGGTATATCAACGATTTTACATTTATTATTGGACATCAAACCCAAAGGTTGTATTAATATAATGTAATGTCGAATACAAAATTACTTAAAATGTTGAAAATGTTGAGAAATTCCCTAAACCAAACAAAGCTTTAAGCTCTTTGAAAAACATAGTGTCATTGTCTTCAAAGTTCCAAACATCGAAACATATACTATTCCACGAAGAAAACAATGCCATTAGTCTCCAACACGAAAATGTGACAATGAAATTTGTTGTCTGCTTAATGTTCTTTACGTACTCCAAATAAACAAAAATGTATTTAGATTTCGTTATACAACCTGCTACTGTTCCGATACTAGATAGAAGACTAAATGCACAGTCTTGTTGTTATGTATAATGGTTTTAATTTATACTATTAAACAATGGAAGAATCGAGAGAAATATATGGCAACGGAAATGTGGAATGATATGTCTCTAACCTTTCAAAAAAAGTAAATTCAAAAGCATGGAATATATAAAATATGATAACATTATATTTTTTTTTTGCTTTAAAATAAAAATAACGCATAATTGTGTGATTGCATAATCATAAAATATTTTTTTATCGTATCATTATGATTTATTAAAAACTGCAAAAACAAAATACGGATAACCAATGAATATTCCACATGACATATTTGAAGTTGTGCAGTTGTAGTGTAAAAATTAGTTACGACTTACAAGTGGCAATGAAGCAACGTGGTAGCAAACAAGGCCCATGGTCATGTGGCCCCCGGATGCGTAGATCAACACGAACATAACATAGCACCACCAATGACAAATATATATTATATATACAAGGTTAGTCGAATATATATATAATTTATGGTAGAATATATTTGTCGGAATGACCAATCAGAAACTATTAGCAGATGTTCTCTGTTTTCTTTTGCCATGTGAAACCCACATGACACTTTGACATTTGACATTTGATAACTACTCCCATAGTCCCATGACATCCATCCTTATTAATTTCTTTTTTTTTGTTTCGCTCTGTGCATCATATGCGGTTAGTCCATTATATAAATTACACAGAATTAATAACAAAAAAAACACTAATCTTTAGAATTTCGGTATTTTTCTCCCCAATCTTTAGAATTTATTTGTAAGAATTAGTACCATTTATTTCGCGTACAGTGTATATACATGCGTTAAGGCTTCAGATCAACGAAATATGATGTCATCAAAATTTAGTTTTTTTTTTTCATAACTAATGATAAAACAAAAAAAGTTGAATTGTTGGATAAGAAAGACTGTTCTAAGATAGGTGAGGACGTTGTTCTGATTCACAATATTCCTAAAATAATTTAGAAAATACTTAAGATAAAAGTTATATTAGAACGTTGAATATCAATGATGATTCAATATACAAATGTATTATGTATAATCACCATTTGAAAATTGAGATGTTGCACACATTTAAATGTCCACGAATCATTTCTAAGTTTTTCACCCTAGAAAAATGAGTTTTAGTCTTTTACATACCAATATATTAATTCCTACTCTAGCTAAATACACACACGACACATGTAAAGTACACAATAATGTCGCTAAAATAATTAAATAACAGTCAATTACTTGAAAAATAAGACTCTAACGTCAATGGCAGATAGTATTTAGTTTCTGATTAGAAAAAATAGTTAGTTGAGATTGTCTTATTTGTGCCACCAAACATTTTACTGTAATCGCGCCTTTTACACCCTTTAAGTTAACCAGCTAAATTGTTTGGCAAAAAAAAAAAAAAAAGTTAACCAGCTAATGTATTTATTTACCTTTAGAGATTCTAAAATAAAAAATGTGAATGTTCTAGTTTGGAACTTTGGATTACTTCCAAATAATACTTCATCTCCTAAACTTGCATTTTTGATAATCTATGGTCACAATTAGTTCATCATTCGTAATTTCTTTTTGAATCGACAATTTATCATTGAATTTAATTATTTCGAATTTACACGAATACGCCTATGTAGGTATGTCTACGTGGCTGTGAGTGTATATTTTGGGTTCATCTTTTGACTTCAATGGTAGTTTTCGTTGACTTACAAGTCATTTAAACGAAATCGATCACTTCGAAACCAATTAAAGCAATTAAAGAATCACTATTAAATGCACCAATTTATCTCTTTTGTCAACTAGAGTAATAAAGGAATTCCCCTAGTTGTTCAAAAGGATTAACAAATGTGAACATAGTCTACTATAGTGCTAAGAAGTAGGTTCTAATTAATTACATAATAATTAATGAGCGGATTTATTGGCCGGACCCAAATTACGGCTTCTCAACCAGAAATGTCGCCGGTAAATCACACGTAGCACTTTTCTTTTTTAACGTAAATTTGAAACAAAGATATTGACAATTCTTATTTTTGAAATATCATTAGAAACTGACAGTAAATTATACATAAGAAAAGCCACACTGCATTATCCATTTTCACGTACGGAATGAGTGAACTTTCTTCCTAAAAACTATACCAAAATATCAAAAGCTGATATTAAAAAAAAAAAAAAAAAAAATTGCTGAACAATCACTCATAAATAATGACCAAAAAAAAAAAAAAAAAACTTATTACACTTTTAACTTTATAAAAAAACCAGACTATCGTTCCTCGGGTTCACGGTCGTGAAACGATAGCCGGAAAACCCAATTAGAGACTTTCATCTTCCTTAAATTCTTTAGTCTTTGATGTTCAATTTGACTTCTTCTAGTAGACGACGGTCCATCAACGAACCCCTTCAATCTATCCAACGCTACCTTTAATGTCTCTTCGCTCATATTCGCAAAACAAACCCTAAACCAACCCGGTTCGTTGCAATGGCACGAAGAACCGGGAGAGATATTGAGTTTAACCTCGTAAACGATCTTTTTCCATAGCTCAATCTCGGCTTCGAACGTGTTTGATTTTAATAAGTGTCTCATGTCAACCCAACAGAAGAGTCCGGCGTTGCTCTTGAGACACTCGATGCCTGCAGCCTCTAGACCCGAGACGAGCTTCTTGTATCTGTTCTTGAGCCGGATTTGGTTCTCTTCGAGGTAGTTTTTAGTGAAGTTCTTGTCGGATAGCAATGTGGACAAGAGGTATTGTGTTTGAGAAGAGATTAGACCGAAACTGGACATTTTTGTCGCTGCGGAGACAACAAAATCATCGTTGGAGTAAATCGCTCCAACGCGAAAACCAGGTAGGCCTAGATCTTTAGACAAACTGTAAACGATGTGGACACGGTCGAAAACATCGGTGTTTTCGAGCTTTCGGTCTTTGAGGACTTCCATTACGCTAATGAATCCGGGAGAGGTGAAAACGGTACCCGAGTAGATCTCATCGCTTATCAAATGTATCTTCTTACGTGAGATGAAGTCCAAGAGATGGTTTAGTTCAGTTCGTGTCGTTGTAGTACCCAACGGGTTAGATGGGTTGGTTATAAGGACTCCTTTAACTTTTAGGTTAAGCTTTTGAGCTTGCTCGTAGGCTTCTTCAAGTGCTGATTTTGTGATGCGGAATCCGTTTGCACTCGTACACTGGATCGGTACAA
Source organism: Arabidopsis lyrata subsp. lyrata (assembly GCF_000004255.2). NCBI lineage: Eukaryota > Viridiplantae > Streptophyta > Magnoliopsida > Brassicales > Brassicaceae > Arabidopsis > Arabidopsis lyrata. Next base: position 1,102,170 of record NW_003302549.1, read on the forward strand.
TCTCAGCTCCGGTTCTCCATTTCAAATCCCTATCAAATCTGCATTGGAAAAGAAAAAGTATATTAGTTAGCGTAAGTTTTCATGTTACTTGTAAATGACGCAAGGGTTTGACAAAAAGTTAACTAACCCTGGATAATATGGCGTAGGGAGCAAGAAAGCATCTCCACGATCAGCGAGACAGAACATGAGAGTTTCGTTAGCTGAAGTAGCACCAGCGGTGAGGACAAGCTTGTTCGGATTGAAAGAAACTCGGTTTCCTCTATTTTCCGACATGAAATCTGCCATAGCCTGAAAATAAGATCACACAAACCGATTTAGTAAACTATCGCCTGACAGGAGAATAGTTCTCCTATCGTTTTCAATAATTCGGGTCCGGAAAATCTTACATTCTTGAAGGAAGGAAGGCCATGATAATCTTGAAAGAGAGCTAATTCTCGAAATATAGATTGGCCTTCCCTTTTGAAATTTGCTGCGTCAGGGTTCTTAGCAAGCCATGACTCAATGAGATCGAAAGATAACTGCAAGATAAACAATTAAGATATTTAAACTTTATACTATGCATTATTGAAACTATCTACAATATGTTGCGTTATGATTAGTATAATTAATTACCTGATTTTCTGCTAGACCCATTTGGATAATGCCGTCTGGGTTTTTGATCTCGTCGTAAGGATTTTTCTCATACTCTTCCCAACCCAAAAAATACGAAGAATCTTGGCCATGAGTGTTGCAAGTAGCTTTCTTTGACAAGAGACCCATTTTCTTTAGCTCTAGAGATAGAGAGCGAGTAGGAGAATAAAGAAGATTTTGAGAGAGAATAAAAGGTGTTGTTTTGATTGGATTGTGAGTGATGTTTGTAGGTAAGCTACGATCGAGAGGTCTCTAGGCATGTGTGGCTGTTTATATATAGTTTTCATGCTAAGCCCACGACAGAAATTTGACCAGTCAGATATTCGTATTTTTCATTCAATTCTTTTTTTTTTTTTTTTGACAGCATTCAATTCTTTTGTATTAATTAATTGAGAATATTAATCAATTCACGCGTTTCCGTCCACACCGACCCTGAAACACACTCAAAATGAGCTCAATTTATAGAGTTTATCGCACTTAACACAACGGTTTATCGCACTTGACACAAAGAGTTATTAAAGGCGTTTTGGGTTACGTGAGTTTTAAGTTATTTTACTTATTACTGTCAGATTATTATTTTGGTTAGTAAACAAAATAATTGAGTATTAGACCGACAGGAAATCTCCATGTAAATGGGATATAATGCGACCCACAGAGAATTCAAGAAATATTTTTTAAATCTAACGAAAACTATATCGGCAACAAAATAAAAAATAATAAGTCAATTACAAAAAAAAAATGAATATGTGGAATTGTCATTGTTACGATTGGGGACTCTTTGGACCGTGTTAATGTAATGTTTGGTCCACCACGCTGCTCCATAATCTAAACATGTTGTTAACTGTGTCGGCTGTTTTTTCATTTCTCGCTCAGCTACTAGTCTCTATGTGTAAGAGTATTACAAACACAATATTATTCATTTATGTAAAACCAACTTCCATAGTTCAACATTTCTTTATACGATTTTGGACAGTAGTGCAAATGAAAGGATGTTAATTAATATCGTATGAAAAATGAATCAGATAACTCCGAAATAATATTTTCTCTAGCCAAATTAAATTACCATATGCTTGATGACGTGTATAAAACGTTTTAATAACCAATGGGAACAAGGACGAGATGAAATCTTTGAATGAAAGATCTAGTTAGTTCTCGCCGGAAACGTGTCGGAACATACCATTACCAAGTTCAATTCGTGTTTTTTTTCTTTTTTGCATAATGATGACCACTCACTTAAATATACTAACTTTATGTATAATAAATGACTAAGTACCTATTTCAGGCAAAATAAAAATAGTTGACATCGCACCAATAATTAATTAACTTTTTCGAGGCGTGAAAATTCATCATACATTCATACTCCTCTTTCATTTCTCATTCTCTATTTGTATTTCCCGAAATTGAAAAATGTATCCATCTTATGATACCGAATCACATTAACTAACAACGTGTTTATCAGTTTAAAGTTTAAACACATGTCGGCTTCAACGGTTACCTTTGCTTTATGTTCAATTAATTTTTTTACTTTGATTTTACTTAAGTATTTGTGTTTGTGTGTATATATATATATTGCCCCAGCTGGTAAAATGCTAAAAATAATGAAAAATAACTAAAATGGCACAACAATTATTAATTGTTCAACAACTTACTAAACCGGCTCAGTAAACGCGCCCTTAGTTTATAGCTCCCTGATTAGTGAGCTAGTGTCCCATTGTAAGCATCGCATCGTGATCACCATACCCGTTTTCAAAAATATACATCAAAATTTCACGAAAAGGACTACTATTTTCATAAATTTAAAAACCTTACACGAACGAAAAAGTAAGATAAAAATATACATATAAGAAAAAGGTATAAATGTGAGAAACAGCTCAGAGTCACCTGGCTTTTCCGATAGTTTTGTATCAATACAAGTTTATATTTTCCTAATCAGAACACGTATGTATAATGTACGGTCAAAACTAGCATTACAATTGCTCTTTTGTATAATGCGACTTAAATTACTGATAAAAAATAAATAATTTGATGGTAAATATATTGTAATTGTCCACCTAATATTTCTTGTTTGTTATAGTTACATGTAAAAATCCATCATTTTGTTGCTGGAAGTCCTCTATTTTATATGTTCTCAACTTTAAATTGTTATGTTTTTCATATGAATGTTCAGAGTTGCTTCGTTCTCTCACTTTTTGACGTTCATAATTTATAGGTTTTTAATAATTATTTAGCGACAGACTTTTGACTATTTGAACAATGCTCTTGTACGATTTGAACGACCAGAATAACAAATATATGTATGTTTAGTTTGATATTCATCGGTTAAAGGTCGAATTAGTCAAACTATGGTCAGAATTAATAGCTTGCCTTAAAATCTTCTTCAGCTTGACTGCTTGAGATACATTTTTTCAAACCACATCACTATAGTATGGATATTTTTCCGTTTCTTCATTATTTCTCTAATATCGACTTCAAATTATCAGAAAAAAGTTAGCAAATAAAAATCTATAAGATATGATGCAATCACATGATTTCACACAATTTTAAGAAATAAAACTCTTTTATTTTGACTACCACTGTTAAATTTATTTCATTCAAAAATATATATATACACATTATTTATAAACAGTTTTGAAATATTTTATCAGTTTAGTAATCAAGTAATTAGTACTGACAATACGAAATTTTGAGATAAGAAATCTATAATGATTATAAGAAAATTAGTTGTTTTCCAATACGAAATTTTGAGACACAACCAAAAATTCCTTTACATAGATCCAACAAGATGAATTCTTTTTCTTCTTCTCGTAAGTCTCTCTCTATTTCTTCCATTTAGAGGTTCCAGTACCATTGCAAATGGTTCCATATTAGTAAGTAAATAAACAAAAGCTCGACCAAAATTAACAAGGAACACCGAAGGCTTAATAGGGTCCTTATATTTTCTTAAGATGCAACAAGAATGGGTCCATATGTATATCTTCCGACACGAACTTGCTTTGATCTGATTCTTTGATGCGCTTTGTGACCTTTAAGCTTAACAACACTAAGTAAAAACAAGTTGCTGTATAATTCCAAAAGGAGTGCAAATCCCAAAGCATATACTTATCCTTAATTAATTAATTGATATTTCACCGTATGTTTCCTTGGTACGTTTAATTAATTGAAAAGTAGTCACTGAAATAAGGGATTATTGTTGATTTTGCCATTTTTTACCAAAATCTTTTGAAAATGCCATTTTTGCAAAAATCTTATGGATTTGCCATTTTCTAACACTTAAAAATGTACGTATTTCGGATTTTTTTTTGGTAAAAATACGTAGTTTATACAAAATACAAAACCCTAAGAACAACCACAACCGACTAAACCCAAACATAACGAATAAAACGCATATTTCCGTAGCCTGAAAAAGGATAAAATCCATAAACTATTCAAAAAGGCCAAAATCCACAAATGCCATCCCAAAAAATGGCAAATCCGTAATTGATTCCTGAAATAATTTACCTTGGAGACATGATCTCCATTCTCCACAATTTACAGATTCTGTTAAATTATGTATAATGTTTTTATGGGAGGAGAAAAACCTACCAAATAAATATACCTCCCTACATAATACAATGAAAATGGGTCAAACATTTGAAAACGTTGGTGTAAGTGTAACCATAGTTTCTTTGAAATATGTAGATCGATTTTACTCTCTCTTTTTGTTCTTTTAATATTTCAAATGATACATTTCATGGGGATGTGCCTTTAGTCAAGTGGTTAAGTCCATTTGGCTCCGTCTTCCCTACCGGAGTTCGATTCTACTAAGTCGCGTTACCCCGCGTAGTAGGGATTGACTATGGATCCGGCCTTATCGATCCAAAGATGTAAAAGAAAAAAAAAAGACATTTCATACTATTCAAACTAGGGTTTAACCTAGCGATTTTAACAGAAATTGTTTTTCACATAATGTACTTATTTCAAAAACTTAATCGTCACGAATGATCAATGATCCAAATTTTAAGAAATAAATGATTAGTAATGCAAGAGAAGAATGAGCACGTGAAAACCCAAACGCATATATGTCCCACGACCCACAGTGTCATATATTATTTTTGTCTGCAAAATATAATTATACAAAATAAATAGGCACGATGTGAATTTCCATGGAGTGGGTTTTATAGTATTACCAATGACAACAATAAATTTGGGTACAATTGAAATTGAGTGACAACTAACGTGACGTTCACGTTGCTCCGATCCTCAAGAATTTCCTAGGAGAGACACTCTCTGGACCAATTCGCTTCACCTCCTCCATAACGTAGGACCCTTCTTCAACCCATCCACTTTCAATTTTACATTACTTCCTTTGTCTCTTCCTCCTTTCTAAATAAAAACAAAAACAGCTCGATAGTTTTCGTCGTGACAAAATATTCAAATGTTATCCAATTATATATGTCGTACATTTGACTCGGATGACAATAGTATTGATACCGTTGAATAAATTCGATCTTTCATTTAATTGGTCATTGTTTTGGTTGAATTCAAAAGTTAATTACATTATATTATTAGACACAAATCTTTCATTTTGTTTATTTTGCCATTGGTAATATGAGAATTACAAATCCAGATATCCTAGAGGGTATAATCTATTTTTTTTTTTTTGGGACAAAGAGAATATAGTCTAAATTATTACTAGATATTAATACTCCAGTCTCAAAAACATTAACATATATGTTTGATAAAATTCATCATTTGCGTCTATTTGTGTAACAAACGTTAGGTCTCGAGATTTATTTGAGATTTAAATTATCTTATATATGGTCCAAAAGAAAACATGTGAGGTTTTAATTAAAGTCCGTACAAGTTGGAGAAAACGAAAACACGCAAAATGTACACGGAATGATAATGATTCAACTAATTATAATAACCGCGATTTCTTGGAAGCTTACATGTTTGTGTAGTGATTAGGCTTTGATGTGTCCCTCTTGTGTGTTATCAACAAGTTGCATACTTGGTCTATACCTATATTATCGAAGTCAATGAAAATTACGTACACATAATGTGTCGTCAACTAAATCCGAATATTATCCATAAGATCAAAGACAACATGTATGCCAAAACTATATAATAAAGTCTTAATGTTTATTATTAACAAAAAAAATATAAAGTCTTATCACAACATTTTTTTTGTTACCGCTTCTAACCGCCCTGGTTTGTATTTTACTACCCAAATTTTCTATTTTTGGCACCAATCAAATTTTATATGTTTGCATGCATATAAAAAATATAATAGTTCCTCTATGTGACATAAACTTCTCTACGATTGTTAAAATATTGGAAACTTTGCCGTGGAGGAATTGGGACATACAGAAATTAATTGACTGAACAATGAAGTTTCAAATGTCAACAAAGATATTAATGGTGTACAGCAATGTGTGAGGAAATATTTAGTTGGAGAAAGAGAGTTTAATTTATGGGAGACGTTACGTAGATGCGTGCGTGGGGGCTTGTCTACGTATGGGAGTGATAGATTGAAACCGATCTGTGTATAACATAATTATTAGTATACAAACCGATTTAAACTAAATGTCATTTTTCATTTTTTTGAATTTAATTTCGTTGTAGATTTGCAATGTAAATTTTAACACAAAATATTTAACTTCATCTGAAATCATAAGTTCATAACCAATATAAAATAGAATAGAATACCAAACTTAGTTTTTTTTTGTATGGAATGTTTTGACGACATATTTTTCAATATGTGTAAAAATGTATATTTGCACTTATAATTTCTGAAAACACTAAAACATTAATAAATTTTTAACCCAAAGTAAAAGAAAACAATCTAACTCCGCCCCTAGGAAGGCTGAATTATTATGATAGTAGTAGTAAATAAAGAGAGACTCAACATCACAATGAATGTTAGGTTTAAAGATGTTGTAGCATTTAGATTTGGGCTAATATTTGGGCTCCACTCCTTAATGTATACAACTCCAATATTTTTTTTGATCCCTTTCAATTGTTTTCATATCATTCATAACCCATTCCCTCATGTTTCTAAATTGAAGGTGATTGACAATCTTATTATTAATCATAGACTGTCAAATTCAAACAAGTAGAAAAGATCGTCCAAATCCATTTAAGAAATTTTGGTTGATGATATAGTTTTCAAGGATTAATATATTTCGCTAAAAATCCTCCAGAAAGCAAAAATGGTAATTTAAAAAAAAAAAAAAATACAATTTATGATCAAGATCCTAAAGGCTGAACTGAAAGCTTATCTGAATGATATCCATAAGTTAATGGCCCATAGTACTGCATGCATCTGTAGCCCATAAATGTTAGTTTCTCAATCTATAGGCCCAACAAACAAACTTGTTTTTCAAGAGTCCACGTAAAAACAATTGGTTTACCGGTAACTTTTGTTTATCACAAATCTAAAAAGAAAACAAATACAAAGTATAAACAATGAAATTGTTGAAGAATTTTTTATGTTATTATTACTTATCAAATATAATGTGTACGTTAAGTTGATCGTTATGCAAAACACATGTTTCTTACAGTTAACAAAGATACTTATTTACTTGTTGATTTTGTTTGTAATGGATGAGTACAAATTTCAAACCAAAGTTCGTAAAGACCAAATCAAACCACTGCTTCAAAGCAATGTATCTGAATCATCATCATTGAGGAGGAGTAGGAGGAGCTCTGTAAATGGCAGGAATAGTTCGAGGGAAGAACATTTGCCTCACACCTTCTGCTTTTATTATTGGAAATATTATCCCTGAAGCACTCTGTTTCATATATAACACAAGATTAGAAGATTCAAGATTTTACTCAGAAATTAGTATTTTCAAGAGTTATAACGAAAACGATGACGTACCGAGATTAGTCTCGCTCCGAGCCATAACCGTTTGACGGAAGGGAGAGGTACAAGCAAACGACCAACCCCGAAAATCGCAACTGCGAAGAAATGAAGAACAAGGCTCATAGGACGCGGGTTCAAACCCGAGAGCAAAGCCACTGGTCCAGACGAGCAAACCCCTCCGAGGCTAAGATAATCGAAGCAAGCTCGACGCATTTCGCTTCTCGCATCGTCTGGAGAAGCCAAAAAGACTTTGTAAAGAGCTCCTGCGAGCGTATTGATAGTCGAAGCAACCGGTTTCCGCAATGTGTAGAACGATTCGATGTATTTGGATAAGGACTCTTTGTTGGTTAAGTCGACGAGCGGGTTTAATAGATCGCGGAGGATGACTATATCAGACAATGCGACAGTCATACCGCCTCCGGTAAGAGGATGGCGCATGTTGAATGCGTCGCCTAAAAGCAGAGCTCCGGGTGTATGAATTGGATCGGCTGGCATGCTTCTGTTAGGCATTGTTCTTATGTTACCTTTTTCGACCGCAGAAATGAACGCGTCGCGGATTTGAGGCGGTACCTGGGGTGCAACTGTTGTTTTGAGATGGTGAGCCATTTCGCCGCTTGCGACTGAAGGAAGTTTTGAACCTGGAACATCAACCAAGCAACGGACTTCCGAGCTGCTGATAGGATAGAATAAAATGGGTGACGGGTCGCCGAGAACAACATGTCCGTGGTTCGGAAATGGGAGTTCGCAATTCTCCAACACCAGACCCACGAAATTGGATGGCACCTCCACCTGATTGAACAGTGTTATTGATCGAGTTAAGTCCCCAATAACAGAAGAGAGAAGCATATAAAAAACAAAGCAAATCCAGATAAATCTATCCAATCTCCGAGACCAAATTGATCCTGAAATGACGAATTCGAATTCCAACAACCATGTCACACACCTTAGGTTTGCAGAGAGATCTACGCAAGTTGGAGAAACAACCATCACATACAATAGTGAGAGGAGCAAATGATTTAAGCTCTTGGCCATCTTTGGTTTTGTATTGAACACCTTTGATTATTCCGTTTTCTTCCACCAACGATGTCACAGTTCCTTGCTCCATTCGAACACTGAAATCAAACATCGAAAACTCAAATCACATTCTACATCACTAACCACTAAGAAACTAAAACATGTGAGCTTTCCAAATCCATCAAAAATGGAAATTATACTTGGGAAGTGAAGAAGCTTTCTCTCGCATCCGCTGCACAAATCTCCCATTGTGAAAGCTACGACCCGCAACATCGGAATCAAACTGATCCAAAGGGTAAGAGAGTTTAGTGTGCTTCCCATCTTTAAAGAGAGCATAACCAAGAACTCTCTGCGCATCGATCTCCTTCACACAATCTACAATCAACAAGTAGTTACCAAATCAGTACACACAAGTCAGATTACTAATCCAACAAAAGATATGAACGTTCTGGTTTACCTTCAAGCCCGAGTTCGATTAACTTCAAGTAACCACCAGGCTGAAGCAATTCACCGACGATTCGGTCAGGTTCGGTTAAGTCTCTTTCGATAACGTGAACTCTTCTCCCTTCCTACAACCACAAACACACACAAAAGTTAAAGTCACTAAATTTGATTCCGTGACGGCAATGAGAAACCAAAAAACCGCAAGAAGCAAAAACCAATTTACCCGTGAATTAAGAATCACGAGAAGTTTAAAGACGTCGAATACAAAAGATTGAGGCGAAAGTTCGCAACTTTATCCTTACAAATCACACCTTTGCGATGATAGTCCATTAAGAAACCCAATAGCTTGTGTTGCAAGAATTTGATTAAGGTAGATGATAAACAAAATCAATAAACAATTCTAACCCAAAATTCAATAAATATTAACAATTTCTATGATTAATAAACGGAAAAAGGCAATTTTCCAGATGATTACCAGAAATAGAACTGAAATTGAATAACGACGAAAGCAAAATTTTATGTAAAAATAAAAAAATTTGAATTAAGAAGAAAAGATCTTACCTTGCCGAGGGTATGAGCGAGGGCAGCGCCGGCGACACCAGCACCGACAATGATAATATCGACACCTGTTCCGGATTTCACCGTTAGGGTTCCGTTACGGACATTGACAGACCCACGAATCTTCTTGCTCCGACGACGCAAGATGTATAGAAGCAGAAACGCGAACAAGGAGGCGAAAAACGTTGTTGTGAGGATAAAGTGATCAACGACAATCCTCGGAGCCATTAACGTACACAGAGAGGTGCGTTTTTCACTAGTCCTTCGCCGCGGCCAATGCCGGTGATTGAAGGCCGGTGGGGTTTTACAAATTGACGCGTGGATATCGAAAGAAGAAGATGATTGTTCCAATTTTTATTTGGAAGAGAAAATATTATTGTGGCTATGAATCGAACTCGTGGCTTGTTTCTCTGTTACGGAAAATTTCATTAAAACGTTTCGGGAAGTTAGGAGAATGAAATTAAATAAGGTCGGTCGTTTTATTTTTTCCTAAATATTTATAATGTGACAAAACTATTAGAGGTTCTGATCAAATTAGAAATATTTTAGAGATTTTGTTGTATACTTTTTGTCATAAGCAACATAATTGGAAGAGGTTTGAGGCATGCGTGGAAGAATATTGCCTTCGTATTTTGGTATAACAAACAAAAACCACATTTTCGACGCAGTTAATGTGCCATTAATTTGATTGTTTGACAAGAAAATATCAAAGCCCAAACAATATATTTTTTGAACCCTACAACAATATATTCATGCCAATCAGACCACAGAATTAGATTGGATTTATGACACGTGAATTTTGAAATTACACTTGGGCCATGGCCCAATAGCTTACGTTTGCTTGCGGGTTTAAAACCAACTCTTCAACACGTGTGAAAAACATGATAAAACCAATGTCCTTCCGAATAAGATAAGATTGGGCCAGATTTGTGATTATACTCGTCCAAGGCCCAATAAAATCTTCCGCGTCCGAGTTTCTGCAGAACTCTTCCACACGTGTGGAAAAACACGTGCGAAGGACATTATTATGTTTTAAAGATCAAAGGTTTCAACTTTGAACTACTCACTTCATTTACCCCACGTATGGGTTAGGGTTAATTTGCTTCCCCATAATTATATCATAGTAAGTGGCTCTTAAAAGTTTCCAAGCAATAAATTCTCCAATATTTAGATAAAAAAAAATAATCCCTAAATATGATATGGAGGAGGGAATATTTTAAAATTTTGGTGAAACTTTAGGGAAAAGCTGATACGGGTGGGGTGTGAAAAAGAGACAAAAGGAGGGAATTTAGAAATGAGGTGGTGAAGGTATGTTGGATTATTGTGGAACGATATGGTCAATAAAGCATATCGCATTATTGGAAAGACATCACATATTTACCATTATTCATCTTATTATTTCTGTGTACTTAAAAGAACAATGTATCAAAAAGCAAAAAAAAAGTGACAAGAGACCTCATTATTAGATATGGGTCATATCAACTCCATGCACATTCTCTTTACATAGTTTCTTACCATTTCTCTATAAGAGATTAACATTCTAATCAATTGCCAAAACTATCATATCAATTACTAAATGTTCATGTTTCGTCAATAACCATACTAGTTCGCATAATTTATAAATATTTATGCAACATTTCGGGTTGTTCCAACATATTTCCCTCGTTTTCTCCATCTGTTTAATATCACATGAATACATATTATCTTTCGGAAACACGGATATATGTAACGAAGAGCGAAGGAATAGCAAAGAAGATTTCATTAAAATCATATGTTAAAGAGAGATTCATTCTGTTTCACATGAATACTACTCAAAAGAAACATATACCGCTCCTAAGCAAATACTAATATACCGATAAACTAAACCGAATTTTAATTCAAACCGGATAAAACCGGAGATAACCGAAACATTTGGCAACTAAACCAAGAAAACCAGAGTTAGTGATTGATGTCGATCAAGAATCAGCCCAAGCAGCGAAAACCGGCATCTGAGGCATAGTAAGAGCAACGGTCTTAAGCTCAGCATTAGGGTTTGAAGTCCAGGAACTCATATTTCCGACCACATTTGATCCGAACATCTTCTGATTAACTTGAGGCAACGCGAAAATCGCCGGAAAACTCAAAAGTCTCTCCGGAGTACTGACTTCTTTGTTGGAACCACCGTCCACGACAGCGTTAAGAGCGGTTTGGTCTTCATTATTCCTGACTACGATGCTGTTGTTGTTCCTTCTTGCTAACTCTCCAGACAAGAGTGTGTTACTAGACATGATACGATCAACATCGTACCTCGTGATATCAAAGTTAGTCACAGCGTTTGTGCCACGGAACTTGATTGCTGCGACATCGTAAGCTTCTGCAGCTTCTTCTTGAGTTCCTATAAGAGGGTTAATACATTCCGTAAGACACAAGCAATTAAAAATGTTATTTTTTTAACAATCAAAATGATCGGCAAAAATTACCAAAAGTCCCGAGGTAGAGATCTTTGTTTCCGGCAACTCTACCAATCCGTGCTTGCCACCTTCCATGCTGGTGATGTCTATGACAAAGAACACACAAAGTCAATATTTACACTATAAAACTATATGTTATATAAAGTAAAATAAATGTAATTTAAAGGACCTTGTGACTCCTCTATAGATGGATGCACCCCTAGAGAAACCACTGCTCTTCCTTCTCAAATGTGCAACATATTCTTGTCTACTCATGTTCTTCATGTCTTCAATCTCTTTCTGATAATTCTCCGCCTTTAAAAATCCATTTAACACATTATATGAATAAATCATATAACAAGGTCAAAGAGATATAAAGTTGGGAAACAAAAAAAAAAAGGAAGAGGAAAAATGATTTACAGAGAAATTGGTGTGAGTAGAGGGACCCCAGTACTTGAGTGCAGCAAGATCATATGCTCGAGCAGCTTTCTCCTCCATATCATAACCTCCTAAAAAAGATTTAATCAAACAACAACAAAAATAAAGCAGTCAAAATCCATCATTATTTTCCCGAGAAATTTGAGGGGGAAATTATGAATCCATGAAGATTGAAGTGTGTACTTACCCAGATAAACTGAGAAGAAGATCATCAAATCATAATCACACATAGAGAAAAAATAAATCAATGTCAGTAATACGTAAATAGTAATAAACTGTATAAAAAGTTTCTATCTTTAGATTAAAGATAATAATAATATTAACAAAATAAAAAATAAAAAAGCACTAAACCTTGTCTTCCTTTTCTACTGTGACCTTCCTTCTTGAAACTATTGTCCCATAGATGAGCTTCATATCTACCAGTCCATCTATGTCTGTTTCACATAACCTTTAAGTTAGTATATGTAACATTACTAACAAAAGTCAAATAAAATAAATATTATAAAATAAAAAAGAACCTTGTAACGCCTCGGTATTGAGAAGTTCGTTGTCCAAAAGTATCGATAGATTTTCTATGAACAATCTGTTTCTGACCAACAACTACAACATCCTCTTGTCCCCTCTTCTTCTTCGCAGCCGCCATTGTCGTCGTCTCAAACCCAACACTTGTCTCCACAAGAGCTTCAGAGATCTGGTGGTGGTTTTGGTTTTGGTTTTGTTGGTGGTGGTGAGAGCCAGTGATGCAGCTAGATTGTGACCCAGGGCTCATGGATAAGCTCAGTGACTGTTGAAATTCCCCATATACCCCTACATTAAAAGACCCTCCATTTGTCAAACCAGGGTCATTCTCGTAATTCCTTGTTTCTTCTTGATGGTGGTTTCTGGTTTGAGGGAAGCTAAAGAACTCTTGAAAGTTTGTAGTTGTGTTGGGCTCATGAGTGGTGTTGTAGAATAAACTATCTAAGCTAAGATCCATGGCTTCTTTGTGACTTGTGTTGTTGTGATGGGTCCCAAAGAAATCCTCCATCTTTGGAGATGAATCTAAAAAACAACCAAAAAAACCAGAAAATGTCCTTAGTATATAAAAATAAAACATAAATCCTTAAAACCAAACATGTTCCCATCAAACAAGACACAACAACATCAACACCAAGAAAACTAAAAAAACTCCAACATTTCTACTAAGACTAACCTTGATGATGATTTGAGTGAGAAGATCTGTTGAGAGCTTCCATTAAGCAAAGAGAACCGTCAGATCTGAGTGGCATCACAGACATGTGAGAATAGATTTCTCCAGCTGAGTTAGATCCATAGCAAACACCAAAGTTGCTAGTGCTGTCACCAACAACAAGTTGTGGTGGAACAGAAGAAGAAGAAGTTGCAGCTGAAGAAGTTGTAGATGAGTAAATAGCTTCTCCACCTCCTCTTCCTCCCATTTTCATCATATTTGAAGACAATGAGAAACCTAGCAAATTAGTCGTATTGCTATGATTATTATCATCATTATCACAAAAAGACTTCATGTTTTTTTTCACTGCTTCTCTTCTTTCTATAATGTATTCACTCTCTCTTTCTTTTAATCTCTCGAAGTAGTAAGCTAAAACCCAATCATTGGACACACAACGAACACACCATTTTTCTTTGTTACGGTAGAGAAACAAGGAACGGGCTTTAGGAGGAGGATATAGAGAGGGTTTTTGAGAGGATATTATAATAAGAGAGAAGAGCAAAGCACAAATTTGCTGTTTGAATCCGTTGGGATCTGTGTTCTTATTGAGAAAGACGTTTCTTTACTTTTATTTTATTTTTGTTTTCGCTTTTAGCCCTACAAATTCCCCATCTTCCACCTTATTTTTATTTTATTTTTGTAAAGTCTTTGGAAACATTTCAAACGTAGAACTGTATGGCTAAGAGATTGTGTTACAATACAACTAATGACAGCAGAAACACACTTTGGTAACGAACGATTGGACAAATCATTTTATCTTAATGAGAATTTTTGTGTAAGATATTAGAAAAATATAGTAAAAGTTTTAAGTGGTTATACAAATTTAAAAATCATTTAACGGTAGTTATGTTTATTTCTGTTGTTTCTCTTGTTTATAAGCACGAATATATATATTTTTAATGTATCTGATATGTTCTAAATCGACCATTCTATTGCAATCATTCATAACTTTTCAGCTATCATTAAACTCTTGAATTCATAAATTTAAGATTCTTTAACAATTGAAAAACTTGGTTTAAAACAACAGAAAATTCGGGATTATTAACCTAATTTTATAAAAGAATTTGGAGTGGTTCAATTATAAAGATACTGGGAAAAAGAAAAAACCTAATAATAAACCCATAAGAGTTGGTACGATGGTGGTAGGACACTCGAACGCACTCTCGAAACATTTTTGTAAATTAGATACCATCAAACTTTAACCTTGTGTATGACTCATTTCTTAAAACAGCAGCTTTAAATTAATATTTTTGTTAAATTCTTATCGTGAATTTAAGTTTCATTAGTAAAAGATGAAAAAGATACGAATACAGATATATAATCCGACAAAAACTATACAGAAGTTCATAAAAAGGTGAAGTAAAGTCCAAAATTTCTCATGACCGACCGTAGAAATTACGACGAAACTTTTGGTCACGGCTCTAAATGACCCGACATATATAGCCCTGTATCCTTTGAATTCATCTTTTTATTTCATTATCTTCCAAAATATTAAACCAAGTGGGTCGCTACTCGTATTTATATTTGATTTCCAATACATGCATCTAACATTATTTGTATACACGATGCTGTCTCTATATATGTGACATGTTTGTACCTTCAGCAACAAATTCTAATTATTTGGGGTTAACACTTTTATCGGTCGATGTAAGGAGATTTTTTGGGAAAAAAGGGGACTAGATCCCAATGCACAACTCAAAACTTTGGTTTAAGATAGATTACAAAACAACATTCAAGTTTGTTGTATAGATTAGTTTAGAAATTTGCGAAAAAGCAATCTATACGTTACGTAATCTAGTACTATTAGTATTTATATATACGTTACGAATTGTAGATTTTTTTGTTTGTTTGTACAGTGAGAACTAACTAGATATGTTAAAGCTTTACGTACAGTAAAGCTCAAAATACGTAGGCCCTATGATGTCTGCCACAACCCAGCTGTAATGTAGGATAAGACACCTCTACGGCGCCGTTTTGCTGAAGAACCACCCATCCATCTTTAAATACTTTGACTTAAATATATATCACTCAGTTTGTATTTTTTATTGGAAGTAGTTTAGTGAATAACTAAAAATTGATCAATATTAGTGTTAGAGTATGGTAATTTCAAGATAGTAAATACATTTAGTAAGTAGGAGTATCTAATTTTGCTATCATCTTACCACTAGAGAAGGAAACGTTTTTTTTTTCCTGATGGATATTTGTTTTTCATAAATAACGAAGACAAATGATATTGAATGTGGGATCTAATCCATGCCTTCTCATCCCTGTTGGATATTTTGCTTTCAATGTATAGTCGTTGGTCAAATACCTGCAAGTATGCAGCAGAGAGAATTTAAACAAAATTCAAAGAAAAAAAAAAAAATTGTTTTCACTTGTAACAATCTGAATTGAGGAGGTCGAAATGTTTTAATAACTAATAAGGTTTTTGTTAACTAAGAAATATTATGTGGTTAGTCCATTGAATTTTACGCTGAAACATGTTTATTAAATTAAGTACAAATGTTATTCCTTTTATTTAAAAATGCTGAAATTTTATTTTGTGTAAAAAGGGTATTTGGAATTTCGATCAAAGTTATTATTCTCCTAATGATGAATTAAGCGGTGGTAACCTTTATTTTTTTTTATCAAGCGGTGGTAACCTTTAAAAGCAAAAACCTTTTATTTTAATGATTAAAGCATTTAAATTAATTATCCTTTAAATGAGCATATTAGGCTGGAATTTTCCCCCACGAGGGATATCATAACAATAATTCCTTCGACTAGAAGGCAATAATGCCTAATTACCAACTCCCTAGTGTTGTTCTAAATATATTACTTACTGCAGTCAAACTTACAAGTTTTTATCTTGACAACAAAATAATTAGCACAAAAATGTAGAAATTAATTTACAAATTTCTGAAATTTAAAATTTATTGGCAGAACTCTTTAGTTGATAGTGAACGTTTAGCTTTTTAAAAAGAAACATCAGCCTTATTAAAAATGTAACATTAAAAAATAACTCATAAATTTCTACTTCATTTTTAGTTATTTGGTACTAGTTATAACCATTTAAATCTTTCAAACTCCGTTTACCTTTAGTTATTAGTTATTACACACTACTATCAAATGCGAATATGAAATTTCTGTACCATATAAAATATTGGTTAGAGAATGTGGTGTAATTTACAGGAGAACAATTATTGATATTTGATAACACCTAGTATCACCAAATAATCGACCAGAAACAGCAATAACTTGACAAAAATTACCAAAGATTGATTTAATTTTGCATGAAAGTGATCACGAGACAGATTTTCTCGTGTGAATGATTTTGTTGGATGTAAAAAAGGATAGTGGGAGCAGTTGTTTAGGAGGGAAATCATATGCACGAAGAGGTCCCTCTCTCCTTCCTTTGATTTTGGTAATGATTATAAATTCCACCAAACATATATAGTACCATTTTTTAATAATCCAATTTTATGTCTTTTCGAGAATAGTTTTCTTGGACTTTTTTTCCTTTCGAATATTAGTTTTCTTGATTACACTCTCAGTCTGAAACAATTAGTCAAACAACGACATAAACAAAAAGTCAACAACCGGATAAATCGCGATGGAGAACGCAAACGGGAAACGCTAGATGGGATCACTCATCATTCAATTTCCTTTCTATTCACAGGCGAAGCAGCTGTAGATGTCTAATTAGGACAGAGACGACTCTTTGGCTTCATGCTGACTATGCAGTGACCTTTATACCCCTGCAATGTATTCATAATTTTGTTCTAATCCTTTTTTTTTCAATTTTTTCATACCTTATATTCAATTTTAATGCATTGACTTAACAAAATTTGTGTTACAGTTTATGTTTCGATTTACTTGCGGGAAGACATGATATAGTATAAAATAGTTTAGTAAAACCAACATTTTTAACAGACAGCATTATGATAACACAAAACAAAAAATATGTATATGTACTACTGCATAATAATAATATCAACACATTCTTTAAAATAATGGCATATATCAATTTCACATAGTTATAGATTTGCATAGATTTTTTTTTATCGTTTATGTGATATGTAAATTATAATGGAAATTTAAATTCTTCATGAATAGTAATACATAAATGAAATTTATATCTTTATTAAATGATTATATAATCTATTCGACTCTATTGTACAGATTTAGCTGTGTATTCTGCAAGAGTCATCCTTATCTTGGATTCTAGTCTCATTATAATTTGTATTAGATCGATACATGTGTTTATGTACGGTCGTAAAAATATTAACGTGTTTATGTATATCAACCTCTAGCTCAAGTAGGACTACACAAGATTATTCCTGAACAGTGAGCACTGAACAAACTCAACATATTTAAGTTTGTTTTTTCAAAAAAATTATAATTTAGTAAAGATTTTAATATCTCATAATCATATTATCTGGTTAACCTAAGCAAAGCAAAACCACGGATCTTCGTTTTGGTCCACTTTTGTTTTGGGTACGGATTTTAAATAAACCAGTTTTATATAGTATCTATAATCAAGTGCAACATATAGAACTATCCATAAAAGCAGAAACATTTGGTTGGTAATGTCAGCGTATATATATTAATGCTAACTCATTAATACGAATAATTCCAATTTTAATATATATATCGTGATATCTCACATGTGACTAGTTATTGAACTTAAAAACACACATATGCACAAAAAAATGTTTTTTTCCTCTAAAGGATCTAATTTTAGATGTTAGAAAATTAGGACCACTATTATTCACATAATTACCCGAACGAGACAGAAATGCAGGAGATTTTGCATGTATGGTGAAAGAGAAAGGAGAAACACAATAATAGACAAATCATTAAAAATCACAATAAATTATTTAAAATTAAAAATAAAATAGTACAAAAAAAATGTGAATAAGCGAGAGAGAGATATTAACGTTGACGTTTGATGACAGGGGTAGATTGGGAATTTAAGAAGGTATCGAGAATCCAACACGAAATCTAAAATTAGATTTTGCATGCAGAGAAAATTCAACTGCCAAATACACAGAGAAGATTAGAGAGTGAAGACAGCGACCACTTAGCAGAGCATGTCTTCTACTTTTTTTTTCTTTTTTAATCTTTTTCTTTTTGTGAGTTTTATTGCGATTCGCATGCTTGAAAAAACAATTGAAAGAAAAAATAAATAGCCCATTGGGCCTTTCTGTTTCATACGTATTTAATTATTTTTATCACCAAACGATATTACTGATTTTTTAATCAGATGTTCCTGAAAGGACTGATACTATTGATTTAACTCTCTCTCTTTTTTTCTGTTTTTGTTTTATAACCGGTCTAATCTCGATTGTCATTAAATTATAGCGACACTTTTTTACTTAATTTAACTAAAAAATAACTAATAGCTTTTCGTACAACACTAATCTCAAAACCTGTAAGCTTGTTGGACTTTTAAAGTGCTACTACTAGTGAACCACTAACAACAATTATACAAATTTTAACTTATATGCCTGCAATAAAACAAGATGATATACCGTAAAATATTCAATAACTTTAAACTAATTGTTAATAAATTATAGTATTTGATTGACCTAAACAATATTATTATTGGTTGTTAGATTGGAAATTTACTAATTATTATTTCAAAATTTTGGGGAATAAAATTTTGTATAAATTGGTAGGTCTGAAATGTCATAGTCCAAGTAATCGAGGCCAATATGTCACGTCACATCTGAATCCTTATGTCATTCTCTCTTTATTCTGCATATCCATTAACCATGGATTGGATCCATCCTTTGGCGTCATCTTTACTCGTATACATATTTATTCCTATTAGTTATTAGATTCATTCACATTTATTATTATCAATAAATAAATAAACTGAAGTATTTCTCTATAAAGCTACCTACGTATACTATACATGCAAAAAGGTCATAGCTATTCCGTCCCGTTGAAAAGAATTTGTTTATTTTCTTTTTCTTTTTTGTCTTCGTTGAAAAGAAACTCTCTGTAATCAGAGATTCTTGTTTTCTTAAAATAAATTTTTACTAGTTAGATATTCTTACGCAAAAATTGACAAAAAGGCACTGAGGATATGTAAAGCTAACGAAGTCGCTCTCCTTTGTCTAAAGGGTAACAAAATTATGATTTAATATTTTAAAAAATTCAACTAATGGAAAAAAGCCATGCAAAGCAACAATCTATGATCTTCAATTCTCTATCAGTTTCGAGATATTTTTTTTGTAGATCCAAGATTTATACAAATTACTAATGACTTTTCTTGTAACCGATCAATTTAGGTCTTTTATCCTAATAATGTTACCTATTTGGCTATTTTTTTAGATACCAGTTGTTGTTTTGTTGATACATATAACATTTTAAAATATATGAATATGTTTTCCTCAAAAAAAAAAAAAACGTTCATGATAGACTTCGAAGTACTTATATAACATTGATTGTTTATATCTCTAATAGCAATCATTTTTTGTTTTATAACAATGAAGTTTTGAATTGTCTATAGTATTCTTACGTTCGAGATTAGCCTTAGATTTAACTGGTCTATAAACGTAACTTATCCCTTCCAAGTGTATCATATAATAAAACTCGAATTCAAATATGGTAGCAGTTAAATAGAATCGGTGTCTAACATCCTTTTGGAAACCAAAATAAGTAATCTAACTCCAAAATTCAAGAAAAAGCTTTCATTATCACATATCAAAGTACGTAATTTGTTGATTTTTGATTTCCGTATGTTTTCTTGTGTTCATATATCCGATATTCTGATTACAATAACAAAAAGAATCCTAAAGAAAAATTCATATATTGAAGAAAACTCCAAAACCCTAATAAATTAGGAAGGTGCCTCTTTTACTGATACATGCCTCTCATGACTTCTGCAAGATCCCCTTTGAATATTGTCTTCAAAAATATTATTTTTTCTAAGTCTTTCTTTACACTGTATATTGGCTTCGGCTTTTCATGAAAAAAGCAATAAGAATGAGACCAAAGAGAGGGCTTTGTGTCTGGTTTTACCCTTTATGTTTATTTTAATTGTAATAAAACAAAAGAAAATAGCCAATAGTTTGAATCGGAATGTACTGAATATGACAGCCATCCAATTTTTTTTTTCATTCTGCGTTATTTATTTTCTATAAAATTTTTTTTTTTTATCAATTTTAGATTTTTTATGGTGACAGGTTGGATCATTTGTTAAAATCTATCCACAAACAGACCTGGTCTTCAAATTCTGCATCCATATTTATGGTTCACATATATAGAAAGTTTTTTGCGTGTGGGGTTAAATAAATTAATTACAGAGATGAATTTCCTTGAAAATTGTAATTTTGCCAAATTAAAATCTCAGTACGGTTCTGTAAAAAATATAGTTTTCATATCCATAAATTACTGGTGGCATCTTTTACAAATTGAGCATAAGTTTGGTAAAATTTGGATTTTGAAGAAGCGTCAAAAAAATGTTAAGTGAGAAAAAGTAAATCACTGATGCTCGAAAGAAGATAAAAGCTGTTAGAAGCCTACTAAGCCCATTGAGGAATTCGGCCATGAAATATTTTGTACCCATTTTAGGTTATTGGGCCTTGATGTAAAGGCCGCCATTACTGGATATATTTTCTGGTCCTCTCTCTCTCTGGACAACGATTAAAAAAGGTTCAAAGCCTCGAATTGTTTTTTTTTTGTTTTTTTTTTTTGTCAAGCCTCGAATTGTTCTAATTTTCTAAAATGAAAATGTGTATTTCTGATATATCTGATTGAAAATAGATATGAACCGACTAACCTGTTAAGTTTTAATATCAACTTTTAGCATTTAGTGTAAGAAATAAAAGAAAAAAATAAATATGTTTATTATATTAGGATTCATTCTGCATAGTTTTGTTTTATTTTATTTCACGGTTACAATAAAGCATTCTACTACCAATCCAAACGCATGATCTCTTGCATTCACTTGGCAGTATGACGTCACTACAGATCTTTCGCAATATTATTGTGTATTTATCTTACTTTTGTCGTGGATGAGGATACTTGTCGAGTATGTGCATGGACAAAGCTATCCCAACGAGTATAAGATAATCAAAAATAGGAGAAATAGAACGATAAAGAGAGCAATGTACGTTGAATGTGTGTGTAATCTAGACACAGTACATGAAATTGAAATGGAGGCCCATATATATGAATACTATTTATTCGTTATAGTTACGTTATAAGAATAAAGAGAATGAGAATATGGAAATATTATGGAATAATGGAGCCCATGCCTTGATGTCTTATTGTGTCCCATGTCTTCCTACATCTATTCTCTACGAACCTTCCATTTCGATATAAAGGTTGCGTTCAAATTGGTCTCTCTTTATTATAATTTGTTATTTAAATTAAAAGAACTCGTTTTGAAGATATGATTTGGACCCATGCATGTTTAGGCGACTATGCTTCCTACCAACAAACACTAACTAAATTGCTTCACCTTTACCACGCCAATTGAATCGTTTAATGTCATTTTTCATGTGTTAAATATAAACCTGTATTATCTATGAGTTGTGTTTTGGAAAAAAAGAATTTCCATGATCAGATCACTTTCATATGGAAAACATGCTGATATTGATGAAGAAGTTGAAATAGTTTAAAACGAATATGATGCTAAAATATACTGCAAGTGCGATTGATGTAGACTACTACATCATGTAGTAATTAATTGTAGTCAATGTAATTCAAGTGCTGCGTAGACACATATGTTGATCGTTAATTAAAATAGCTGAAAATAATCAAATTTTAATTAGTAGCTTATCTCAAAAAAAAAAAAGAAGTTAATAGTGATAATCAAGTCCACTTAATGCTCCAATCGAATTGTGTACATCAGTACAATATAATTAAGCACTCATCCAATCAGACTATGAATTTGTTTTAGTTACTTTATTTTTTTAAAAAAAGGTTACGTCAGACCTAACAAACTCTAAACGAATTAACTAAATAACTAGTAAATATAAAATTAAAATTAGTACATGGCTACATGCTCTGTTAAACAAAAATACAGTTCAAATGGGAATTTACTAGAAACAAAAAGTACTAAGCATATGACATCGAATAATATTATTGCATGGAACAAAGATTTAATAATCTTTGACAAAAAAAAAAAACAAAGATTTAATAAACTTCAAACTTCAAAACAAGGTTGTATTGTTCATAAAAATTGTAATATGATGAAGTTTACCAAAGATTTGACCATAATTTATATAAAAAAAATAAATTTGACCGTATTAATTATGGATAGACACATATATAGCAGATACCCAAAACTTTGAAGATATTTACATCATATATCATTTGGTTCCGGATATTTTACCCATCCTTACGATTACCTCATTTTCTGTTACATATATACTCTCATTTAATAATTTGTTAGAACTTTATGTTATTAAAACCGTTACTGGTTAGCATAACATAAAGTAAAAGAGTAGTAGTAATATTTTTCTATCTTATTTATGTTATCTAGGCATAAATGCACACGGCACACCTAATCAAAAAAAAGAGGAAATTAAATAAGATGAGTCCACATGAAACTAGTAGAGTAGCGCATGAGCTTTTTAGCCTTTGACTAAAAACTTAAACCAAAACCAAAGTCCTAAAAACAGATTTGACGACAAAACCACTTAGGTAGGTGTCTAACAAAAGTCTAACCCTAGTATCTATCATATCTCTCACCTATCATGTCGACACTCTTCATGGGTCCCACATCCTCCCACACGCCACCCAATGTCCTCCTACTTCATTTATTCACCACATCTTACCCAAATTTACCTTTTTACCCGCTATTTTTTCCTTGTTCCCAATGGTTTGTTTCTTTTTTGGCTAATTATCTGCTTTTTTTGGGAAACAAAATGTAATTGTTTCAATCTGTACCCAATAATTGAGATGAAAACCAGTTTCGGATTTGGCCGAAACTACCATACGATTTTTTTTTTTATAAAACATAGTTCGATTACGATTTTTTTATTTATAAAACATAGTTCGATTTTTAGGGTTTTTATCGGTGTAATCTTTAACATTCAATTCTTAATATTTGCATGCATTTATATTTTGTATATACTGCACGTTTTTCCCTTGGCTAAGGGATTTATTCCACAAATACGATTAATAATTCTGACAACACCACGCTCCTCCTGCTTGTTAATTAGTTAAAAACTTAAAATACTATTCCCTCCGTTTTCGAATAATTGTCGTTTTAGAGAAATTTTTTTGTTTTTAATTAGTTGTCGTTTTCAGTTTTTGATGCAAATTTATTACTTTTTTTTATTTTTTATATTTATTATTATTATGCAACTTGATTTACTATTGGTTAAATTATGTTTAGGTAGATAATTAATGATATTTTTATATTGAAAAACTAACAACATTAATAGTTTCTTAATTTGTGTGCATATAGTTAAAACGACAACTATTCGAAAACGGAGAGAGTAGTATTATTGTCACTGAAAACGAAACGCATCCATATCGTTTACTGTGAAAATTGAAAAAGAAAAAGATACTCCCTCCGTTTCGTTTTAGTTGTCGTTTAAGGTTTTTTCACACAAATTAAGAAAATCATTTAATTTTTTGTTTTACCCTTTATTAATATATTTTATAAAAAAAATCATTGGCCAAAACATTAAAACAGTAGGGATAAAATTGGATTTTTCATCAAACATTTGCATTGAAAACCTAAAACGACAACTATTATAAAACAAAATTTAAATCTTAAAACGACAACTAAACTGAAACAGAGAGAATATATTTTTTGAGTCGTCCAGTTACTTAGTTACATCAATAATTAATTAATAGGACTCTCCTAACTTTATTTCTTATTATCGAATGATTGGTTTAAGTGTAACTAGTGTAGTAAATGCTATACAAGTACGAGTGGTACATGATAAAAATCAAATAATGTGACGTGATTAAGATATTAAATATTCCCTCCGTTTCGTTTTAGTTGTCGAGGTTTTCTTACACAAATTAAAAAAAACATTAAATTTTCTGTTTTACCCTTTATTAATATATTTTATAAAAAAATTTATTGGCCGAAACATTAAAACAGTAGAGATAAAACTGGAATTTTCACCAAACATTTGCATCGAAAACCTAAAACGACAACTATTATGAAACAAAATTTTAACTCTAAAACGATAAGTAAAACGAAACGGAGGGAGTAGTAATATATTGCTACACATATGAGTAGTAATATCGAAGACTTAATCAAATAAATATACCGGTATCACTGGTCATCACACAATTCACGTCTATATTTTATATATTTTGATCCATGAAATAGTATAGTGATACAATTTCGTATAACCATTTCGTTATTTCTTTGTATACTATCAAGAAGTGTAAAATATTCTGATATTTTATGATTAAAAAAAAGTCTGCATCCCTTTCCCAGAAATGCCTTGGTTGCATAGATAATTGGTTTTATTATCTTTAGTTTTTGTTTATTGCCATTGGTTTTGTAAGCAGGGGATATAGGTCGAAACCTATGCGAGAGAGGAGACTAAGAAACGTACAAAAGGTAGCCCGCAAAAATTAATGTAAAAACAATGTATTAGGAGCTAACCTGTTTCTTTTTCTAACAACCATTGATATTACAAAAAAAAGTAAATTCTTTTTTTTTTTTAACTTGCTATAACTCAGAATCTAGTTAATAATATTACAGAATCGTAAATTTATGAAAATTTTAGAATATGAAAAATGGAGCTCAAAAGAAAATCTGACATAATTATCAAATCTGCAAAATGAAAATTTGAATTATGTTTTTAGTTAATTTTGCAGAACTACAAAACGTCTGATTCTAATTTCTAAAAAAAAACAAGGAAAAAACCTAGCGTGATATCACTTTAATCTTTCAGTTATTTCACAGAATCATATGGTTAGTGAAAACCCGAGAAATTGTTGTTTTGCCGTAATGTGTGTGTTGATATTAAACACAAACTTTAAGTAACTAAATTTCTTATTTTAACTACGTAATTTTATTTGGAATGATATTGATTTACATCATCGATGCATGCACACCACTTGTGACTTTTTGTGAGTTAGTTTCTTTTTAGGACATTTACGCAAAGCTTTAACTAACATATGCGTTTCTTGTTGGATGGTATTGGTAACACTCTTATCTTTTTCCATTGTTATTATATTCACTTTGCTCCACAAGCTACGTCAATATGCTAATTCACTAAAATTATGGTCAAAGCAAAAAACGCTTACTAAACCACATCAATCCAGCAATATTAATGAACAAAGGAAAAACAAAATCCAGCAAAATTACATCCACTTTTTACTTATATTGATTATTTTCCTCCCCAAAAAAAAAAAACTTATACAGATTACATATGTATCCGAAGATTCCGAACACATTAATCAATAACCGTTGATGTAATATCACTCAAGAATAAAATTGGCCCATCCGATATTTGTAACTTAAATCCTCGGGGAGACGACCAAGAAGATGGTCCAAAAATATCATTGGAACCACGTGAATCTTGATAAATATTTGGTACTCCACTCAATACTATTATTTATTATATGAATAGGACAATTCTTTTATTTGTTTCCTAGACTAAAAATCTCACTAAAAGCGTGAATTTATATTTATAATGGTATATAGTATATTGTTGGATTAAGCTTGAAGAAATAACTTGTGCGACAAGTTAGGAGAAGATAATATTAAATCTCTAGGTCTTATCTTGAAATATTGTTTAGGAGTTATCTAAACAATTCATAGTTTGATTAGGATAAGTCTTATAAACCTCTATATAAGAGTTACCTATGCGTGTGGTATACCTTAGAGTTGAGAGAGAGTTTTTTGTGAGAGATTTGAGATTGAGAGACATTGTGTGCTTTAGTTTTTGAGTTAGTTTTCTATAGCTTAATAAGAGAGTAATTCTTAAACTTTGTCTTCTTAATCTTTCTCTTTCGATTCTAGATTTGGTATCAGAGCGTTGCGATCTTCTTGGGAGCAATGGCGGAAGATGCACTGGTTCCGGTAGATCCAAAGAAAGGAGGAGGGTCTACATCTATTGTTTGTCCGATGCTAAACACTGCAAATTATACCGTATGGGCGTTAAGGATGAAGGCTGCCCTAAGATGTCATGAGGTATGGGAAGCTATTGAACCTGAAACAGAGGGAGAAGTAGTAGACAAAAAGAAGAACAACACGGCTATCGCGTTGTTGTTTCAGTCAATACCAGAGGCACTTGTTCTACAGATAGGCGATTTGGATTCTGCAAAAAAAGTTTGGGATGCTATAAAGTCGAGACATGTGGGAGCTGAACGAGTCAAAGAAGCACGTCTACAAACACTTATGACTAACTTTGACAAACTCAAGATGACTGATACAGAGAAAATAGATGAGTTCGCAGGAAAGATGGCAGAGATATCTTCAAAATCCGCTTCTCTTGGAGTAGAGATTGAGGAATCTAAGATGGTTAAGAAGTTTCTTAACAGTCTGCCTCCTAAGTTTATTCATATAGTGGCTTCATTAGAACAGGTATTAAACCTTAATACCACCACTTTTGAAGACATTATTGGAAGACTTAAAACGTACGAAGAGAGGATTGTTGTTGCAGAGAATGCACCAGAAGATCAATCAAAACTCATGTATGCGAATTCAGAAACTCAAAACATACGAGAATACACAAACAGAGGACGTGGTGGTCGCTTTAACAGAGGAAGAGGAAGAGGACGACAAAACACGATAAGAGACACTTCACGCATTACGTGTTTCCGATGTGACAAGTTAGGCCACTTCGCCTTTGACTGCCCTGATCGTCTCTTAAAGCTACAAGAGGTTCAAGAATTAGCCACTAATAATACTCAGGATGCCGATGAGCTCATGATGCATGAGATTGTTTTTCTTAATGAAAAACGATGCATACCAAGCAAGTTTGAGACAAACACAGGAGAAGAGAACATATGGTACCTTGACAATGGTGCAAGCAACCACATGACAGGAGACAAGAGGTACTTTGGGAAAATTGATGAATCAGTCACAGGGAAAGTGAGATTTGGAGATGACTCTCGAGTCGATATAAAAGGGAAAGGGTCAATCTCACTTATTGACATGAATGGTGAACCTAGAGTCATGACAGATGTGTATTATATTCCAGATTTAAAGAGCAACATCATCAGTTTAGGACAGGCAACAGAAGCAGGCTGTGATATTAGATTAAAGGGAGGATATCTTACAATGAGAGATGCAAAAGGGAAACTACTTGCAAAAGCACCAAGATCAAAAAATAGATTATACAAAGTGTGTATGGATTTTCATGACAATGCATGTTTGCACTTGTCATCCATTAGCGAGTCAAGCCGTTGGCATGCACGTTTTGGGCACATAAATTTGGAGACCATCAAATCTATGAAGCAGAGAGAGCTAGTTCAAGGATTACCACAGGTCACGTTTGAGAAAGAAATTTGCGACTCCTGTATCTTTGGGAAACAGGCAAGAAGAACCTTTCCGCAAGCCACTTCATACAGAGCCTCTAAGATCTTAGAACTAGTACATGGAGATTTATGTGGTCCAATAACACCAAGTACAGCTGCTGGGAATCGTTTTATCTTTGTTCTCATTGATGATCACTCACGCTATATGTGGACAATTTTACTAAAAGAGAAGAGTTCAGCATTTGAGAAATTCAAAAATTTCAAGAATCTTGTTGAGAAGGAAACAGGGGCTCAGATCAAGACCTTTAGAACAGATAGAGGAGGTGAATTTACTTCACATGAGTTCAATGAGTACTGTAAAAATGCGGGAATTCAGAGACATCTTACTGCACCATACTCACCACAACAAAATGGTGTGGTAGAACGCAGAAACAGAACTATGATGGAGATGACAAGGAGTATCTTGAAGCACATGAGAGTACCAAACTATCTCTGGGGAGAAGCAGTGAGACATTCAACGTATCTGTTAAATAGAGTAGCTACAAGAGCTCTAACGGATAAGACTCCATACGAAGTCTTTAAGAAGCAGAAACCACAGATCGATCATTTACGGATTTTTGGCTGCATCAGCTATGCAAAAGTTGACTCGCAGCTTCTAAAAAAACTAGATGACCGATCTAGGATGTTGGTTCACTTGGGAACAGAGCCCGGCTCAAAGGCATACAGATTACTTGATCCACAAACAAGAAGAATAGTTGTAAGTCGGGATGTGATATTTGATGAGTCTAAGGGATGGAATTGGAGAAAAAATCAATCTGAGCAAGAAGGAGATGGGAACTTTAATATTACACTTGGTGAATTTGGAAATCATGGCATCATAACTGGAGAAGAGACCAATAATAATGATGCAGAGCAGACAGGAACTGAGAACAATGATGAAAACGATGATGAGGAAGCAGAGAACCACGGATTTCTACCTGAAATTGCAGAGCAAGAGCAAGGAGATGAAGCTGTAGAAAATAATGCGCCAATACAGAGAAGGAGTCAGAGACAAATCAACAAGCCAAAGTACCTTGAGGACTATGTGCTACTTGCTGAAGAAGAAGGAGAAACACTTCTTTTGTGCCTAAATAATGAACCAAGAAATTTTATGGAGGCAAAGGGATCGAAAGAATGGCTTAACGCTTGTGAAGACGAGATCAATTCAATTGAGAAACACCAAACGTGGGATCTAGTTGATCTACCTATTGGAACAACACCTATTGGACTCAAATGGGTTTTTAAGCTGAAGAGAAACTCTGACGGAAGCATTAACAAACATAAAGCTCGCCTTGTTGCTAAAGGATATGTGCAACAATATGGGATTGATTTTGAGGAAGTATTTGCTCCAGTGGCACGAATTGAAACCATAAGGCTACTTGTAAATCTCGCAGCAGCAAACGGTTGGGAGATACATCACTTGGATGTGAAAACAGCATTCCTCCACGGAGAGCTTAAAGAAACTGT
Organism: Arabidopsis lyrata subsp. lyrata; assembly: GCF_000004255.2. Classification (NCBI taxonomy): domain Eukaryota; kingdom Viridiplantae; phylum Streptophyta; class Magnoliopsida; order Brassicales; family Brassicaceae; genus Arabidopsis; species Arabidopsis lyrata. The sequence goes on from NW_003302549.1 coordinate 1,131,664, forward strand.
CTATGTCTCACAACCTGATGGATTCGAGAAGCAGGGGAGCGAAGAGAAGGTTTACAGACTCAACAAGGCATTGTATGGATTGAGACAAGCTCCAAGGGCTTGGAATAATAAGCTGAATCAAATTCTTGAAGAATTTCAGTTCAAAAAATGTTCAAAGGAGCCTACGGTCTATCGAAAAACAGAGAAAGAACACTCTCTTATCATCGCCGTTTATGTGGATGATCTCTTTGTCACAGGCACAGATAAGTCTATCATTTACAAATTTAAGAGGGAGATGGCTACTAAATTTGAAATGAGTGATCTTGGGAAGTTAACTTATTATCTTGGGATAGAAGTGACTCAATATGAAGGTAGAATTGTGCTAAGTCAGAGGAGGTATGCTCAAAGGATTCTAGAAGAAACAGGAATGTTAGACTGCAACCCGGTTCATATACCTATGGAAGTCGGACTTCAATTGTCAAAAGCTGAAAACGAGAAAGAGATTGATGCTACGGATTTTAGGAAAAAAGTAGGTTGTCTGCGATATCTAATTCACACAAGGCCTGATTTGTCATACTGTGTAGGTGTTTTGAGCAGGTATATGCCTAGTCCTAGAGAATCACATGGAGCTGCAATGAGACAATGTCTGAGATATTTAAAAAGGGACAACATCGCTTGGACTAGTTTTTGAGAAACAAGTAAAAGTACCGCGACTCTTTGGATATAGTGATAGCAGTTTGAGTATAGATCCTGACGATGGAAGGAGCACAACTGGCCATATTTTCTACTTAGGAGACGGCCCTATCTCTTGGTGTTCACAGAAACAAGACGTAGTGGCTCTATCCTCGTGTGAAGCAGAGTTTATGGCCGGGACTGAAGCGGCTAAACAAGCCATTTGGTTGCGGGATATACTCAGTGAGATTACGGGAACTGAAGCCAAGAAAGCTATCATTCGTATTGATAACAAGTCAGCAATTTCACTTACAAAGAATCCTGTCTTCCATGGGAGAAGCAAACACATAAAAAGAAGATTCCATTTCATCAGAGAGTGTGTCGAGAATGAAGAGATTGAAGTGGAGCACGTTCCTGGTGTTGAGCAGAAGGCTGATATCCTTACGAAGCCATTAGGGAAGATGAGATTCAAGGAAATGAGAGAGCTCATGGGAGTGCAAGATTTGGTGAAGAAGAGCTTCAAGCTTAAGGAGGAGATTGTTGGATTAAGCTTGAAGAAATAACTTGTGCGACAAGTTAGGAGAAGATAATATTAAATCTCTAGGTCTTATCTTGAAATATTGTTTAGGAGTTATCTAAACAATTCATAGTTTGATTAGGATAAGTCTTATAAACCTCTATATAAGAGTTACCTATGCGTGTGGTATACCTTAGAGTTGAGAGAGAGTTTTTTGTGAGAGATTTGAGATTGAGAGACATTGTGTGCTTTAGTTTTTGAGTTAGTTTTCTATAGCTTAATAAGAGAGTAATTCTTAAACTTTGTCTTCTTAATCTTTCTCTTTCGATTCTAGATATATATATTGCAAAAATCTCACTTAAAGTATACTCTTTGTTTTCTTCTGCAATTTCTGGTAAAAAAGTACTACAAATTACAAAATATAAATTCACCGCCTCTATGAATTAGGTGTATTACTCATAAGTAAAAAATGTTGCTTTAATTTATTTCTTAAACCATAAATATTTGTCCTTTTGAGCATTACCAAAATAATCTAATAACTCCACAGGTTACAGCTAGTTTCTCCCTTTTTTAAACAAAGTTACAGCTAGTTTTACCTATATGCACGTATATATATCACAAGAAAAGAAAATTACTAAAAACTAAAATAATAACCCTGATAAAGAAAATGCATACATATTGGGAAATATGTACTGCAAATAATACACAAATAGCCTACTTTTTCTTATAGAGAAACTACCACCATAATATACCTTAATCATATATATTTACTTAAATGATTTGGGACCATAATTTACAAAACTTGGGATATTTTAGATTTATCTTTTACTATTAATTTTAAACGAGGAACAATTTGGGAGCTAAGTTTGTACCTTTAAAGCAAGCATAAAAAAACTTTATAAAACAAAGAAGAAGAACTAAAAGCAAAATTAATGATGAAAAGCATTGGATAAATATGTTCTAACATGTCCGAGATCCGGATTGTGTTTTTAGGTACCATTCTTGTCTCCTCCCTAAGCTTCATCTCTCTCTATCCCAATTATTTTCATTTTTTATTTTTAAAAGAAAACATTCAAGAATAAAAAAAACTTAGGCCTCGTTCTTCTCCCTCTGTCTCTCTCTTCTCTCTTCTTAGCTTTAGCTCAAGCTTTCTTCCTCCCATGGCAACTATCTCTCAAGTCATTATCTAACTTTTTTCTCTTTTTCTTTTTGTATTACTACTTCTTATGGATATTGGTGTTCATGTTCTTGGGTCGGTTACTAGTAATGAAAATGAGTCACTTGGTCTAAAAGAGCTTAGAGGAACTAAACAAGATAGATCCGGATTCAACGGTGAGGATTGCTTGCAACGAAGCCTGAAGCTAGCAAGAACAACAACAACTAAAGAGGAAGAAGAAAACTTGTCTTCTTCTTCTGCAGCTGCTTATTGCAAAACGATGTCGTTTCAGCAAGGCATTCCTCTTATGAGATCTGCTTCTCCTCTTTCCTCTGATTCTCGCCGGCAAGAACAAATGCTTAGCTTTTCAGATAAACCAGAAGCTCTTGATTTTAGTAAATATGTCGGTTTGGATAATAGCAGTAATAACAAGAGCTCTCCCTCGCCGTTTCTTCACCAGATTCCTCCACCTTCTTACTTTAGAAGCTCAGGTCTGAAAATGTCTTTTCTTGATTGAATTTTGGTGAAATGGGTTTTATGTAAAAATCTCAAATTTTGGTTTTAAGAAACACTTTTTTTATTGTGGAATGCAGGAGGATATGGTTCTGGTGGAATGATGATGAACATGAGCATGCAAGGGAACTTCACTGGTGTTAAAGGACCTTTTACATTGACTCAATGGGCTGAGCTAGAGCACCAGGCGTTGATCTATAAGTATATCACAGCCAATGTCCCTGTTCCTTCTAGTTTGCTCATCTCTATCAAGAAGTCTTTTTACCCTTATGGATCTTTGCCTCCTAGTTCTTGTAAGCTCCATTTCTTTATTAACACCGTTTCTAGTCGGATAACTTGCCAATGATGATCACGAGTTAAGTTTGTGAAAGTTTTGGGATTTTGATCAACATTTTTTTGTTGTGTGGTTGCTTAATCCAAGAATTTAGATTTTAGCTAGTCTTTGATGTCGTTTTGGTGCTAAATCCTTTCATAACATTGCTCATAGGGTTCTTTAAATTAATGTCACTTTGGTTGAAAAGTCTTTACAACGTCATTGATTGCTTTTAGGGTTTTTCAAGATTTGTGTGTTTGAGTGGATTTTGTTAGAAATGGCTTAATGAGTGTTTAATCTTTGGTTTTGTGCAGTCGGATGGGGAACTTTCCATCTCGGTTTCGCAGGCAGTAACATGGATCCTGAGCCAGGGAGATGCCGTAGAACAGATGGGAAGAAATGGCGGTGCTCAAGAGACGCTGTTCCTGATCAGAAATATTGTGAAAGACACATCAACAGAGGCCGTCATCGTTCAAGAAAGCCTGTGGAAGTCCAATCTGGCCAAAACCAAACCGCCGCTGCTGCATCCAAAGCGGTTGCAACACCGCAACAGCCTGTGATCACTGGTAATACTAACAGGAGCAATGCCCGTGCATCAAGTAACCGCAGCCTCGCCATCGGAAGTCAATATATCAATCCTTCCACAGATTCTCTACCTAACAACAGGTGAAGGCATACATATTTTCATACTCTGCATATTCATTGCTTCATGTTCATATCTCATTTACTGATTCTTGCAAAACAGAGTTCGAAATCCTCAAGGAGTTTCGATATATCCTTCCACCGTCAGTTTACAACCCAAGGAATCTCCGGTTATTCAGCAGAAACACAGAAACAACAACAACAACAACAACCCTTTTGAGTTTGGACACATATCCTCTGATTCGTTACTTAACCCGAATTCCGCCAAGACCTATGGATCATCGTACCTTGATTTTAGCAGCAACCAGGACAAACATTCAGTGAATCACAATCACAATTCTTGGCCTGAAGAGCTGAAATCAGATTGGACACAGCTTTCAATGTCCATTCCAATAGCATCATCATCTCCGTCCTCCGCACACAACAACAACAACACTGGTCAAGACACAACCACACTCTCACCTCTCAGGCTATCCCGCGAGCTTGACCTATCGATCCAAACCGAGGAAACAACACTCGAGCCTGCTGTCAAAAAGGTGAATACTTGGATACCAATCTCATGGGGAAACTCCTTAGGAGGTCCTCTAGGTGAAGTACTAAACAGTACAACGAATAGTCCAACATTGGGATCTTCTCCTACAGGGGTTTTGCAAAAGTCAACATTTTGTTCACTCTCTAACAACAGCTCCGTAAGCAGCCCCATTGCAGAGAACAACAACAGAAACAATGGAGATTACTTTCATTACACAACCTGAAAACTGAAACTAAGTCCTGCGGCGGGAACAAAAAAAACGCTCTGTTTTTTTCTCTTTTCATTATGTTCTGTTGCGTTTAAAGCTTAAAGAGGAAATTAGAAAATCGTTGTTCTGCTGATTCTTTCTCCGTTTCCAATTTCTGAATCTTGATCTGTTTGATAATCACTTCATATAAGGACAATCTTGACTGATTCTAATTGATCTACATCTAGAAGAAGAAGAAAAAAAACTTTGATTCAAAACTAGGGTTATCTAGCTCTTTCATCAAGGAGAAGCTATTAGGGTTATAACAAACATGGACTTGAGGACCAAAACTATTGTTGGGCTTTCTGATCCAAAACTTGATTTGGGCCGAGATGGTTAATGAACTAACATGATTAACTAGTTAGAATAAGATTTATGATGGATGTACAGTAAAACTAATATAAATTAATAATATTGGGACTATGATATTTTATTAATTTATATTGGTATTAATTTATCTATATTTATTAATTTATAGAAAGTTTTGTTTCAATTGTGAAAACTTCTTTTTAAAAAATACGAGTTAAAGCAATGTGATCTAAATAAAATTAATATTTTGGATGTTATAAATTTTATAGTTTTAGCCTTAAACACTTAATATTTCGAAGAAAAAATAATTTATTTTAACAATGAATAACAACGATTATAGAATTCACATATACAAACGATATACATAAATTAAAATTCAGAAATAGTGACATCCATTGTTGTATTTTAAAAACTTATACGGGTATTAAAACAAATATTATACATATTCAAAATTTGAAAACTTACAAAAATTTTTACCTATTTTTATGAAAAATTCTAAAACTATTATATATATATATATGTGCAAATTTATATGATTATTAATTTATGATATTATAAAGACTATATTTTTACATAGGGATTTCAAAAAATTTATTATCTTATTATTTTATCAAATTTGGTTAATTTTTACACTGGCCCGACTCGGAACCGACCAAATTTATTAATTTATCGTGTTTATTAATTTATCGAATATTAATTTATAGAGGTTCTACTGTATCTAGGTGATAAATACATTGTGATAGTGACATAGTGTTAACTGGTTTATTAGTAGTACTTTAATTTAATTTAATAATAAATATTTATTTTCAACAATAATGGGCCTTAAAGTATGATGTCAATGCGCATAAAGCCTTTCCACTAAGTAATAATGTAAATCATTGTATTACTTTATTAAACTCTTTTTAGTTATTTATCATACACGACTCACACGACAGTGGGAAAAAGAAAACCAAAATAAAAATCTCTTTTGTTTTTCTTCTTCTCTTAGAGTCACAGATAGAAAAAGGGAAAGTGGAAAGGAAAATTAGAAAACTATCATTTTCTCTTCCTAACCTTTCATTTCATTTACATAGAGAGATAGAGAGACACAGAGAGAGATTTTTTTGCTTTGATTTTTTTTTTGGGTATTGTTCTAAGTTTCTTGATATATATATATATATATATATTTTCTTAAATAATTTGATCGATCATTAAAGATGGGGGTGGTTTTGTTCAGTCATGATCATTCTCCGGTTATGTAGTTCCCATTGTTGCCGTTGTTGAAGCTGTCTTATGATCAGAATCCGACGCATCTCCGACAATCTCAACCGGAGAATCTCTTGTTCTGTCACGAGCCTGTTATTGTCGGAATTCACTCGTTGAAGCTGGTACAAAACTAACTGGAGCCGGTTCCCGAGCTCGCGGTTTTCTAAATCGAGCCGGTTTACTTGGTCCCGTAAGTTATCTATGTGACTTTGTTTACGCATCCTCGACCGTTTCGCTGATTCCCGGTTTGATTCCATCCTCTTCCTCTTCCGCTCGTCGGTCATCTCCGGTTGGATCAATTTTTTCCGGTTACGGTTATGCTCTCCCGAACCGAAATTTGAGATGGCTGTCAATTGTTTTGAGTCGTCCGAATCCGGTTCGTCTGCTTGAGAGCACGGTAGACCGTTTGATCTGTTGGCGTCATCAAAACTGGAATTAGTTTTGACGAAACCGGCACAAGAAACGTCAGAACCGGTTTTCATGTCATGAGAACCGGAATTAATTTTGACAGAACCAGTGTCGGATTCACCATCACAAGGACTCGGGACGGCCGGTTCAAGAAACATTTGGTCCACGGAAAAGAGATCAGAGCAGCCCCATTCCCAAGGAGTGAACCCGGTTTGGAAACCCGAGAATTGATTAACCAAACCCGGTTCCGAGAATGAGAAGGCCGGTACAGTGGACAACATAATTGCTAATATTTTTTCTAATAGAGAGATGAGAGAAATTAGAAGGGGAAAAGGGAAGAATTGCATTGTTGGAGCTTGATATTTATTAGCAAACCAGAGGGGTAGTTTGGTCATATTTGTAAAATACGATGTACGACCGTAAATTATACTGTATAAACAGCTTTTGAGTCATGTTGCACTATGGTGGGGTTAAAAACTTGAAAATTTTATTTGGTAGAGCCAACTTTTGTAAAAGCAGGAAATATTTTGTAGGGCACCAATAGCTTGTTTTGGGTCCATATAACCAAAAAATAAAATTTGAAATTTTTGTAACCAAATGTCTGTATAGCTTAGTGATGAAGAAAACAGTCCACATTTCACACGTTTTAAGAAATTCAAGAATGAGATATTTCTTTACACTCCTATAAAAAGTTTACTTTTCATATTGAAATTGAATACTTCATATAGTTTTCTCTGGAATTGCTTGGTAGAAGATTTAACCAAAAAAAAAAAATGTTGATACCAAATTCTATATATAGTCATCAAGAAAAAGAAAAAACATTCCACGAACATCTGTATCTCCCTGATCATAATTCCTTTTTAATTCTCTCGTATCAACATTTGTTTGTAATTGAGTACATGTCTCACCATTACTTGTAAATATATAAATTATAGTATATGATACTATCACTTCATATTTTCTTCAAATCCAGTTTTGTTGTCATATTTATTTTTAATTGTATGTGAACATATGCTGGTTATGATATTGACGGCCACAGTAGAGTAATTTTTGGTTCTTTATGTTTCACTGTTTAATCATCTTTCTTAAAGAGAAAGCCAATCTTTCTTTTAACACGGGATGGACACACTGGAGAGGGACTAGAATCATCATCTCAATCGGAAAAAAAAAAAAAAAAAAAAAAAGAGAATCTAAGGAACATACTTTCCAATTAACTGAACCAAACTGGTGCTATGAACCACATGGTGGTGGGCGAGTGGTTCTCGTTTGGTTGGAAGGATCGCCCTGTTGGTCTAGGCCCGGGATCGATCTTCTCCAGACGCAGTTTTGCTCTCTCACTCCTGTGGCCACCTGGGAATTTACATGCGGACTTGTTCAGGCGTCCCAGACCACCAGTTTATCAGGGGGCCCTTAAGTGGAGGCTTAAAAATCCCTGTGACGTGGGCTTAGGCCCAGTGAACTAGTCAGATCACTGTGTGGTCTGGATACTGGGTTATAAAAAAAACTGGTGCTCTGCATGAGAGATGAGACCAATGCTTTTTGTAAAAGAACCCTATAAGTTAACCTATGACCAAAAAGTAAGAGTATATATACTTGCTTGCTACACGGAAACATTTAATCTTTAGATTTCAAGTATATATCAAATGTATAGTATTTTTAGATTAATTTATACAAAATATATTGAAAAAAATAGAGGAATGTTTAAATTATTAATAAATCTTCAAAAATATATTATTTCGTAAATAGTGTTTAATTAAATTTCTTTTGTAAAAAAAAATTACAACAGAAAATAATGACAATATAGAAAATAAATTGATATTTTATCTTAATATTGAATTGTTTTCTCTTCGGTTAAAATGCTGCATCATTCATAATACATATTCATACCACGTTACACATATTTCGCTTAAGAACTTACCAAACTAAGAAAAAATGATTAATAAGAATGAAAAATGCGCCTAGACTTTAAATCACACAAGCCCAAGTACAAATTTCTGACTAAAAAATAAATTCATCCCAAAATATATTGTAACTATATTAAAGTTTAGAATAGCCTTTTTTTTTTTTTTAAGTTTAGAATAGCTTTACTTAGCTTATTTATGGTCAGAAAACAAAAATGTGGAGCAACGGCCACATGCATTTCAAATAGAATAAAGCAGAGAGGACAAAGACATATAATATATATATATATATATATATAATTGCATACTTATATACACGCAGCTTTATAATAGCCAGATTCATGTTTTGGTTCGGTCTCATGTGAAATCAACTTTAAATGTCCAGAAAAAAAGCTTCACGTCTTAGCTTTTCATATTATCCCGATTTCATTTTAATTGTCATCAATAAATAAATATTCCATTGCATATACGCAGAGATATGTTATTATGTGATTTTGCGCATCTTAAGTCACATATTGCATGTTTTTAGTGTACAGTAAAAAATCGAGTGGAGGGACCGGTCGTATCGCAGACCGGTCGATGAGCCAGGAGCCAAGTTTGTGCCCGGCTTGTGCCCGGCTTGTGAACCAGCTTTCAACATGGCTTATGGCCAGTACGTGATCATTTAAAACAAAAAATCGTTTTGTTTCAGGTTCTTGCGAGTTACAACAAAGTTATGTTCTGAGATAATCATTTACAGTTTGATAAACTAGAAAAAGCTTTTATATCTTGATCCTAATTAGTACAAAGTTCTTAAAACTTGATTCTATATACATATAATTATTTTTGATACAATGATTTTTCCCTAGTGGAATTACAAAAATCTTTATCTTGAAAAGTTTTTTACCTCATTATTGTATTAAAGGCAACAGATATCAATACACATATATCATGGGAAATGAAAAAAGTTTACAAGACGGAACGCACACATTTACTTGTAAATTGATGTCACAACTTTATTTTGAATATTCGTTGAACCTTAACACGTAAATACATACTCAATAATTTAAAGATTTGAATGTTCTATAATAGTTTTTTTTTCGTTTGTACTCACGCGCATATTTACCATATGGAAATCCGGACAATGAACACGGTGGCAACATTAATACATATATATATACAAACAACTAAATTAAAATCCACATCATATATTTTAGAAAATTTTCGAGTTACATTATTATTTATTTCTTTTACATATTTGTAGACATAAGTAGAATCTTTATACATAACTTCTTGAATATAACGCAAGTAATGGTCATGCGAATCATGTAGAAGACATTATTCTTTACCCTTATGCTAATTAACGAACTTCCCTTTGCTTGAGGAAACATATATCAGTTTTGATGCGTATAGGTATATATTATATATGGATCTTGTACAATTAGATACTTACGGAAAAACCAATTATAACTTTTGATTTTTCTACCTGTATGTAGAAATTTTACTATATAAACTGAAAAGAAAAATTTGTTTCCAAAGTTTAAATAAAAAAACAACGAAAGAACTAATTCGTAAAAAAAGAGTGAACAGAATTCACAAAAACTACCATTGAAATGTAACGGAATTTCAATAGATCAGATGTATATATATTCTTAAAAATTTCATACTAATTCTTAAAATTTTTGTTAAAACTTCAAATACTTATTTTGTAAGATTTTAGTCAACTTGGTGTGTATGCTATTTATTGTATATATGCTAATTACTTAGCCGACGGCTACAGTTTAGGTCATATTAAATTTGAATCTTTAACTAAAGTCGAGGAGGAAAACTTTTATAAAAAGTATGGACAAATCCTATATCTTTTATATGACCTCTTATATTAATCATAATTAAATGACGCATGTAAAGTTTTTAATAACTATAAAAAATACAGGCCATATGCCCATATAACGACAAATTTTTAAAATTGGTAAAAACCTAAATGTGTCTATTATTTTTGTTAAAGAAAAACTTAAACGTGTCGTTTCTTTGGCAATGGATGTTAACATGCAACACTCTTTCTCTTTAAATCTTCTTAAAAAAATCTGTCGTTTCTATGAAAATGAGTTGCAAATTTTCGATGTTCATTGAGTACGGATTAAAAATAATATAAAAACAAACTTTACGGATACAAATAATATAGAATGCTGTTTAGTTTAGGATAAATTAGTCTCCAAGTCGTCGCATATTGGAGAAATCTATTGTCAATATTTTTTAAGAAATATATATTATAATTCCTTATTAGTTATATTAATTAGATATAAAATATATATATATATATATATATATAATTAAGTCATAAATATATTAATAAGACTATGACCAATGGCAACTAAATGTCTAAATGCTAACATTAACCCTAGTGAAAAGGGGTTTACTTCAACCTCCACATCGACCTAAACTTTCACGTCGATTAAGTTTTGGCTCGACCTTGTACCCAACACATCCAGAAAATTATACTCTATCACTTCTACAGTTCAACAAATTAACGATATATATTTTTCCTAAATTAATTTCATGTTTTTGTCGCCTTGCATCGTTCGTGTTAACACATATATTTGTGTGTGTGTGGTGTATATTTATGAGTAAATGGATGTAAAGTAACGTTAGCAATCCACTAATTATGCCTTTTATGTTTGTGGTGGAGTGTTCGTTGAGATTTATGATTTATCGTATGGCGTCATTTGGTACGTCATTAGGGTTCTACTTATAGTTCCAATTGTATAAATATCAATATATATGAACTGTGTGCATCGTATATATATATGTACATACATGCATATGGATAAATGTTTACGTAAGGGTAGCTTTAGTTAACGAGTTTCGATCTTTTTCGATTTTTTTTTGCTTTGCAACTTTAAAAATCGATTGGTTTCTCGTGATATTAACATATTATATAGGTGGGGATGCAAATATTGGGATAATTGTACTAATGACATCAGTGAATGATATATCATAACTTTCATACAATTAAAAAATAGTTTTTCTGCGTATCGACCTACTAAATTAAGTTTTAGTTTTTTTCCGAATGTACCTCCATCATGGCTGAATCATTGGCCGTAGAAAAAAGATATATTAATTTCAGGTTCTGAATTTTTTGCTTTTTTTTTTGATAATTCAGAATTTTAGTTAATAGATCAAGGGCTTTATGAATAAAAATAGAGTGATGGAATTCATATTTTTGAGAGAAGAAAAAGGAGGGACCCATGTGAAGATTAAGTTCTTAACGATGTTTCCTGTTTTGCACTGGGCCTTTATAAAGAGAAGGGTTTAGGATTGTATTGGGCCCTTATATTTGTACATTTTGGCCCGATATAAAAAAACCGAAGGCTGACTATTATTACCTCACGTTACGGGTCAACGTTTTTGTAAACTAAGCAGCAATGCCAAATAATATTATTTTATTTTACTTTGGATTGGTTTTGGTGATTTGGTCCAATTACAATCTCCTTTACCCACTTATCAGTAGTGGCATATTATGCCAAAAAACAATTTTCAGCAGTGGCAGAAATATATACGTAAGTCCATCACCTCCCTATAAATATACTTCTTGATGTTTCAAAATAAAAAAAGTTTTATATATATTAATGGGGTTTTTTCTTGTTTTCCACTAAAGATATATAAATATAAATATATATGCAGCTAATTTTCTTGAAGTATGAATCTATGATGGATAAATGGTTAATCTTTAGAAACACTATGAAATTTTATCAAATCCACTTTTCTATATATATATATATCCTAAAAACTATGAAATTTTGAAAACGAGTGAAATAGATACACATCTTTTGTTTCCTTTTGAAAAAGAGTGAAATAGATATACATCTTTTTTTTTTTTTTACAACTGTAATTTTTTAATAGATAAGAACATTAACAAATGAAAAGATAAGATCAAAACACTCTATTTTTTTGTTCTTAAAATAAGAACTAGACTAAGAAAAGAGATGACCAAGATTGACTATATATAAAGATGGTTTAGTCATTGGTTTTCAATATATCCATAATTAATTTATAATCACAAAATGGCAAATCTCTCCAGTTTACTCACGACAGCTCTCCTCCTTTGCACCGCCATGCTAACGTGCACCGCCCGCCCGGAACCTGCCTACTTCGCCTCCTTCACAACCTCTCCGGCGGATACACTTAGTCTGGTTAGTGAGACTATATATATTCGTAGTTTCGTACACAAATGTTATGTAGATTCATGCGTAGTTATGTACTTTCGTTTTGTCATTTATTCCTATAATTATGTTTCAGGAAATGATAGAATCAAAACTACATGACGTGGCGGGAGAGAGCTGCGATAAAGAAGACGACGAAGATTGCTTGGTGAGAAGAACATTGACGGCTCATCTTGATTATATCTATACACAGAAGAATAGTCACCATTAGCTATAAATGTTAATTATTGTAACTGTTGTGAATTCAAATTATTCTCACATGTTACGAATGTGTATATAGAATCATTAATGATTAATTCAATTGATTCTTTTAATGGAAATGTCAAATTATTTCCAGTGTATATAGAATCCTTAAAAAAATTTAATTCTGTTTTATTTTAATTGAAAGTGTCAAATTACCCCCACATAGTATGTGTGTATACATATAAATGGCATAACAAATTAAATCTAAAATGCGTCTGAAAAATATATGATTACATCTTTCTGTTTTATTAAAAAAAAAAATATACAAGAATGTTAAGCAGGTAGATAAAATGTTATAAGCTACCATCTGGAAAGATTTGGAGGATTTTGAAATGAGAAATCTCCCCAAGAAGACGACTGATCAAACGCAGATGATGAAGAACTCTGCTTTGCTGCATCATCCAAACTCTTGAGCGGTTCAGCCTGCACAGGCTCATGCTCAGGTGCACCGGTTAGCCTCTGAACCAACTCTTTGAAGTTTACTGGCTCGACTCGGTACACATGGGGGTGCATTGGATTCAAAGGGGATGATGATGATATTGCAGGCCTCTTCAAGGGCTTTGAAGGTTGTTTACGGGTCGAATGGAGCGATGTTAGGTAATTTTTCGTTGTCCTTGTCGCGGTTTCTTGAGCGTTAAGGTAACTCTGAGACATAAATTGCTGTGATGTTGCTTCCATTGAGACTAGAGATATCGCTTAAAATTCTGTAGATGTGAAGTTATGTCTTCTGATATATATTGATGGATGTGCAACATTTTCAACGCGGGTCAAGCCTTTGGTTTTTGACTCTTAAGAACCTTGTTTGTTTTTTTTAGTTTTGTTTATGAGAAACATAAGTGAAAAAAAGGGAAATTTCAACGTGTGTGTTCTAAATATTCTATAGTTTTCTAAGTTTCTGATCATAGTAGGATAACTATCTAAAAGGAAGATTCTATTATCAAACTGAATACTTCATCAAATATTAGAATAAAGAAGGCCGTGGCCGTCCACGTGACGTTTTGTTATTATTATTTGTAAATTGTAATGATGAGAAGATTAAATACTTAATACTTATCAATAGCCTTCGGATTTGAATCTGAATCGGATTCCTTGATCTACTATTTGATTTACTTTTTATAACAAGTAATCTATTACTCCTTCCGTTTCATAATATAAGTTAATATAAGTTATTTTAGGTAAACACGCCGATTAAGAAGATCTACTGTTTAATAATTCAACTAATCATAAAAGAGATTACATAATATAAATGATAATAAAATATTAAAGTAATATATAATTTACATTGAAACTCGAAAAGACTTATATTGTGAAACAAATTTTTTTATCCAAACGCCTTATATTATGAAACGGAGGAAGTATTTGATTTCTAAAAGTGCTACTACGGTCACCAAAATAATAAGAAGGGGAAAACATATGCAACCATTTAAGAAAATAAAGTTTCAACTCAAAATTACAAATCTAAAACAGGTGTAATAGTAATATAGAGCAAACGCTTTTATAAATTTATAACAATTTAAGATATTTTTCATTCAATTTATTTTATATATTTGTATTTTGTAACTTGAATTTTTTTTAAGAAAACTATTTTTAGATTAAAAGTGAAAACATAATTCGTTTAAAATCATGTTAACAAATATGGAGCTATAACTTATCCAATCCACACCCCAAAATGCTCTGTTTGTATTTCTCAGAAAGTTTCATTCCTCTGCTTTTAAAAGAAATTGAAAGTAAAATTGAAATACGAAAGAAAAACACACGTTAATCTACAAATCAGTGTTAATCTACAAATCAGTCACGTTGGATAGGAAAACCAAGTTGAATGTTTGGAATCACTAACGATCAATGTTGGATCTAAAATCCGGTTAGTTCTTATATCATTATGCAAATTTAGTATCAAACAATAATTTTTTTTAAAAAAAAAACACAAAAGAAAAAACTTTTCAAAATCCGAAAAACGGAAATCAAAATTTTTAAAACTATTTTTAAAAATTAGAATTAAAACATGAATGCTAAATCTACATAATGATAGGAAAAAACAAGTTGAATGTTTGGAATCGCTAACGACTAATGCTGGAACCAAAATCCGGTTAGTTTTCATATCATTATGCAAATTTAGTATCATACAATAAAACTTAAAAAAACACAGAAAAACTTGAAATGCTAAATCTACATAATGATAAAAAAAACAGATTGAATGTTCGGAATCGCTAACGACCAATGTCGGATCCCAAATCCTATTAGTTTCCATATCATTATGCAAATTTATTATCAATTTTTAAATCTTAAAGCACAAAAAGATTTTCGAAATCCGAAAAGAACGAAAATCTAAATTTTTAAACCTATTTTTAAAATTAGAATTAAACATGAATGCTAAATCTACATAATGATAGGAAAAAACAAGTTGAATGTTTGGAATCGCTAACGACTAATGCTGGAACCAAAATCCGGTTAGTTTTCATATCATTATGCAAATTTAGTATCAAACAATAAAACTTAAAAAAACACAGAAAAACTTGAAATGCTAAATCTACATAATGATAAAAAAAACAGATTGAATGTTTGGAATCGCTAACGACCAATGTTGGATCCAAAATCCTATTAGTTTTCATATCATTATGCAAATTTATTATCAATTTTTTTTTTTTAAAGCACAAAAAGATTTTAAAAATCCGAAAAGAAAGAAAATCAAAAAATTTAAAACTATTTAAAAAATCAAAATTAAAACTGGAATGCTAAATCTGCATAATAATAGTAAAAACAAATTGAATGTTTGGAATCGCTAACGACTAATGCTGGATCCAAAATCCGGTTAGTTTTCATATCATTATGTACATTTAGTATCCATAAAAAAAGTTTAAAAAAACAAACACAAAAAAAAAACTTTTAAAAATCCAAAAAGAAACAAAATCAAAATTTTTATAAAACGATTTTAAAAAATTCAAATTAAAAACTGGAATGCTGAATCTACATAATAATAGGAAAAACAAGTTGAATGTTTGGAATCGCTAACGACTAATGCTGGATCCAAAATCCGGTTAGTTTTCATATCATTATGTAAATTTAGTATCCATAAAAAAAATTTAAAAAACAAACACAAGAAAAAGCTTTTAAAAATCCGAAAAGAAACAAAACCAAAAATTTAAAAACTATTTTTAAAAGTCGAAATTAAAAACTTGAATGCTAAATCAACATAATAATAGGAAAAACAAGTTGAATGTTTGGAATCGCTAACGACTAATGCTGGATCCAAAATCCGGTTAGTTTTCAAATCGTTATGCAAATTTAGTATCCAAGTTTTTTCAAAACCGTAAGAATTAAAAAAAAAAAACCAAAAAAATTTCAAAACGATTTTTGATTTAAAATTAAAATCTGCTAAAATTTTTGAATTAAAAAAAATAAGAAGGGCTAGAAATTGACCTTTCTTATGGGCTGAAAATGATTTTCTTTTTGTTGGGCTTTGTTGTGCAAAAGGGCTTTGATGACATCATCAATCCAACCCACTCACCACTCTGCATCGTGAAAGCCATCCTTTAATCTCCACCGGAAACGCAAGCCATCACCGTCGTCGATTGCTGCTCGCCGGAGAGAATCTTCAATGAAAAACGCAACCTCTCTGTAAACGCAAAAGCAGTCTTCACCGGAAAAGCAAAGCCACGTGATCATCATCTTCAATCACGATCTTCTCTTGTTTGGTTGTCGAAGAGCAACGGCAAAGAAACTCTCTCTCTCTCTCTGCGTTTCTCTGGGTTCGTGATGATGATGCTAAAACTTTTAGACAGAGAGAAGAGAGGATGCGGGAGATGTATATATACATACAATTTGTTGTTGTTTAGGATTCATTCATTGTTTCCTTTTCTTTTTTTTTGGGGTTTCAAAGTTTCCTTTTTTTTTTTTGGATTCAAAATTTCCTTTTTTCTTAATTAGCACTAAGCTTATTTCCCTTTGGATATTTCTTTCTTTAAACAACAACAATGGAGATGAGAAAAGCTTGTCAAAAAAGGACGAAGAAGGAGAAACCAGAGCTTGTGATTGCAGAAACAGAGCTCAAGGCTACACAAGGTTAGAGTCTCAGCAATGGAAATACATAAAGAGGCTGAATTTCTCAAGAATTAGGACTGAAGCAGGTGATGAATCTCTTTCTACTTGGAATGGGAAATAATCCGTCTTCAGTGACTTGTATAAAAAGAGTGGAGAAAACGACTACGATCACCCTGCCTACGGATATTGCAAATAGAAGGTCCTGGACATAGTTTGGCCTCAAGCATCACCTCTCTCAGACAGAAGCTGGTCGATTTGCTCTTGAGTTCCAGGAACTAAAACAAACCTTATTCCCAGATGATGAAGAAACGCTATGTCCTGCCTGCACAAAAAATCAAATCACTTCACCTTCTACTCAAATACGAGAGCTGAAAACTCAAGCACATTGCAAAAAAAAAGATACTATCTTGAACCAGATCAGATGGTTACTCGTTTTTGCTGTTTTGGTACAAGATTAACTCATAAACAGTTACAAAATATACTACTTGCAAATATTTAGAAGAAAGTAAATAAAGTGATGTTGGATAACTAAGACACAAATATTCATCAGTGCATGATGAAGTTTAGTGGTAATTACTCATACTTTTGGACGGTAGATCGTTCATGTATATTCAATTTATTATTTACTGCAATTTGCCGATTATTTTTTCCTTAAATTTTGTATGTTCACATCTCATATTTTTCACGTTTTAAAGTCAACTCTTGACTTTACATTTTCTTAGCATATATCATATATGGTATAAATATATAAATACAATGGGTCTAATAATTGAAGGGGTTACGATCAAAATACGCTCCACATTTAAGAGTACCATAACATTATTTTCTTATCATAATCAAATTTTATCTTTTGTTTAGTATGGATTCCATCAAACTCTCAACGTCTCGTGGCTAATGCTGTATAAAAATAATCAACCAAAAAGAATAAATCGTCCTTTACTTATTGGATACAATTATGCATCTCCGTACGCAAATGCCATAAGTCTATACTTTTTAAGTTTTATATATTTTTCCGTATACTATATAGTTCAAATGTGTATATACATACATATATAAATATAAAATTATGTCGGGACCCAAATTTGTATGTATATAAATCATCGCAAAACCTTGTTAAATGTTCAGCATCTTACATAAATCATTGCAAAACCTAAGTTTCTCTTCTCACTTTGTGATAAAGATAAGATGAGCAAGAAAAAGGAGACGAAGCTAAGCAAGTACATAAAAGTTCCCATAAAGATGCTGGTCAAAGCTAGAGACTTGTACATACAAAGCATGAATCAATGGTCTTCCCATGACCTTATTGGCAGCGGCATGGGTTTAGGGATACCGGTCTGCAACGTAAGCACTCTTCCGCGAAGTTTTAGCGCTAGCCACGCCCAATATTCCATGAGACCTGAAGATGATCGTGTGCCTGAGCTTGTGAGAGCCGCATCAGCTAGAAATATGATCATTGGTGATGCGCGACATGGACCATCGAAATTGCGGAAAGCTAAGAGTTCGAGAAGCTGTGGTGGTCTTCATGGGTTTGAGAAAATTGATGAGACAAGTCCTTTGATTAGTTTTGGGAGTAAGCACAAGATGCTTCAAAAGAGTAAGAGTTACGGTGTTGCCAAATATACTTATTCGCTCCAATAATTGTTTTGTTTATGTGTTACGGGTCAGTTTCGATTTCCATTTAGAATCTTTGGTATATATTATGTGTGATTCAGATCGAGAGGTTGGGTCAGGGTGTCTTATGTAATTAAGAATCGACCAAATGTGAATACTTGTCATGCATGGGTGTTTTAATATCGTTATTAATGCCTATTGTTGTAAACTTGAAAGCAAAATGTTAGTTTGCCCAAAAAAAAAAAAAAGCAAAATGTTAATGTGATATATATTGTTTGTTACAATCCATGATTCATAGTTGCTTTCACAAAATGAAATAGTCTTCTCACACAAATAAATACACATGTGATTGTGATATTATAACCAATATCTAGATATGTACATGCATCACCAAACTCAATAATTATGAAATGGCCATAGATGTGATGGTTCATAACTGTGGATAATTGACCTGAAGAAGGAGACATTAGTTCTAATTTCGTCGATATATCATTACATGAATTCAAATCCCATTACCTTTTTTTAAAAATTTAATTGGTTGGAAAAGAGGAATATGTCACAAAATTTGAGTAAACAATGTGTTTAAACCAAATGCAAAACTGTTCGTTGATTTGGTTGTGTCATGCATTAGGACATGGACACAAAAATTACGACCAATTCTTTTTTCAGTTATACACAACACAAAGTGAATGACATTAGCTCTTTTTCTCTTCCTTTGTGTCTACTTAATTTTCATAACCAACTTATCAAAGTACTTATTAAGAAAATAATCACCAAGCCTCATTAGGATAATCGAACGGCAGAGGTTGAAGCGGAGAAGTCTTACTCAAATCAGAATGCACGTGACCATACACGCGCATCACCTGATTATCAGCAAAATTAAGGGCTCTGATAATCTCATTCCAACACGTGTCACCATCGTAACTCGGATTATGATCACCGCTACATGGTTGACATCCCGTAAAATGCGTTACAAACGCGCGTCTACGACTACCTCTCCCACCAAACTCGCCTTTCAAAAACCGCTCTTCTCTAAACGCACCGTATCGCTCGCTCACTTTCTCCGCGTGACGTCTACGCAACGTGTCGTCTTCTCGTTCCATCTCAAGATACCGCTCCGTCACGTTAGCGAAACCATCAACTACACCAATCCAATACCCTTGGAGATAATACTCTCCTTCGAGGTATATCTTAGGATAATACAACTCTTTATGTTTATAAAGCAAATAAATCAGAGCCGTCTGATCATCTGACTCTGGAAACAACTTATCTTTGAATATCGACCGTTGGATCGGACCCCACTTTTTGTAATCTGGACTCACTGGTCCCATACTCTTCCACGTGTCAATTAAGTCCATTGACCATTGACAATTCCTGATTAAAAAAACGCCGGCGTTTAACGCCGTCCAACTCGGTTTATCGTAGATTATATTTGGCCAACCGTGAACGACGAGGTTATGTTGACGGTAACGGTGAAGCGGCGGTTTAAATTCCATGTCGGTGAAGATAGCGTCGGAATCAACCCACCAAATCCACTCCGCCTCTGGGTGAGCAAGCATCGCCGCTTTAACCACCGGAAGTTTCGCCCAATACGAATTCATCTTCGGATGAAGAAGAGCATTGCTGTAGAAGATTTCATGGCCATGGATTCGAGCGTAATCGACTTTGTTTTTGAAGCACCGGAGTAACAAATGGTCTCCGATTGGGTTTTTACACGGCGAGGATTGTGAACCGGTTACCATTAAGATCCGGTTTTCTGAACCGGGTTTGAATGATGGGTGTGATTTAAACCATTGGTGCCGTTTCTCGTCCCAGTTTGTGATTGATTTCTCGATCGAGTAGCTTAGCTCCGGATCGTCGTAAAAACCGGGTTCACGTGGGTCCAATTGCATGTTTAAACCGGAGCATTGAACCGGTTCGCCGCCGTGACGTAAACCGGTGAAGGTGAAAGTGAAAGAAGGTGAAAAGATTGAGAAGTAAGACCAGACGAGAGTAAGAGACATGAAAGCTCCGGCAAGAAAGATAGCACCATCTGATAAACATACAGTGGTTTTGGTCTTTGCGCCGCCGTACTTTCCCATCGGAGATGATGGGATTGAGAATGTGAAAAAAATCTAAAATGAAGTGATTAGAGAAGATGAGAAATTTCAGTAAAACTCTGAAAACAGTTGGGTGATGAAGTAAAGAAATAATCTTTTCTTATTAAGAGTTTATTGGCTTAAATGTGAGGTGATTTAGTCAACTAAATGTATGGTAAGATAATGGGATTATTATAATTCTGACACAGATTTGACATAGTTTTTAGTTTTTCTCCTAATATAAAATTGATATTACTAACGAAACATTTATGGGAAGTGTTAAGACTTTGAACTTTGAAGTCAGGTTATTAATGCACAGGATTTATATATAGAATGTAATCGTTTGAGAATTTCTACTAATTAAAGTTATCTCTCTATTATAGATAAAAATCTAACTAATTATTTCCATATAAATCTGAGCCATAATGCTCAAAAATATTAAAAGGATAAATATCATTTACGTAATTTGTTTTACAATTTATTAGTATCCAGAAACCAGAATCACAATCGTTGTTTACAACAAATATATATATTTTACAGAAACAAATGAATTTTTAAATTAATTACTTCAATGCTAAATATACTTTTAATAGAATAATTAGAGTTCCGTCAAAGCCCATTTATGGCCCACGTATAAAACGTCGCCGTTTCATTCCGACTCTTTAAGTTTTTCACCTCCGACCAGCAAGTAATCCCGGAACTTGTCACTCCGGTGATAATGGAGGCCAAGAGCAAGAAAGCAGGAGCCTCTCGTCTATGCTGCTTATGCTTCAAGAGGCAATTTTTCTTTCTTCTCTTTTTGCCTAGAATCTCGTGTTTTTGGGTTTTAGCTAAGATTTTAAGCTGTACTGTAAGATTTGGCTCTCTTATTAATCGCATTGGTTTGGATTAGGATCTCTGTGTGGAATCGAATCAAAATTATCATTCTGCTTCGTTGGAATTGGATCAATAGTGAAAGTGACAATTTTTGTTTTTTTAGTCTATTGCTAGTTGCCTATTTTGGTGTTATGTATGACAAGTGATTGAGTATGTGTGTTTTAAAGATATACAGAGAGTGCTTCTATGAGGTTTTTGAGGAGGAGACTCATCAAGTCATTGTTCAGAATCGTTTATTCAAATTTGTGCTTCTTTTTGAATTCTGTATGTGTTAGGTGAATGTTATATAGCGTTTTATTCATTTGATGGGTTCTTTATTTTTCTTTTCCAGTATGGTTTGCCTCGTCAGATTGTTTCATACAAAGATATGTATGGATGGACAATGGACGACATTGTGAAAATGATCGGTTCGAAGAACAATTGCACCTTTTTGTGGTGTATTCCGTCTACAGGTAAGGAGCAGTTTTCTTTTTGTTGTTCAACTTACAGTTTGTCAATAACTATGCATAACAACAACAACAACAATTTTGTGTTTAATTGCTTCTGTTTGGTAAATCCGAAGGCACTTGATCGAAGAGCTGCGTTATTGAAAGTAGATAAGCTAGTCGCTGGACATAATGCAGATGATATAGCAGAAACCGTTCTCTTGAACATATTGCGAGGGGATATTGCTAGGTAAGTATTTGTTGATTGATATTTGTAATATTGGCAACTGTAGATTAAGTCGGTGCACATCGATTACTACTGGTGAAGATGGTCCCATTCCAAGATGTAAACCTTTCAAGTATACGACGAAAAAGGATTGTCATATATCCTTCACTGAATAATCCTTTTGTTCTGAATACTACTGATGATTATATATCGTTTAAACTGCTCAATAAAAGATATTGTGATACCTTAACATATTGCTATACATATGCTTATTTCAAGAAGCTGGATTACTTCTAAGTGTGCAATCATCGACTTTTTGTAGGGTTTTCTCTGTTCTTAAGTTACAGTTTCAGCCAATCTCTAGTTATTTTTATGGCTTAAGACAACCCTTGTTTTTTTTAGTTTGCAGGCGTGTACTCTCCTAATGCATATTCGTGGGTTTGCCCGTGAGTTCATCAAAGATTTGGAAAGAATAAGGTTCTTTCTCGACCCTTTTTGCTTCAGCTTCTTTGCTTGATATGACTGCTCTCAAAGCCACTTTGTTCTTAGAATTTTGCTTTCTGATAAGAGTGAATTTTGGCCATTAAGTTGACTAGTACTGTGATCGGTTCTTGCATTACTTGCTGATTGGTCTTAACTCAGTCATCTTCTCTAATCATAACACCCAAATGCTTGCTTCTTTATAATACTTGATTTCTCTTCCAAGTGTAGTACCTCTGTGTCGTCTCCATTTTTGTTGTTACAGTCGCCGAGTTTTTTGTTTTTGCCGGCGGAGTCACAGCGATGGGTTTTATGGGTTTTTACATTGGTTTTGAAATTAGAATTGATTTGAGTTCGGTTAATATTGGTTTAGAGGAGAAAACCATAAAAAATAAGACACGCGATGGGATTTTGAGAAAGAGGTGCGTGGACCAAAAAAGGCATGATTTCTGTGGATAAACCCCTTTAGAAATCGCAGACACGCGCTCAACGCGAGATGGGTGAGAGTGGGTTTGAAATCGTGCGATTGGTAAAAGTGGGGTATGAAGTGGAGCTCTCTGATTGGCTAAAAAACTAAAAATAGTAGACATATAGCTCCTCTCCTCCTCCTCCGATTATAAAATTTATGCTTCTTCTTCTTATAGACAAAATTTTGTCATTTTAATATTAGCCCCAGCTGAGAATGAAATTCAGATTTTCTTCAATCTGAAAGTTGTGTGTGTTTTAGATACACTTGAAAAAAAACTATAGAATCTGGACTTTGAGATACTAAACATTTCCTCTTCATTTTGCTAGTTTCCTATTTTAATGTTTGCTTCACTATAGGTGATGAACTTTCAAGTGCAAGGATCTATTTGGCCAAGACAAAACTGTTATTGTTCTCTCTTATCATTTTTGTGGTCTCTTAATAGGTTCCAAATGCCTCACAAACAGAGAGTAAGTGGCTGAGTAAGATTAGTTTTTTCAATCTCTCCATGGATGGCATATATGTTTACTTTGTCAAGCATAGTGTAAGTCCTCCATATTTGTTAGATGAAAAGAAGAAGCTGGTGAGATTTCTATGTGTATACATATATATATGTTCTGTATGAAAAAAGTTATATAAGCTTACTCGGTTTGTGTGAGAACTGCCACTATTTTGTTCCTCCATTATGTTCAGCTCTCTCTAGAACAAAGTTTAGCCTAAAGGTTATACTTAGACATGATCTCACTGATGATGCTTTTGCTTAGCTAAAATTAGGATGAGTCTTAAATTATTAAGTCAAGACTATCTGATATAATGATTTTTTATAAACTCTTAAAATTCTTGTGATTAATCTTACTTAATTAACAGTGAGGTCAGGTCGTTTTGGCGGTTAGTGGCATAACTGTATAAAAACTCAGGATTGCACTGAGGTAAGCAACCTAACACATCATTGAAAGACACCAATCTGGAAAGTCCGGAGAGTATTCTTCAGGATTTTGTCAAAAGTCTTGTGAAATTCGTGGGTTTGTGTCAATATGTAGACATTTCTCCTCATGCACAGATACTGTCGCTTTTGATTCCTGGTTTGGCTCGTTGAAAGTCAAAAAGCCTTCATTATTTTAATACATGATTCAGCTTCTGCGTTAAAGCTAGGTTTCGTCATTGGTACCGTGGTTGACTTCGTATGCATGTTATAACATAAGAAAATGTTCTTGTTTGTTGATTGCTCCCTGAGATCCAGGAACTTTTGTCTAAAGTAAGCAAAAACTGCTTCTTCAAAGATGTTGTGCCAAAAGTCAGAAATCTTGTTGAATCAAGATTAAGCAAAAATACTATGAAGCTGGATTACTTCAAAGATGTTAAGCAAATACTATGAAGCTGGATTACTTCTCCACTGAATGTAAGTTTGCAATCATCAATTTTTTGTAAGGTTTTCTCTGTTCTTAAGTTACAGTTTCAGCCAATCTCTAGTTGTTTTTATGGCTTAAGACAAGTCTTGTTTCTTTTTTTGAGTTTGCAGGTATATACTCTCCTAATGCATATCGTGGGTTTGCACGTGAGTTCTTTCTCGACCCTTTTTATTAGTATCCGCTAGAATGAAATAAGAAAACTAGATGAGATCTCTAACTTATACAAAGTGCAGGCCAAGGGAGATTGAGATACTTAGCTCTACGCCATATGGTTATAACAGTAAGACATTTGAGCTTCATACTATCTGTGTGGCTCCATTCTTTTTTTTTCTAATGTACTCCTAAAACATCTCCGATCTCTCTGATTGCAGAAAAATCATATATATACATCAGTTTCATCTGGGACTAATGCGGCAGTTATCAGAGGTGCACTGAGAGCCAAAGTTTGAAAAAAAACAATCTCCTGAGAGCCAGGAACTGTTGTTTAAAGTAAGCAAAACTGGTTCTTTTGCTAAAAGTCAGAATCTTGTTGCATCTCCTATTTATTACATCTGAAACTCTTGTCTTTATTGCTAGGTCAAATTTACAGGTACAAAACGAGGTAGAAAACCACATAATGACCATTTGCCATTGTTAGAAGCCAGCAGGTTTGTGATCATTATCATCATACATTGATCTACTCAAAGGCACTTTGTTTTGTTCTTAGAATTTTGCTTTCTGATAGAGTGAACTGTGGCCATTAAGTTGACTAGTACTGTGATCGGTTCTTGCATTACTTTCTGATTGGTCTTAACTCAGTCATCTTCTCTAATCATAACACCCAAATGCTTGCTTCTTTATAATACTGGTGGTGGCAATGGCCTCCCCTGCTCATTATGTCGTTGGACTGGATATATATCCAAAACTGCTTGCAGTGATCATTTTGTTTTCTTTCTAAACGATCATCAAGTATTTCTAACTTACAGATGTTTCTTGTTGCCTTTAGATTTAGGATTGACCGGTACAAAGCACGGTGATGGTGTCTAGTTATGACAGAAACTCAAAGAAATTCAAGATGGTTCTACTATTTGCCCATCCATGCTCTTTTGGATCAAAAACAACAAATGAAGTGGCCAGTTGTAATGAAGATAGATTTCAGTCTATCTCTTATAGACGGGGCTAAGTATACTTGCCCTGGTGGAAACATCTGTACAGCTAGTCCAATATCTGATTTTGATCCTTCAAGAGCAGAGATTTCGGATAATCAACTGCAATGGAGATGTTAAGTTCATACCTGCAAAAGATTTCTTCCTTCACCTTGATCATGATGCATATTTTGAGCAGTACATGACCATATAGGCATCAGCTAGTTTAAGATATTAAATGATAATGTTACTCTGCTTATGCCAATATTGGTGGTTATGATTTATATATATTGGTGCCAGAAGTATGTGTGAAACTGTGAATGTGTCTCATGTTCTTGGTCTTCCAATGTCTAAAGTGGTATGCAAAACCAAAAGACTTGGCGGTGGCTTTGGTGGTAAGGAAACAAGATCAGCTTTCATTGCTGCTGCAGCTTCTGTTCCTTGCTACCTATTGAATTCATACTGGACAGAGATGTGGGCATGATGATAACTGGTGATCGCCATAGTTCTTTTGCTTGATATGACTGCTCTCAAAGCCACCTTGTTCTTTGAATTTTGCTTTCTGACTATTACTGTGATCGGTTCTTGCATTACTTGCTTCTTCTCTAATCATAACACCCAAATGCTTGCTTCTTTATAATACTTGTTTTGGAGCTTGGAATCAAAGGAGGCATCAGATTAGAGGGGGTTTTCAACATTCTCTTGGCTATTTTCGATTTGATTTCTCTTCCAAGTAGTACCTCTGGGTTTTATGCGTTTACATTGGTTTTGAAATTAGAATTGATTTGAGTTCGGTTAATATTGGTTTAAAGGAGAAAACCAAAAATAATAAGACACGCGATGGGATTTTGAGAAAGAGGTGCGTGGACCAAAAAAGGCATGATTTCTGTGGATAAACGCGAGATGGGTGAGAGTGGGTGTGAAATCACGCGATC
Organism: Arabidopsis lyrata subsp. lyrata; assembly: GCF_000004255.2. Lineage (NCBI taxonomy): Eukaryota > Viridiplantae > Streptophyta > Magnoliopsida > Brassicales > Brassicaceae > Arabidopsis > Arabidopsis lyrata. Next base: position 1,158,208 of record NW_003302549.1, read on the forward strand.
GGTAAAAGTGGGGTATGAAGTGGAGCTCTCTGATTGGCTAAAAAACTAAAAATAGTAGACATGTAGCTCCTCTCCTCCTCCTCTTCTTATAAAATTGTGTGTTTTAGATACAACAATTGAAAAAATTCAGATTGTATGTATACGTATAAGGAAGATTGAAAAAACTAAACATTTTCTCTTCATAGTAGTGCAGACGTTATTTTCTCAGTCAGTCCAACTGAAACTATGGCACGAGCTGCAACCAAATTGGAAATGATCCTGAGGGACTGAACAGAGCAAGCAACATCTTTGTCCCTGCATACCCATAAACGAAAATGTGAATATGCATGTATAAGAAAAATAACATTAATTACAACAATGTACTGGGAGAGAGTAATAGTCTAATAGATCATAAAACCAGAAAGTTGCAACCCTGTTTCAGAGTCTATCTTATGTAAGAAACCTATTTATGCTCCCGTTCTTATGATCAAGTAGGAGCACAACATTATATAATAAAAGAACAGCCTATACACCAAATTTTACCTTTTAGAATCTGGTGATTTTGAAAATATTTCCAGTGCTTTTAGACAGGATCCAATGCTTTATCATTTTCACCTATAACTTTTGCACCTTTAACAGTGCGGGATGTATTTTCCAATTTGTCCAGTGTTGCGTTACCTGAAACGGGGAAAACAACCCAAAGATGAATGAGGATGATATATAGGTCCATGATGAAAGAAAACAAAAGAAACTTTGAAGGCAGCTAAGGTTCTTTCACAGATAGCAAAATGTATGTGAATTTTCTGACACTAATCTTCTAAGACATGCAGATTTACAAAAGGAGAGCTGGGTTAATATATGAAATATACAAAACCTGAAGTAAAAAGAAAAAGGAAAGAAAATCCTTATATCATGAGAGTTGTGTTAAATCTAAACAAACATCAAGCATAGCATGACACCATAGCAAAAATCCAGCTCTAAGAGTTGTAAACCTAGAACAATAGAGCATACTTACTACAACCTTTGATAAAGAAGAAAATGCATTTGGCCATAACCAACAATGAAAGGATGATATCCAAAGATATGTCTGTTACAATGATATGGAAATGATCATCAGAATTAAATCTAAACATGGATTGTTTACATCACTGTATCTATCTGTTGGATAACTCTTTTGATTCTCAAAAGTCAAAAAGAAGAGTTTACAAATAGCATATCCCATTACCTGATTTTTTATCTCCTCTTGGGTTGGGAATCCAAGAAAATCCTCAGGGGGGTGGAGAATTTACATTGACAGCACTCTTCATATCTGACTGAACGTCAGCTAGACCTTTTGTTGCAGACATGTTCTCAGCCAGGGTCACAGAGTCGCACTTTTCTGTGACATATAAATTTAATAAAGGAGAAAATTAATTAAGAATTAGATGCTAACTACACACTGAAGAGAATCAAACCATTTCTCTGTTGCCCTCCATTTCCTTTGAGCATCCAAGCTGCCTTATGGTCAACTACTGCAGTTTGGATTTCCTGTACGGGTTCAAAATGTTCTTAGTGATCTATCATTCCAACAACATTTTCCACTTTCAAATCCTTTACATTGTATGACAAAGACAGTTTTACCGAAATGCTCTGTACATTGGACTCAAGCTGCAAAGTATAAGTCATCAATATCAGATCATTACCCTGGCTTCAACTTCTTCTTGTGATTCTTTAACGAAGGGGTGCTCACGAAGAGCAGGCCAGGTTAATCGATTTCTAGGTTCCTGTTCGCATTGTAATAGACAAACAGTTTAACCCAGTCCAAGAATAGTTTCAAACGTATCAATAAATGGACAACTTAAATAAAAAAAATCACCTTGTTGAGCAATCCTTTCAAAAAGCTTTTGAAATAAGGACTCATTTCATCAGGATATTTGACAGGATCCTTGAAGATTCACTAAAATGTTAGCTCAAACTTTAAGTATAGACTATGGACAAATATGAAAATATTGATATACCTTAACAATGTGACGAATGAGAGCATACACAGAATTGGTGTAGAAGGGAGGTTGACCTACATATAACTCGTATCTGATGTAACACAGGAGATTAATTAGAACCATATCAAGTGCAGTGAAATGTGCATAACACAAGAATAAAGAAAAAATAAGAAACTATGAAAGAAAAGCCATCACAATCATCACATTTATAGATGTAATAGCTTTCATAACAATAGGAGTTGAAGTACGACAACTCAGATGAGTTTCTCCACCTACAATATAATAACATAGCTGAAAAATCAAAGGGGAGACAAGTTAGTTGATGCCAAAGAGAAGTTAAATAAATCATATAATCAAGCTGCATTGAAAATACTTACGTTTCTACTTATATTTAGCTAAGTATATGAGATTCCTGGCTAGCCGTATCCTCTTCTAGTACTTACATGATTAACTTAGTTTTCTGAAACAATCATAGACGGAAAGATCCATGGTTCATAAATCATAGACGGAAAGATCCAAGTTTCTAATTATCGTATTGTAACGATAATTCTTTCCTAACTCTTATCTTTAAGAAACAACAATATGAACAACTCATGTGTGTGGGAAGCATAGAAACAGAATTTCAAACATAATTCCTGATAGGAGCCAAAGAAAGGTTATATTACCTTAACTACAGACCCAGCACCAATAAGAATGTTTTGTGGCTTCATGTCACGGTGAATCATACGGTTTGAAATAAAGTGAATCCGTTAACCATTACTTCTCAAGTCCACAGCCATCTCAAACAATGTCGAATTGAAGTGACTTACTGTCGAGAACAAAATGATCTGGATGTACATCAAGGAAGAGAGGAGGTAACATAAAATCGACTAGGAAAACTATAAAATGTACCGATGAATTGTCATTAAAGAATGTTACACTACCATACCATGCTAACTGATTCTTGCCTTGTCATGTTCCCAACTTCAGTTTCTAACTTTAGAAACTCATGAAACCTGAATAAGACCCCGATAAAAAAAGGCTAAATAACTAGGAGAAAGCATGAACTAACACAAGTAAGCGAATGGAAGTGAATACTTGTTCTGAAGCAACTGGCATGAAAATGTACCTCTCAAGTATCTGGTTTTTGCTAATCTCCTTGCGTGAAAAATTAGAATGCCAAGCAAGATTCTTAGGGTACCAAGGCAAAGGCTTGGTAGCCTCCAGTTCACCACTCTCTATAGCCTTAAGTATGGAAAACAAAAACCAACATCTAAGTGATTCTTATGTAGACTATCATCAATGAGACACTAGAAAAAAGGAAGAGTCATGAACTAACCTCAGCCTGAAGATATTTCATGAAATCATTCTCCAATTTCAATCGAATCCCATCACAAAATTGACCACTGAAGAATCAAAAACAGAGACCTCTGTGTCGTCTCCATTTTTGTTGTTACGGTCGCCGAGTTTTTTGGTTTTCGCCGGCGGCGTCACACTCACAGCGATGGGTTTACATTGGTTTTGAAATTAGAATTGATTTGAGTTCGGTTAATATTGGTTTAGAGGAGAAAACCAAAAAGAATAAGACACGCGATGGGTTTTTGAGAAAGAGGTGCGTGGACCAAAAAAGGCATGATTTCTGTGGATAAACCCCTTTAGAAATCGGAGACACGCGCTCAACGCGAGATGGGTGAGAGTGGGTGTGAAATCACGCGATCGGTAAAAGTGGGGTATGAAGTGGAGCTCTCTGATTGGCTAAAAAACTAAAAATAGTAGACATGTAGCTCCTCTCCTCCTCCTCTTCTTATAAAATTGTGTGTTTTAGATACAACAATTGAAAAAATTCAGATTGTATGTATACGTATAAGGAAGATTGAAAAAACTAAACATTTTCTCTTCATTTTGTTCTGCAACCATTTTTACAGGTTGGAGCTGATAACTGAAAATTGGATTCAAAGAATCGCAGCTAAAGAAATCAAACAAAGTGAGTTGCATATTTTCTAAACATGTGAAAATTGGTGCAAGTTTGTCCTCATTCTGCTAGTTTCCTATGTTTATGTTTCTTGACTTTAGGAGATGAACTTTCAAGTGCAAGGATCTAGACCAAGAAACTTTAATACTTTGATCAGACTGGAACCAGTAAGGCTTGCGTGAGGTTCACAAGGAGGCTTATGTGAGGTTGACGCTGGATTATGATACGTTTAATGGTGCAATCAAGACTGGAATCATCTTAAAAAGTTCATGTTTCAGCCTTTTTGTCATATAAATTAACTAGCAAGAGACATCCTTGTTGGTTCTAGTCTTCTAGACATCCCAACTTGTAAGAACATTCTTCTGTCAGCTTCTGTAATCAGTAATAACAATATATGAATTCTTTTGTTGAATAAAGAAAAAAAATTGAACAATTGATTACACATAGACTTTACATAATCCAACTTTTATATGAAGCTACAAACAAAGTTTAAAACATGAGAGATTCCATCTAATCTTCCTTCATCTTCAATCTTCATCTTCAACATCTTTCAATATCTCTCCACTTAAGATACACAAAGCCCAGCTCTATAGTGCGTGAACGCACCAACAACCATCAGAACATGAAACAACTGATGGCTATGTCCAGCTATATCGAATTTCCCCTGCAATAATACATTTTTCATACAGAAAGCAGAAGTCATATGCAGCGAGCATAGGCCAATTTAATAGAAGTAAAAAAGAAACAGAACAACTATGATAATGGGAACTCATATGATATACAGCATAATCCCAGTAAGTGGATATTTGTTAAGAAAAATCTTAGAAGCGTCAAACTATAGTCATCAGGATATGCCTTTGGCCACTTTGGTGATAAGTCATCCCAAGTCGATCCCTTCAGCATTCACCCAAGGCCAGGTTGGAAATAAATCTGATCGTAAAACACATCTGCAGATTATTTTAGTTAGCATGTGCTAGACATAATGAGATTTTGAAAGAACAAGCAAGAGAGGAAGCGAGGTAAACAAGTAGAAGAAGAATCTTACAGGGATCATGACATCCTGTACAAACTGCTTCTGCCCATTATCATTCCATGATGAAGCTGCCATAATGGTTCTAACACATGGTTGCACCATAAAAGAATGAGAAACACTATTAAAACATTTGTATGCTCCGTAGAAACTTATACTATAATAGTCTAGCTTCAGTAGGTAACATACTTATCCCTAAGCCTCAAAGTAATCAAAGAAGTATGGAGCAATTTCCATATCATCTTTTAAAGAGACAGACAACCTCTCTTAAGCAATACTCCACAAGGTACAGACAGCCCCTCTTAAACAATACAACAGCAATGTACAATGAGGGAGAAAGGTGAAAAAGCGTCACCTTCTAGTATAGTCACTCGGCCAAATTTGTGTTTGTAGAACAACTGGTCTAGTGCCTACTTATAGTAACCTGTATTAAAAAGTGTTTCAGTAATTGAGCTGGAGGGACGCAGAGAAAGGAAAAACCAGTCCTTACGTGCAATCTTGTAGTACGCAATCAGTTCGCCAGGCCTTTCAGTGATCACTGGTTCAAAATCCAAGTGCTAAAAATTTGAAAAAGAGCCTTCATCCTCACTTATCTACATGACAAAATTACTTGAACATTAAGGAGAAAAATCACACTAGATTAAAATTACCTGCATATATGTTAGTTGATTATAACTCAATGCCTTGCTCTTGACGGCTTGATCAGATCCATCCTGTCAGAAAATTTGTCGTTCGTGAAGACCATGGTTAGTAATTCATAGAATATCAAACTGAGTAAGAGACCACCACCCTGCAATTGTACAAAATTAAGTACCTGAGATATAAACAGAGGATGTTTTGAGGCAACGGGACTTTGATATCTGTAAAAAAAGAATTAGCCATTAGACAGTTCAATAAAGATTTGCTGTAAGAATTATCTGTAAAAGTAAAGAATTAGTCTAGTATCTCACGTTAAAACTGATTTAACTGTCCTTTCAAGATAGTCTGTACGACTGCGGGCCATAATCACTACAGCAGCCAAGGGCATCTGCTAAATAAAAACTAGAAACAGGTTATATATATATAGCAAGTGATAGCAGTGCAGCAAATACAAATACAAAGAAGCGCATCTTCTTATCCAGACCTGTCCAGCTTCAATTAGTTTTGCTATTCCTTTTTCTGGGAGAACAAAATAAGTATTCCTACCAAAACTAATAAAAAGAAAGCAATAAAATTAGCTTTACAGGTGATAGCAATGGACTTTCAAACGTCTGGATAAGATCCTTTAGCTGCAAAAGTTCTTGGAGGCAAAGATGTAATGTTTCCCAGAATGTAATCCAAGACCTTACCAATCATCTTAGTCAAATCATTGCAGTAAGAGTGAGCATGAAGCTGATGTGTGTGCCAGATAAGATCAATATCGTAAGTCGGAACACAGAAAAGTTTAATCGACCTTTCTCGGTTACCTTTGATCAAGTAGAGAAATGCTTTGTATCTAGCCACAGCTTCTTGCAGAAAGACATCATTATCTACATGAGCTCTTGAAACCTGCAACAAAGACACGCAAACAAAGTCGAATATTACAAAACCTTGCAACAAAGTGGTTTGGGACAAGAAGCTGACCATGATTTTACCTGGTAGTAAAATGGGCTTTGTCTCTTGACAGTTGAAACAAGATCGTAAGTGGTACATTTCTCAAGAGCTGAGATATTTGCTGGCTCTGAGATTGCCTTGTCCAAAATAAAGGTCATACGGCTCCATAGGATACAATCTTTTCCATAGAGTATCGGTTTGTGATATGCAGTTTCCATTTACGGAAGATAAAACACCAGAATTGTCGAGAACTCTCCCATAGAATTGCTCACAATTAGTCTTGTACCTCACCTGAAACGATTAACAACATTTTGAACTTTGTATACAATCCAACAAAGAAAAATTTAACGGGATTGAAATATTGATATAGATTTACCGGATCAAGCCTGTGGCAATGCCAAACCCATTCAGAGTCAAGAGGAGGGACTAATCAAAGAAGACTCGGTGTATTGAGCAAGCAAGGGAAGCCAGTAAGCATTGTATCTGTAAAACAAAATCATCCAAATGTGAGAGTATTGAAACACGAACGCTAACTTAGATTCGTAAATTGAGTATATAGAGAATGAATTGGTGATTAAACCTGTAGATGGCTCTTTGGAGTGCAGGGCCATCGTAGAGACAACAGTTGCGATCAACAGCTCCGTGGAACTGGAGGTGTTTCTTGGCTGCAGCAAAGAGGTCAACGCGATGGGTTTTTGAGGATTAATCTCAGATGCTACGGACAAGGTTCTCTTGGTGTTGCAGCTGGGGAAATGTTGACCTTCGTTGTTAGCGACCATCAAGTTGGTGGTACATGTTCTTTTCGTTTGGGGAATAAGAAGGTTAGATCTTTTAATCAACATCATTTGCCACCACCTGATTCAACCAAACAAAAATTTGAAACAAAACATGATCTATCAACCAAAAATGAGTAAAGATGTTAGAGTATTACAAACCATTCCATTAGGTAGAGATCCTGGTTCTGATGTTTCATGTATTATTTCAAGCAGTTGAAATGTGAACCAGGTGCAGCACACACTGTATACACTTCTTCTCTCTTCTCCACTCTTCTGTATTTTCTCTGCTACTACTTCAGCCAAATGAGTGTTCTCATGAACTTCACAACATGACAATAGTGCTCCCAAAATTCCTGAATCAATTGATTTTCGTAAATGACATTACAAATTCAAATGCTTCTTCCAGTTTTCCAGCCATTCCCATTAGCTTCACCATGTAAACATAATGCTCTGTTTGCGGCTCAATACCAAACTCACTCTTCATCCTCTCGAAGATCTCTTGACCTTTGTCTAAAAGACCCGAATGGCAACAATTACAAAGAAGAGCAGAGAAAGTGATCTCGTCGGGTTTCAATCCCATCTCAAGCATCACAGTGAACTTTCCTAACGCAGAGGAAGCAAAACCGTGTAAACCGTGAAATAACGGAGTTGAATGAAACAATGTGTTTCTCTGGAATCCCCGCAAAAAGATTCATCGCAGAATCCAGAAGCCCACATTTTGAGTACATGTCTATAAGACCAGAGCACACCTTTATATCAAGTTCAGTCCTAATCGAATAACATAACCGTGCACTTCTTTTCCGTATACTGAATTCGAGAACTCAGCACAAGACCCTAATACAATCGCCACAAGAACACAATCTGGCTTCTTACTACTCATTCTCAGCTCAGCAAACAGATGCAAAGCCTCCTTGTGAATCCCGCACCTCGAATAACCAGTTATCAAAGAAGAACATGCAACTAAATCAGGCTCACAGATGCTATTATACACACTACCAGCAGAAGCTATGCACATGCATCTCGAGTACATGGTAACGAAAGCACAACCAACATAAGAATGAGAATCTAAATTGATTTTCAAACAAAATCCATGAACGGACCAAGCAATTAGTAACAAACTAGGATCAATCAAACCAGTCATTAGGGCTACCATTGTATAACAATTCGGTACATGTCCCCGATGTTGCATCAAGTTAAACAAATTGATTCCTTTATCCCAAAATCCACAGCATCCATATCCAAGAATCATAACATTCCACAGAGCAAGATCCGGATCTGGTATTGAACAAAACAACTTACTTGCTTCAACGATAAGTCCAGGATTTGAATAAGCTTTAACAATTGCACTGCCACAAATTTGATCAAAACCAAGACCGGATACAACTGCAATCCCATGAATACGTCTCAGCCCCTCTGAATCGAAACTCTCTGAAAAGCCACGAGCTACACACACATAGGTGAAGTTATCAGGTCTCGTATCAGAACTCAGCATTTGAGAGAAGAGTGACAAAGAAGTACTAAATTGATGAGCTTTAGCATAAGCTCAGAATAATAGAGTTCCAGAGGAAAACACTTCTCTCAAGAAATACGTCGAATAGTTTGCGAGCAGACAGTAGATCATCGTTTAACGCATAGAATCTAACAAGTTGCGCCGCGAAATACGGGTCACGCGAGAGTTTGGACTTGGTAACAAAGCTATGCAGTTTCTGGGTACTCAATCTCGTTTAAAATTTCCTCGAGAACTCATAGATAATCAAACGTAACTGCGTCTGCGAGGCCATTACAGGTAAACGCAAAAATCCAATCTTTAATCGAACAAAACCTCAAACACAAGCAGACAAAAAGAGACAAGTGAATCCGTTAACCATTACTTCTCAAGTCCACAGCCATCTCAAACAATGTCGAATTGAAATGACTTACTGTCGAGAACAAAATGATCTGGATGTACATCAAGGAAGAGAGGAGGTACCTGCGTAATCATAAAATCGACTAGGAAAACTATAAAATGTACCGATGAATTGTCATTAAAGAATGTCACACTACCATACCAAGCTAACTGATTCTTGCCTGGTCATGTTCCCAACTTCAGTTTCTAACTTGAGAAACTCACGAAACCTGAATAAGACCCCGATAAAAAAAGGCTAAATAACTAGGAGAAAGCAAGAGCTAACACAAGTAAGCGAATGGAAGTGAATACTTGTTCTGAAGCAACTGGCATGAAAATGTACCTCTCAAGTATCTGGTTTTTTCTAATCTCCTTGCGTGAAAAGAAAGATTCTTAGGGTACCAAGGCAAAGGCTTGATAGCCTCCAATTCACCACTCTCTATAGCCTAAGTATGAAAACAAAAACCAACATCTGAGTGCTTCTTATGTAGACTATCATCAATGAGACACTAGAGAAAAAAAAAAAGAGTCATGAATTAACCTCAGCTTGAAGAGATTTCATGAAATCATTCTCCAATTTCAGTTGAATCTCATCACAAAATTGACCACTGAAGAATTAAAAACAGAGACCACTTAGTCAAAAAACTATAGTAACACTTATGATGAAAGAAAAAAAACCGTTCTTTTGATCTTTTAAGATGAGAGATCGTTATACTCACCTGTATCTTCTGTCCTACGTATTCCAGCCGCTCAAAACAAAACCGCGGGTGTTCAAACTTGTGCTTTGAAGGATGCAAGAAGCAGAGCTGTGTGATTTGAGGGAAGTGAATAAAGGTTAGAGAAGGAAAGTAACATATCACATGATAAAGCCAGGGGTAACAGCTTTTGTACCTGTAAACCGAGTCCAAGTTCGATGTTTCTTGCTTCAGTTATCTCCTTGATTCTATCATTCATCGGTAAAGGGTATCCGAGGGTCTGCATAACTTTAGGTTTGCTGTCAAAATCCCATATGTTCCCTCTGAAACGATGCATTCCCGGTGGAACACAAGCTCTGAATAGCCTCGGGTGTGCGAATAAAGCATCTTCAGGAGGCTGAAACAACAGGAAAAATAAAGAAATCAGTCTTCTTAGATAGACCAAAGACGTAGACTGTGATTTTGTTATATCATGCAGTTTTATTTACCTTTTAAGTAGCAATATCTTGCCAACCTAGCTTTTTGCCTTCAAATTCAACAGAAACATAATCTACATCCTCGAGCTGTCTCCTGCTTCGAGGCTGACACTCATCAGCATCTGGATCCATCCCAAACACCTCAAATAGTACACGATACACTTCCGGCATCCCATAGCATAGATAGATGGCACCAAACAAAGCCCAGAACACAGATCTAGCCATAACAAAATCACATGGATAAGTACTTGTCTCTTGTGAGATATTGAAATGCACAGACTCGTCAAGTTTTCATTCATTTAATTCAATCAAATGGGAAGCCCGACCTAGATAGTTAGCACCAGCTATCACAAAGACACACTACAAACAGATAAGCCAGATCTTTGATCAGCTAAAGTTCTTGGCGTCATAACAACTCATGGTGAGATTTGGGCTTACCTAAACACAGAATGTAAAACATATAACAAGTTCTTGAGAGAATGGAACAATATCTACTAGTTCCAACTACAGCAAAAGCGGATATCAACCCATATCATTGTCTTAACTCGTTAAAACTAAATCTCAGCTCAAAGCAACCAAACTATAGACTAACACTCAAGTGAAATCATCATCATCATCATCAAAAAAAGTGAGAAACTTACTTAACCGGTGGCTCACGCTCTTTCATGAAATCATTCTCCAATTTCAATCGAATCCCATCACAAAATTGACCACTGAAGAATCAAAAACAGAGACCACTTAGTCAAAAAACTATAGTAGGTAATGGCTTATGAAGAAACTCCATAAACGAATCCCACTCTTCAGCTTTCACTATCCTTTGTTCCTTAAACACAACAGAACAAGAGATTACAATATTGTTAAGAAGCGAAGTTTCAAAAGCCATGGAAGTGTATAGAGGTACCTTGTAATACTCCTCGAAATGAAGAATTGAGCAGATGGGCTTTTGGAAGTTGTTGGAATCAAAGGAAGCGATGGGTTTTCGAACATTCTCGTTGCTACTGTCGATTTGATTTCTCTTGGAAGTGTCGTCTCCATTTTTGTTGTTACACTCGTCACAGCGATGGGTTTACATTGGTTTTGAAATTAAAATTGATCTCGGTTCGGTTTACTTTGGTTTTGAGAAGAAAACCAAAAACAATAGGACACGCGATGGATTTTTTAGACTGAAGAGCGTGGACCAAAAATAGGCATTATTTTGTAGGTTACCCTTTAGAAATTGGACACACGCGCTCAACGCGCACTTGCTGAGAATGGTTGTGAAAGTTTTCTGTTTTCATTTTTTTATTCGGAAAATGTGAAAATAAAGGCCTCTGATTGGTTGAAAAAATGAAAATAGTATGGGTGCTCCTCCTCTCCTATAATGAAAATATAATCAACACTCTGTTTGTTTGTGAGTGCAAAAGCAATCCACTCTCGTCTTAAGACTCCTTTGTTAGCTTCTTCTTCTTCTTCTTCTTCTTCTTCTTCTTCAATACAGCTTCGACACTAGAAAATTAAAAGGTCTTCATGAATTTGACTAGAAAATGTACTTGTAATTTTATTGATTTTGTTTTCTATTTTGTACTTGTAGTTATCAACACTTATGGATCATCGAAATCAAACGTATCCCAACCAGTCAGGGGAAAAATATGGATCCTTCAGCTTCTGTAACCAGTAATATGTAGATTAACAATATGAATCCTTTGTTTAATAAAGGAAACAATTCAACATTGATTACACATAAGACTTTACATAATCCAACTTTTATATGAAGCTACTACAAACAAGATTTAAAACATCAAAGATTCCATCTAATCTTCAATCTTCATCAACATCCTTCAATATCTCTCCACTTAAGATACACAAGCCCAGCTCTATAGTGTGTGAACGCACCAGCAACTACCAAAACATGAAACAACTGATGGCTATGTCCTGCTATATCGAATTTCCCCGGCATCCATCTCTCTGGAATCCTAGTTGCATAAACCAAAGCTCCTAACCCGTAGAGCAAACCCATCAAAATCTCATAACCTGTCGTGTGAAGCGCTTCAGGTTGGTCCCAAAAGATTATCAGCTTGTGAAGAATCGGAGCTAAGCCAGAGAATCCCATTCCAAAAAACAGAGACGCCCTCACGACCCGAAACTCCGGGCTTTGGAAAACCGGGAGGAGTGAGACAAGCACTGTGGCGATTCCTAAGATGGTTATGAATCCTAAGTAGAGGTTGCAGAAGAAAGGATCACACATGAAGGAGTAATAGACCGGAGGGTAGAAGGAAGTAGCTATTAGAGCTGCAATTCCAGCATAATCAAGCCTAAGCATTATGTAGGAGACTCGCTCGGAGTGGCATGAGAGGAGGTGGCACGTGCTGCTTGCTAATAGACAGAACATTGCACCACCTAGAAATGCATAGAACGGCCATCGGGTAATTGGCCTGAAGATCAAAGGAGCTATCATGTTTGCAAGATCTTCCCTCACCGAATGCTGCAATGCCATTACAGAGATGAACTTGGAGACATATTGAAAAAGCAATGTGCAGAAATAGAGAGAAAGATTGCGTCTTTTCTTACCAGAACACACATGTCGGTGTAGTTGCCATGAGAGAATCTTTCAGGCAAACAGTTATAAAGAAGGTCCATTACATGCCAACTAGATGGACTAGAAGGAAGCCGAGACATGAGCTCAGCGTGAAGTTTGTGGAGATCTGTTTTTCTCAACAAATCAGGTAAACGGTGTTGAAGAGAATGAAGATCCACGACGCTCGGTACTTTCGTTGCTGTGTATATGGTAAGTGCCAGAAACAGGAAAAAACCAATCAAGTGCCTGCAAATCCCAAAGAAACACACACACAATACATTGAAGATTTCTTGATCTTAAACAAGAAATGAATCAAAATTCAAGAAGCTTGATTCAATACTCACGTCCAAACATTCAAGGTCTCATTGTGAATGGTAAAGATGCTGAGAAGGATCTGTTTAATCGGCCATTCGGATCGGTAATGACCAATGATATACTCATTGTCTCTTAAATAAGCAGGCAAGGAATGATACTCCACCAATTGATACTTCACTTTCTGCCATAATCTCTTCCCTTTCACATTATGTTTCTTCTCCATTGTTTCAGATGAAGCTTGAGGTTTCAAATGTTCCTTGATCTCTGCGTCCTCACCACCCATTCTTTCTCTACTCATAATCATAGAAACATATCAACCAAACAGATCTAAATCTAGCTCAAGATTTAAAATTCCAGGAAGTTAGGAATCAAAGTTTCAAATTTGAAAATTTATGGTTTCTTCTAGAAAATCAAAGCATCGATTTTTAAGTGAAGATTCAGCTCATTCATTACCTAAAGCATCGTGCTTTATATCAAAATAAGCTGAAAAGGGTTTGAGAAAATTAAAGAAAATTACCTGAATTTCGAAATAAAATCAGAAAACTTGTTCTTGCGATCTCAAACCCTGTAAGATTTAAGAAATGATTAGGAGATAATTTTCTCGATTTCGTGAATATAAGAGGGAATTAGGAGAGAAAAGGTGAGACTTTTGTTACCTGGATCTTCAATGCCGACGAGAACAAAAAAAACTCTCAAATTCTTTTGGAAAATCTTTAAAGAAATAGAGAGAGAGAGAGAGAAAAGAAAAAGTCAAGCAAAATAGATCTCAAGGTTTCGTTTTTGTCGAAAACAGAGAGTTCTTTGTTTTGTATGAATTATGAAATCGATGAAAGAAGGAAAAATAGAAGACGAAGATGGAAGCTCTGAAGCCACAAACAAAGCTTTATGAATGATTTCTATATTTTTATATAAATTCAAATTGGGCCCAGTACTTTTGATTGTTTATTATAATAGGACCCTTTTATTTTTCTTTATTTTCGTTTGGGCTAAGTATTTAATATCTAGGTATTTATAGCGTTTTGCTGTACGAGGAATATGGAAATATATCAAATAGAGAAAATGTTTTGACGAAGATATTAACAAAGAAAATATAAAATTTCCAGTTGATATAAAAGGAACTTATTTCTCCCATGAAATCAAAGACTTTTTCAAAAAAAGATCTTATTTGATATGGGGATTTTAAATTAAGGGAAAATTAATGTAACATACAATATGGCTTCCATGGATTTTTCTTAGTAATGATTGAAAATTTTAATTAGGTGAAAAGGAAAACATTAAGAATTTTGACACATTTATTGCATTTACTCATTTTTCTACTAGAAAGTGGAGATGTCTCTATTTATGTTTTTTTTTCTTTAATTTGGTTGGTTTGCGTACGCTTGTATAAGAAACATTGACAACGAATTGAAATTTCAGTTCTAGTTTATGTTTGGATTTCATTTTCAAGCAAAATGTATGCATATTGCATACGTTATTAAGTACTTGGGTGAAAGAAAAGAAAAAAAACGATTTTTATCGCAGCATAAAGAGTGACGTGAATTGGCATAAATGAAACACCTAACACTAACAGGTCGCAATCACCATGATAAAAATATCTACTGCAAAAGGAGTATCTTGTAGGAATATTACTTTTAATTTATTCGGATACGCAGAAGATATTCGTTTTTTCTCTGGCTTATTCATCTTTGAAATTTTATGTCAATTTGGCTACGTAAACCAAATTGTGGCACTTGTAATCTGACACTCTTTATCAAAGTTATCACTTATCTTACTTGCCAACGAAACTAACATCAGTATTCACAACCATTAATACAAATAATCAAATCTAAGAGGAGGAAGTAACATTTTCCGGTGGAGTTTTTTTGGCTGGAGAACTAAAATGTTGTACAAAAAGTCGTGTCTCAGTTTTGCCAAATTCAGCATATTTTTTGGATTCGGTCACTATAAAGTTTAGGAATCTTTTCACATTTTTCTCTAGTAAAAACTGAAAACATACACATTAGAATCAGTTGTTTGTTCACCTTCACCATAAATAATTAAATATAGATGGTCAATACTTAAATGGGCTTGATCTCGTATATAATCCAAAACATTCCTTAAAAGCCCACTCTGATGAGTCCGCGACTTTGAAACTCCGATGCAAACCGAGATTGAAAATAGTTCGGGAGAGAATAACCGGAACGGTTAGACCATCTTCGATTTATTGACCGAACCGAACAACTTTGACTCCTCGTGGGGACACACAACTTACTTAATCTTGTAACGACCAGATAATTCAAAGACAAAGAGTGCCGTCAAATCGAGATGAAGAAAATTCGGAAAAAATAAACAATAAATAAAAACCCTACCGACTGTGGGTCCCACTACGGCAGCTTCTCCGACTGTACTCCGCCGTCACCTGCCGGTTTTATTAAAATTAGGAATTTATTTGAATTATTTTTCTCACCCGAAGTCTAAGGATGATGGAGCAAGGAGCTTTGGTGGGTACTTCTTCTTCAAGTTGCTATGTTCCTTTCCAATTTCGACAATCAAAGACGTTTTTTCCGTCATTCAGACCGAAAACTAAGCTAAACCCTATTCAATTCCGGTTTAACTGTCCATGGTTTAAGCCGGTTAGTTCTGTAACGGCGGCGAAATGCAATATGTTTGACTACGCGGTGAGTGCAGGCGGCGATGTGGAGGCTGAGCATCCGGTAGACGACAAACAGTTTGTGCGTTGGTTTCGTGAAGCCTGGCCTTATCTGTGGGCTCACCGTGGCTGTACATTCGTCGTTATTATCTCCGGCGAGATCATCGCCGGTTCTTCTTGTGATCCCATTTTGAAGGTACTGTCTTTTTTCACCCTCTTCATATACTTTGATTTATGAGAAAGAAGCACGCAAGGTGTTCGATTATTTGCCTCAACTAAAATTGTTACTATTCTTATTTGCTATGTTATGATCTTTTCTTTGCAATGTGCTTGAGTTTTCAGCTCTCGTAATTGAGTAGAAGGTGAAGTGATTTGATTTATATGTAGGACATAGCGTTTCTTCATCATCTAGGAATAAGGTTTGTTTTAGTTCCTGGAACTCAAGAGCAAATCGACGAGCTTCTGTCTGAGAGAGGTAAGAAAATTATAAGCTTTGGCACGATGTTAAATTCTAGACTATAAACCTTGCTAGTGTCAAGTAATTGTTTCGTTAGCTATGAGTCTAAAAGTGTGTGAGTTGCAGGACGCGAGGCCACATATGTGGGACGTTACAGAGTAACGGATGCAGCATCTTTGCAGGCTGCCAAAGAAGCTGCAGGAGCAATATCAGTGATGCTTGAGGCCAAACTATCTCCTGGACCTTCCATTTGCAATATCCGTAGACACGGTGATCGTAATCGTTTACATGATATAGGTGTTAGGGTTGATACTGGTAACTTCTTTGCAGCAAAAGTGAGGTTTTCCACTTTCTTGATTTGTTCATACGACCTTGAGTCTTATCATCTTCGTTCTGTTTGACTGATTATATTGGGTCTTGTTATGGCAGAGAAGAGGAGTTGTTGACGGTGTTGATTTTGGAGCGACAGGTGAGGTAAAGAAGATAGATGTAGATCGGATTTGTGAGAGGCTTGACGGTGGTTCTATAGTTTTGTTGAGGAACTTGGGCCACTCTAGCTCCGGAGAAGTCTTAAATTGCAAGTATGCTCACTCTTCTTCTAAGAGAAATGCTTCATTTTACCTTTAAAAGATTGAATTTTCTCACTCTATTTTACTTTTGCAGTACCTATGAGGTTGCTACAGCTTGTGCTTTAGCTATAGGAGCAGATAAGCTAATTTGCATAATGGACGGTCCAATTCTTGATGAGAGTGGACATCTTATTCGTTTCTTGACACTTCAAGAAGCAGATATGTTAGTTAGAACACGTGCTCAACAGAGTGACATAGCTGCAAATTACGTGAAGGCCGTTGGAGATGGAAGTATGACTTATCCCGAGCCTCCTAACAACACCAGCAGTAAGATTACTTCTCCTCAAAACGGGAGAGCAGCATTTTGGGGAAACGGAAACCACACTCCGGTCTTTCAGAACGGTGTTGGATTTGACAACGGAAACGGATTGTGGTCGGGTGAGCAAGGTTTTGCTATTGGTGGTGAAGAAAGATTAAGCCGCTTAAACGGTTATCTTTCTGAATTGGCTGCTGCGGCGTTTGTCTGCAGAGTGAGCACTTTTTAAACCTTGGTATTGATTCTACTTGCCACCATTAAACTGAAACCATTTGTTTTGCTTCCCTTATGAAGGGTGGAGTCAAAAGAGTTCACTTGTTGGATGGTACTATAAGTGGAGTTCTATTGCTGGAGCTTTTCAAAAGAGATGGAATGGGAACTATGGTTGCTAGGTACGTTCATTCTTTTTTTTTCTCTTCCCTCGCATATACTCCTGGTATTTTAGTGTTCTTACGATTCTATATCTGCCCGTTACGCGCAGTGATGTTTACGAAGGAACCCGAGATGCCAGAGTGGAAGATCTTGAAGGAATTAGACATATAATCAAACCCTTGGAGGAATCAGGGATTCTAGTTCGCAGAACTGATGAGGAGGTTACAGCCTTACTATCTTCCACACCTCATTGTTTCATCGGTTTAAAACACTGTTAAAGGTTTGATCTTTAAGTGCAGTTACTGCGAGCCTTGGATTCGTTCGTGGTTGTGGAAAGGGAAGGTCAGATCATCGCTTGTGCAGCTCTGTTTCCGTTCTTTGAAGACAAATGCGGAGAAGTTGCAGCAATCGCGGTTGCATCAGATTGTCGCGGTCAAGGCCAAGGAGATAAATTGCTCGGTAAATAAACTCATACTCTTTTTGTTACATTTGCAAAGCAAGCCAGATAATCTCAATGCAACAACACAATCTATTTCTGCAGATTACATAGAGAAGAAAGCTTCATCTCTCGGGTTAGAAAAGCTGTTCCTACTCACAACCCGAACAGCGGATTGGTTCGTGAGACGCGGGTTCCAAGAATGTTCAATCGAGATCATACCAGAGAGTAGAAGACAAAGAATCAATCTATCTAGAAAATCAAAGTATTACACGAAGAAACTTCTACCTGATAGAAGTGGCATTTCAGTTCTGAGAATATAAGCAAGAAGCAAAACACATGAAGCTTTCAAGATTGTAAAAACAATATTCATCATTCTCAAAAACTTTCAAGATTGTTTGATTTCGAAAAATTCAAAATACTTATTTTGATCTCAATCTCAGATTATAGTGTTGTTTCATTCCAAAGCTACAATAGCACCAACCGCTTTGAGTTTCTCCATGATCTTCTCAGCTTCTTCTTTAGTAAGACCTTTCTTCACAATCACTGGAGCTTTCTCTACCAATTCCTTAGCTTCTTTCAATCCCAGATCCGTGAATGCTCTGATCTCTTTTATCACTTTGATCTTCGAAGCCGTTTCGAATTTCTCAAGCTTCACATCGAAAGCAGTCTTCTCCGCCGTTTTGGTCTCCGTAGAACCTGATGCCTCGCCGTCAGATCCGGCAACAGCTACGGCAGAACCGTAGCGATTGAGACCGAGTTTATGGCTGAAGAGGATTGAGTAATCGTAAAGCTCAATCCGATTCAGGTTGAGCAAATCGTCGGCGATTCGCTCGAGTTTCTTCGTTCGAGCTTCGGGAGAAGCGACGGCGCATAGGTGGCGAGTAGCGGTGGTTAGAGGCGTCGTACGGTGGAGGTATCCGAGGGATCTCGAGAGAAATCCGGAGATCGGAGCTCGCATTTTTCGCCGGTGAATGGAGGTTTTTGTTAGGGTTTTTCGCCGTCCGTTCAATTTCATTTCATATTGCCGTTACTTTTTTGCTCGTCAAATCGAATGGGCCACGTTGGGCCCAGATAATAAGGCCCATATAAAAAACAACTATGCACCAAACCAAACCAATTAAAAAAAAAAAAAAGCTGAAAAAGTAATTTTTTTTTTTTTTTTTTTTTTGTAAACACTGAAAAAGTAAATATTAAAAAGCCAAAAGACTACTTTAGCTAATGAAGTCATTTTTTTCCTGTTTGAACTCGACATTAAACTGATAAACAATTAGAACATCATGTTTATTTGTGATAATTTTTAATAATCAATGCATATAATGCCACATTATATTCTTTGTTTTATCATTTTTATTCATGTTTTTTTTTTTTAGGTAGATCAAAACTCAAAAGACTATTCTATCAGATTCATTCTACAAAGCTCATTTATCTTAACTAAGGAAATGAGATACTTATTTTCATTTCTCTATTTACAAATTTTGTTTTTGTTTCTTACATCATTCAATTCTTCATACGATTAATATTAGAGATATTCCCTACGAATTTAGGCATTTTGTAGTTAGATCAGATGTGTGTAATGGTCAAGTCGTGGTACACAGTGGACCCAACAAGGTTTTGATTCTAGTTAAAGCAAAATTGGGCCAACCAATAGACTTTTAATTTACTAATTTGCTTTTTGCATGACTTTATAAACAAGAAAACAGACCAAAAGAAGATAAATTTTATAAAAAGATTAGCTTAAAAAGCGAAGCTAAAAAGATCGTACCGATATTAACATGGGGGAGGCAAAAGCCTCATCAAAAGATGCAGGGAGAGAGGACTTGTAGTGAAACCAGCCACATATCTCAAAAGCAGTTCCCACTACTGTTTTCATATTTATAATTCAAAAAGGAATGCTATATAAACGTTTGTATCAATGGATTTAACTATTTATTTCAATTATTTACTTTTTATGGGCTGTTTTCTAAATAAAAACATGATGGGTAAGCGGGGCCATGAACATTCGTAGGTATATGCATGTGTAATCCATTGAAGACATAATATATGTATACATTTTATATGTATGAATCAAATAAAAGACTGGTCCCTTTATCTCTTTTATAAAGCAAAAGGTGAAAGAGCCATTATTAAAAAAGGTAAAATATATATTAATGGTATATATACTTCACAAGAACGACAAATGAATAAGTATAATGTTGTGAAATTAATCTTCGTCTATAAAAATAAAACAACTGAGTTTTTTTTTTTTTTTTTTTTTTTTTTGCTTTTACAATGACTACCACATATCAGAAATTAAACTGTGAATAAGTATAAAATTTTGGCTCATAACATTGATCCTTGGTTAGCCTACACAGTTGTCAATAAATTCCCAACACAGATGATGCATTGCATGCAGTTGACAAAGTGCTTTTAAGGTCTAACCGTACATTCCAATGTTCCAATATGATCACGTAGAAATTCGCAAATAAAATTATGGCAAAGTTACATATAAGCTTCTTTGTGTGATAGCCATGTTCACCTCTATATTAATCGCACGCTACATAGATAGATCGAATAATATGAATGATCAAAAACATGTTAATATACATTTCAGAAGCGTGCAAGCCACTAGAGGTGCATTCACGAGATTCCAACGAAGAGATTCCCCAACCAAAGTAGCTGTCCTAAGATTCTATTTATATATCCAAGAACCAAGATCAAGTGAAGTAGTGAACATGCTTTTATTAGAAACATGGAATAATGTGTAATTATATATATTCAACAAAAAAAACATGGAATAATTATAGAACTGAATCAGTTTTTTGTTTTTAGTTGCTGTTGAATTTGAGAGTTATTGGTAGTCTTTGAATTATAAAACACGATATGCTCACGTATCTAGAAAGAAAGTCCCGTAATTTATATAGTTTTGATCTTTTCGTGTTATCGTGTATCGAAGGACAATAAATTCATTATAGGAGAAAATGAACGCTATTCTTTCGGATAAACAAAAGTAATCACAAATTTCATTCCAAAATAGATTTTTTAAAATAAATACCAAAAACAAAACAAAAAATCACGAATTGTATGAACCTTGAAACCCTCCTCAATGATCATAATTACTTAATTAGTCCTATTCCAAAAGCCAAATTCAAATTATGAACTGCATCATCATAATAATCGTAACTCTCTCAATCTCAAAACCCATCATCAACCATCACCACACGTGTGAAACCATCTCAAGTAAAAAGCGAGCGTGCGAAATTTTTATGTAAACAAAAAAAAATCCCTTTACGTTGGCCGCCACGCACTAGCCCAAACCACCGGCTGATCTCTCCAACAAAGGAATATTCCGGCGGCATCAGGACACTGTACCATCGACCAAACACCTTCTTTATATCTCCTCAACAAAGCTCTGACGTCATCCGCCACCTCATCACTATACCCCACCGCTCCAAACCCACCGTTCCTCATCCTCCTCGACCACTTCCTCGCCGTCTCTCTCCTCTCCGTCGAATCCGACGGCTCACAAGCCACAAGATCAACGATCGCACGTCCCGCAGCACGCTCTAGCATTAACCTCTCGTTGCTTGTCCTCGGAAAACTCTCTTCCCATGACTCGAAGCAAACCCTAAACCATCGTAAACATTCTCCAAACCCTCTCAAGAACTCATCATCAAAGCCACCTTCTTCTTCTCCGACAAGATCAGCTTCTTCTTCTACAACCGTCACAATCCTCGGTCTTAACCTTCTGAAACTCGATATCACAGCGTCTCTAGGGCTTCCACGTGGAGCGATCCCATGCATCGCGCCTACGCAGTTGATGGCCAAGACTTCGTCTGGTTTAATATCTAGCTCGTTGAGATCAAACTCAGACAAATCTCCAACGTGATGAATAATGTTGAATTTAAAAGGAACTCCCATAAGCCTAGCGAATTTCTCCATTCGGTTTCCGATCTCTTTCATCATCCGATGCGACGCCGTTTGATCGTTGACAAACTTGTTGGCCACGACTACTGTGGTTAGCCTTAGGTGAGGGGTGTCATCTGATCTCGTGGCTAAAGCTTCTAGAAGAGTCGGCCATTGAGTGCAAAATGTTGAGCTTATGTCAACGATATGGATCTTTGCCTCTCCGTCTACTGCTTCCAAGATTGCTCCGTTTGCCGCCACGTGTCCAAACGTGGCCCAGGGGCTAACTTCTTGGAACTTGAGTACAGTTTTGCGCGTTGACTCGAAAGAGCAAGTCTTCTCTGTGGCTGCAGCTGTTACCATGGTTCTGTAGCATCGTTCACCTGAACCGGTCATGCGGTTGAAGAGAGCTTGGAGGAAGTAAGAAGCCAGTTTTTGCTCGGTGTCTCCGTACGGAGAAGAGAGTTCGTTAAGCGTCCATAGGATTTGTTGTGCACGTGCGGTGTCTTTGTCGGAGAAGGCACGTGCCGCTTCAAGAAGGACCGAGTCTGCCCACTTGGCATTGGCTGAGAAGTCGAAGGACGGAGGAGTTTGGGGGATGGAGAAAGCGGAAGGGTCATTGTGGTGGCCGGAGGAGGAGTACGGCGAGGCTAAAGCTGCGGCTGCGGCGGTGGAGGAAGGGGTTGATGACGCGGCAGGATGGTATTGGGTGGGAGTAGTGAATGGAGAGTAGTAAGTATTAGGATTGTTGTGGTTGTGATGGTTGTGGTGAGAAGAAGAAGAGGAAAGGTCTTCTTCATCCATGAAAAAGTTGAAGCATTCTTCGACGACGTCGTTTTGTGGAAAGTTGTAGTGATAAGCAGTTTGTGGAGAGCCAGTAGTGGTGGTGGAGGTTCTGCTTAACGAAGATTGATTTGTAATGATACTATCGGATTGTTGTTGTTGTTGGAGACTGACTAGTCTAAAGAGAGTATCCATTTTTTTTGTTTCCTTTAATGAATAAGAAAATGAATAGAGGAAGGGAGACCCACAATATCTAAGATTTAATACTTTGTTGTGTATATTGCATCAGCATCATGTGTTGTCTTGTATATTTATATATGTATTTTTTTTCTTATGTTTCTCGGTGGGAGTGGGTAAATCTAGATGAATGTGAGTTGTAGAGAATGGGTTTGGTGGATTTGTGAGTTTTTATTAGTAATTTAAAAGACAAAAGGAGAGCATGAAAAGAGGATGTTTGCATCGAATTGTTGTCCCATGTTTATCTTTTGGAATTAGTAGACTGTTTGAATCTAATTGGGTTTAGTGAAAACATAATTAGAGAGAGAAGAGACCGCTTTTGAACAATATTCTCCTCTCTCTTTCTTTTTTTTTGGGGCAAATTAAGAATGTATTTTGTTTTTACTATAACCCTAGTCCCTAGCTAACTGAAATTTATTTGGACATAGTGATCCTACTTTTTGCAGTATTGAAAATGTTCATTAAACTAACAAAATTATAGAGTATATATATTTTCTAGTTACAAATTATAAAATATGAAAAATAGCTTATATTTTTGCTTATTTACATGAAAGTGTATTAGTTAGATAGTTTGGAGGTTTCATTAAGTAGAAAAAAAGTCCTGACAAAAAGATGATGAGAAAAATAAAATAAAGAAGAAAAAGATAAGAAGGTCGATATCATGTAATGGCTTAGTGGGTTTCGCTTTTCCATCTTTTTTCACATCGATCCACCCGAGTAACCTTCTCTCTTATTTCTTCTTCTAATTAAATTTATAATACATATCTCTCTCATGCAATATTGTAGGAGTACCACTTACGTGGATCCTTCATCATATGAATCTGAAAACGACATGCATGTTATATACTTATATATATGTGGGGTAAAATTTCGAAACAAAGCCGTAAATAATTACGATGTTTGTTTATATATAGGCCAAATACATGAAACCAAGTTTTCAAGTACTATCCCAACTGGTGTAAAATAAAAAGACTCTTTACGCATCCTCTAAAAAAAAAGTTAGGAACCATGTCCTACTAATACCAATTCTAACCAATCAAAACACCAACTCATGAAGTTTTTAGACAATCTGCGACTACGTTATTAATCATTATCAACAGAGGTGCATGAAGTCTCTATTTTCTCTTAATCAATTATTTTTCTAATATCAAAATTCAATATACTTTGATTTATATTTGCATTATAGTTTGAACATTCTACATTTTTTATACACTGATATATTTTTGTTGATAATCGGAGAATTCGGGTCGAAATTCAGACTAATTATCAAAACATGTGAAAACGTCTACAATGACCAAGTAGATTGAAATTGCCTAAGTTTCATGAACATTTTGTATGATACCTATAAGATATCTTAGTATACATGATATATAGTATATACATACTTAAGTGGTCACCATTTACATAGAGACATGGGAATATAATTATAAAATAGAGAGAGAATGTTTATAGGTGTGAGTGAGTGGGAGCAGGCGTGAAGAAAAGCTGACGGCGTGCATCAACATCATCAAAGCTCCACATTTGCCTTTGCCTCCTAACCTCTCTCCATTCTCTGCCACTATTTTTCCCTTTTCTCTCTTCTTCTCCATATATACCTCTTTACTATTTTAGATTTTCTCTTTTATTACTATATTTTTTTCACACATTTACCCGTAAGAAACCAACCAATGTGTCATATTCTATTCCCTTATATAAACAGCAAGGTGTAATTATTATTTCAGAAATCTAGGGCATGCTTCTTTGTTTTCTTGTTCTTCAATCCTATTGTTCAATTTAAAACCCTCTCCACTAAGTCATGCCATTTTTGTATAGAGTCTATATATATATATACCCTTCACTGTCCTCTCTTTGCATCTCCCACCTGAGGTCTTATTATTCTCTATCCTTATTTAGATTTTCTACTTTTTTGATGTGTGTGTTCATATTTATCCATATGTCTATTGGTTTATGTATATGCGAACCCCTAATTAACCAACGGCACTCAATGCATAGGCTCATCATGATTTTCTCGTTTGTCTCGATACAAAGCATTCTTGTCTACCCCGGAGCTCATGCCCATTATTGTTTAATTTCGTTTAAAATCCCAAAGTCTCAAAATCGGAATAAATTGATTGCCACGTAACACTATAAATTGAAGGGAAAATAATAATCTAGAATCGCACAATTATGATGTTAGTTTGTATATTAACAATCAAACCTATACTTACATAACTCTCAATATTTAGCAAAATCTCGGACATATTTAGATATATGCTTTGTCATGCTAAAATAAAAAACTAATTAATGAATAAAGTGATGAAATATACCATAAATCTCCATTATAGCCTAGGCTAGACATAATGCAGTAGATATGTATATGTACGGTCATGAGTCATCACCATCTCTGGTAGATCAAATGTTCTCTTGAGTTTCTTCTACAATTATTAGAAGGAACCCCACGCTCTGCTTCTTTGTCCCTTTCTTCGAAACCTATCGAGTTTTGCAATTCCGTTTCTTATGAAATTTCTCGAAATCTGTTCTTGCATTCTAGGAAAAGTCCCATCTTAATCTTTTGAAGAATATATTAGTTTTTCATATAGTATATAATTATATATACATATAGTCGATACTAATTTCGTCATATGTGCCACTGCGTTTTATACATAACACCAACAGACATAGTATAATTACACTGTTTATGTATAATTTGTTTGTCAACATATAAACCCACATTTATTTACTAATTCGTTTGCTATGCATATATGCTAAGATATGTATTTCGAGAAAACATCTTCTCCATGGTTAGAGTTAATATTTATTTTTCGGTTGGTACATGATGATGAGTTTTTGAATTCATGCTTCTTTCTTTTTGTGTACAATGAGACAATCGGATATTTGTATAAAATTATTTGGTTATCCCTTCAAATTCAATAAGCCATAGACAAAAAAAGAAAAAAGAAAAAATCTGTAGGTCTCCCATCAATCACATAAATCAAATTTTTAGGTGACCAATTTCGTACCATTTTGTAAAATCTAAATCGGAACAATGTAGAGCAAATGATGTAGAAAATATCACACATTATTAGAACCAACTCAATCAACCTAACTCAAACTAATAATTTTGACATGACTATTCCCACTAAAACTACATATACGTGACAGTTGACACCAGCTAAAGTTTTTACCAAAATTGTACGGCATACCAAAATTATGGAGGTCGATGATAAGATTGGTGTAAAATCACAGAAATCTATAAGAGTTTGTTAATTAAATCTATTCTTGAAATTACACAATTTTTTAGCTCATTAACGTACAATATGATGTCTAGACCTGTTTAAAACTTTTTATGAAAGAAAAATGTGAGTTGGTTAACGGGTTTCGTTACACATCATATATCTAATCAACAAGCTTCGTCCATCACTTGATTATGAAACCAAACTGGCCATCCTAGTCGCATTCATATTGCGAGAAAGAGCAATGGCAATAGACAAAACCTCGACCAAGTGAATATTACAATCTTCAAATCCACATTGCTAAGCTGTGAATTTTATCAAGCAGATCACTTAATATCTTCCACTCATGAGGTAACGAACTAACTTCCATGGAAGGGACAATTCGAGACCACAACCACACGAACAACTTCAACATCCAACACATCGTGAACATATACCACATTTTTTTTTTTTTTTTTTGTCTTTTAATTTGAGAAAGCGTCACAATTGTTTTGAAGAAGCAAATGTATACCAGAGCCCAAAATTTGCTAGGCCCTAAAGCCCAATAACAAATAAGGCCGTGTTATGAAGGTCGTATAGTAATCTCAAAAACAACACCGTCTCGCCAAAAAAAAAACCCTAATTCAATTTATCAGATACAAGAACTCAAGAATCAGCCTAAAAAGGGAAGAAGATTAAGCTCAATAAAAGAGTGACATCATCACGGAGAAATAACCGTAAAGCGCATTTCGCAGAGCCATCGAGCGAAAGACGAGTGATAATGATCGTGCACAACCCTCCGCCGATCTCCGACAAAAGTACAACGTCCGTTCAATTTCAGTGAGAACATACGACGTTGTACAAGTGGTTCGTGGATCTTACAAAGGGTGCAAGTTTACTCACGGAAATGGGTGATCATGTTGAGAGAATCACAAGAGAGAAAAGTTAATGGAACAACGGTTAATGTTGGTTTGAATGCTTGGAAAGTTGTGATTACGAAATTGAAACTTGATAAAGATCGTAATACATTGCTTGAGAAGAAAGCTAAGAGACGTCATGTTGCGGATAAAGATAAGAGTGACTAAAGTTTACTGCTGAAGATATTATGCAAAACGTCGATTAAGCCTATAAAGGCCCATGAGAAGCCCAAAACCGCATACCAACTTTAATAAAAGTGTCATTTTCCATGGAGTCAGTCAAGGTAAACGCATTATTCAATTGGAGAAGAATAAAAAAAGCACTAGTTATTCAACTAGGATGATGAACAGAGACATAAGCAAATTACTCGGTACCAAACGAATTACTCCCTCCGTTTCAATTTAGTTGTCGTTTTAGGATTTAAATTTTGTTTTATAATAGTTGTCGTTTTAGGTTTTCAATGCAAATGTTTGGTGAAAATTCCAGTTTTATCCCTACTGTTTTAATGTTTTGGCTAATGAATTTTTTTATAAAATATATTAATAAAGGGTAAAACAGAAAATTTAATGCTTTTCTTAATTTGTATGCAAAAACCTTAAACGACAACTAAAACGAAACGAAGGGAGTATAAAAAGACATAAAGCAATCAATGTTTTTGAGTCCGAAAACAACCAATGGGTTTGGTCCAACGTGGCGTCCCCGAAGTATCCGTTGTTTTTTTCTATTGCAATAGTCTCGGTCAACGGTCCTTCAATTTCTCATTATTTACATAACCACCTTCTTACTTATTGTTATTGTCAAAAAAAAAAAAAGGGAAAAAACTCGAAAAAACCGCCATCTATTTTTTTTTGGCCATTTAATACCTGTGTTTTTTAATTTGGAATAAAAATACCTCATTTAGTTTCGATTATCTTTTAAAACTATCGTTTTTTTAAAACTTGGTAATTTCGAACCTGACACTTAACAGTCGTTACTGGGCATAACGGAATTATTTAACGGCGTTAAATTTTAACCGGCAAAAAACCCGAAAAAACCGCCATCTATTTGTTTTGGCCGTTTAATACATGTGTTTTTAAATTTGGAATAAAAATACCTCATTTAATTTCGATTGTCTTTTAAAACTATCGTTTTTAAAAACTTGGTAATTTCGAACCCGAAACTTAACAGTCGTCACTGGACGTAACAAAATTATTTAACCGCGTTAAATTTTAACCCCACGAGTTTATATAAATATATACTATCTGTTTGCATATAAATATATACTATCTGTTTGCATGTTAGTTTTGTAAACCTTGGAAGCTGGGTTTGACTCTTCAAGACTTCAACCTTATTTTTTTTTTTATTAATTTCTTTTTGTGTTCTTCGTCTTCTTCGCCGGTGGTGACGACGACTTCTTCTTCTCAGATCTCCGATGATGCAAACTAGTCTCTCTCTCTCTTTCTCTTCTCTCGAATCTCTTTTTTCATAATGGGTTTTTGCCGAGATCCATCCCATTTATATATAGATCTGATCTGATTGATGTCGATTTAGTTGCTGTTCTTTTTCAATGGTAGATCTAATTGCAGAATCGATTTGTTGAAATCGCTCTATGATTCATCTTTTGTTTGCATTTCGAGTCTTAACTTTGTACTGATGGGAAGTTATTCGAAGTGGAGAACAAAGAGAAAAAAAAAACAGGTTTAAGATTCAATCCGGATCTAGTGGTTTAAAAAAAGACACACGCTACCACTAAACCACATTGACATTCTCGTAATGTGTTGTGAGCAGTTTGTATATATTTATATAAACATGTGGGGTTAAAATTTAACGCTGTAAAATAATTCTGTTACGCCCAGTAACGACTGTTAAGTCTCGGATTCGAAATTACCAAGTTTTAAAAAACAATAGTTTTAAAAGGCAATCGAAATTAAATGAGGTATTTTTATTCCAAATTTTAAAACACAGGTATTAAACGGCAAAAAAAAAATAGATGGCGGTTTTTCTTGGTTTTTTCCCGGTTAAAATTTAACGCCGTTAAATAATTCCGTTACGCCCAGTAACGACTGTTAAGTCTCGGGTTCGAAATTACGAAGTTTTAAAAAACGATAGTTTTAAAAGGCAATCAAAATTAAATGAGGTATTTTTATTCCAAATTTAAAAACACAGGTATTAAACGGCCAAAAAAAAAAATAGATGGCGGTTTTTTCGGGTTTTTTCCCAAAAAAAAAAAACACCCCACATTTGTCATTCAATTTGGTCAAAATGAAATCAACGTTAGCAGCCAAACAACAAAAACCAAAACTACGAAAAGTAAATTTCATAGAAAAATCATTCAAAATATGATACAATTAAATGTTTACAAATTTATATTATTCCCATTTTTATTTAAATATTATAAATCTAATCTTAAAATTATCTATAAATGTCATCTTTATCAAATAAATCAATGAACACTACAAAAAAATACACAGATTAAATCAATTATCTATACACATACATAAATTTTTTATTTTTTTTTATTTTCTGTAATCCATAAATCTTCCACATTCATTCACAAATTGGGGAATAAAAACCAATCATAAACTCTCAACATTTGTGAAAACAATAATAACATAACGCGTAATGTACTCGTCATGGCCTGCATGAATGTTTCAAGTATGATTTAACGTTCGTTATAAATGCAAAGTAGTGCATGTTTTTATTTAATTATTATTTTTCAATAATAATCGAATGTTTTTTAAAATGATAGAGAAACTTTGTTGGGCACACGAATTTAAAACGAGTCAACTCAGCTTCAAATGTTATAAACTCAACGACTCGGTCAATCCATAAGCACGAAAAACTCAGATCTTTAAAAAAAAAAAAAAAAAACTTTACCTTTCTTCTCCATTAAAAGCTTCCGATTTCTCTTCTTCACCCACCAAAAATAAAAAAAAGTTTCCTTTTTTCTTCTTCTCCACCAAATAAACAGAACAATTGAAACAGAGCCCCCCCCCCCAAAAAAAAAATAGCCATTGAAGCTGGAAGAAGAAAAAAACAGAGAAGATTGAAGAAGAAGGAGGAAGAAGATGGAGAGTTACCTAAACGAGAATTTCGATGTGAAGGCGAAGCATTCTTCAGAGGAAGTGCTTGAGAAATGGCGTAATCTCTGTAGCGTTGTCAAGAACCCTAAACGTCGGTTTCGTTTCACCGCTAATCTCTCCAAACGCTATGAAGCCGCCGCGATGCGTCGCACCAACCAGGTTTTGTCTCTTTCTTTTGTTGAAATCTTCGAACTTTAGGTTGATTTTTGTCACTTTCTTGACGCATATGTTGTAGAAGATTATATAGCGATTAAGGATCTTAAAACTTTCTATATACATACAGGAGAAATTAAGGATCGCTGTTCTCGTGTCTAAAGCTGCTTTCCAATTTATCTCTGGTGAGTTTTATCTGTGATCAAAGTTGCTAATTTGTGTCAAAGTGTCGATTTTTGTTTGTTTGTTTAGGTCAATTTTTGTTGTAACGGCTTTGTAGGTGTTGCTCCAAGTGACTACACTGTACCTGAAGAAGTCAAAGCTGCTGGCTTTGAGATTTGCGCTGACGAATTGGGATCAATTGTTGAGAGTCATGATGTTAAGAAGCTCAAGTTCCATGGTGGAGTTGATGGGCTTGCAGGTAAGCTCAAGGCTTCTCCTACAGATGGGCTCTCGACTGAGGCTGCTCAGTTATCCCAAAGGCAAGAGCTTTTCGGAATCAATAAGTTTGCAGAGAGCGAAATGCGTGGTTTCTGGGTGTTTGTTTGGGAAGCTCTTCAAGATATGACTCTTATGATTCTTGGTGTTTGCGCTTTCGTGTCTTTGATCGTTGGGATTGCTACTGAAGGATGGCCTAAAGGGTCACATGATGGTCTTGGCATTGTGGCTAGTATTCTCTTGGTTGTGTTTGTTACAGCTACTAGCGATTATCGTCAGTCTTTGCAGTTCCGTGATTTGGATAAGGAGAAGAAGAAGATCACTGTTCAGGTGACGAGGAATGGATTTAGACAGAAACTGTCGATATATGACTTGCTTCCCGGTGACATTGTTCATCTGGCAATTGGAGATCAGGTTCCTGCTGATGGTCTTTTCCTCTCGGGATTCTCCGTGGTGATAGATGAATCCAGTTTGACTGGCGAAAGTGAGCCTGTGATGGTGAATGCTCAGAATCCTTTCCTTATGTCTGGAACCAAAGTGCAAGATGGATCTTGTAAGATGATGATTACTACAGTTGGGATGAGGACTCAATGGGGAAAGCTAATGGCGACTTTGACTGAAGGAGGGGATGACGAAACTCCGTTGCAGGTGAAACTTAATGGAGTTGCTACCATCATTGGCAAAATCGGTCTTTTCTTTGCGATTGTTACTTTCGCGGTTTTGGTGCAAGGAATGTTTATGAGGAAGCTTTCAACGGGAACTCACTGGATCTGGTCTGGTGATGAAGCATTGGAGCTCTTGGAATACTTTGCTATTGCTGTGACAATCGTTGTGGTTGCGGTGCCTGAGGGATTACCTTTAGCTGTGACTCTTAGTCTTGCGTTTGCGATGAAGAAAATGATGAACGATAAAGCTCTTGTCCGACATTTAGCAGCATGTGAGACTATGGGATCTGCGACAACGATTTGCAGTGACAAGACTGGTACACTCACAACCAATCACATGACCGTTGTGAAGTCTTGCATTTGCATGAACGTGCAAGATGTAGCAAATAAAGGTTCTAGCTTGCAATCAGAAATCCCGGAATCTGCTGTGAAGTTGTTGATTCAGTCGATTTTCAATAACACGGGAGGCGAAGTTGTTGTCAACAAACATGGGAAAACCGAGCTTTTGGGGACGCCAACCGAGACTGCTATATTGGAGTTTGGGTTATCTCTGGGAGGTAAGTTTCAAGAAGAGAGGAAGTCTTACAAAGTGATCAAAGTTGAGCCTTTCAACTCCACAAAGAAGCGAATGGGAGTTGTAATCGAGCTTCCTGAGGGAGGAAGTGTGCGTGCTCACACAAAAGGAGCTTCCGAGATAGTTTTAGCTGCTTGTGATAAAGTTGTAAACTCGAGCGGTGAGGTTGTTCCACTTGATGAAGAATCAATCAAGTATCTGAATGTCACAATCAACGAGTTTGCTAATGAAGCTCTTCGAACTCTTTGCCTTGCTTATATGGATATTGAAGGCGGGTTTTCGCCGAATGATGCAATCCCGGCTTCTGGATTTACTTGCGTAGGGATTGTGGGGATCAAAGATCCTGTTCGTCCTGGAGTCAAAGAATCCGTTGAGCTTTGTCGTCGTGCTGGAATCACCGTGAGAATGGTTACAGGAGATAACATTAACACCGCGAAAGCAATTGCTAGAGAATGTGGGATTTTAACTGATGACGGTATTGCCATCGAAGGTCCCGTATTCAGAGAGAAGAATCAAGAAGAGTTACTAGAACTGATTCCAAAGATTCAGGTACTTACTGTTTCTTGAACTAAAGACTTCGATCTTTTTGTTTAGTTTTTGAAACATATTACAATACCTTTCCTCTCTTCTTATACAGGTGATGGCTCGTTCTTCGCCAATGGATAAACATACACTTGTGAAACAGTTAAGGACAACGTTTGATGAAGTTGTTGCTGTCACTGGAGATGGAACAAATGATGCACCTGCACTTCATGAAGCTGATATCGGACTAGCTATGGGAATTGCTGGAACTGAAGTGAGTATATAAGATTGTGTTATGTCATTAATGAGCTAAAGAATCTAAAAGTTTCTATCTTTATAACCTTTAAGGTGGCGAAAGAGAGCGCTGATGTCATCATTCTCGACGATAACTTCAGCACGATCGTCACAGTTGCTAAATGGGGACGTTCTGTTTACATAAACATCCAGAAATTCGTTCAGTTTCAGCTTACGGTTAATGTTGTTGCTCTGGTTGTTAACTTCTCTTCAGCTTGCTTAACCGGTGAGTGAGTAAGAATACCAATTCAATGTATCGAAAAGAATCATTTTGGATTTCTAATTTAACACAGCTCTTTATAATAATTTTCAGGAAGTGCTCCTTTAACTGCTGTTCAGTTGCTATGGGTGAACATGATCATGGACACACTTGGAGCTCTTGCTTTAGCTACAGAGCCACCAAATGACGAGCTGATGAAGCGTTTACCCGTTGGAAGGAGAGGGAATTTCATCACTAATGCGATGTGGAGGAACATTTTAGGACAAGCTGTTTATCAATTCATCGTCATTTGGATTCTCCAAGCCAAAGGGAAGTCTATGTTTGGTCTCGAAGGTCCTGACTCAACTCTCATGTTAAACACTCTTATCTTCAACTGCTTCGTCTTCTGTCAGGTAAAGAACAAAGAAAACACGATAACATTCCTCAAGCTAGAAAGATAAATTCTTGATTGATTCTTGACGTAACTTTGGTTCTGAAAATTCCAGGTGTTTAACGAGATAAGCTCGCGAGAGATGGAAGAGATCGATGTTTTCAAAGGAATACTGG
Organism: Arabidopsis lyrata subsp. lyrata; assembly: GCF_000004255.2. NCBI lineage: Eukaryota > Viridiplantae > Streptophyta > Magnoliopsida > Brassicales > Brassicaceae > Arabidopsis > Arabidopsis lyrata. The sequence continues at coordinate 1,191,687 of NW_003302549.1, forward strand.
ACAATTACGTCTTTGTGGTTGTGATCGGTGCAACGGTTTTCTTTCAGATCATAATCATTGAGTTCTTGGGATCTTTTGCAAGCACAACACCACTCACATTGACCCAATGGATCTTCAGTATCGTCGTAGGTTTCTTGGGTATGCCAATCGCTGCAGGATTGAAGACGATTCCCGTTTGATCAATCCATCGAAATTGGCGCGAAACCTCTCTTTAAAGATCTCTATATTAGACCAGTTACTTCAAGTTTTAGAACGCACAAGTCTTCTAACAAAGTTTTTGCCTTTTGCAATGACTCTGTTTTTTGATCCTTGACTTTATTTTCAGTTTGATTAGGGCTATTAAGGACAAATATCTGATTTCTCCATTTTTGTAAAACTCTCTGTTTCTATCTTTGAAATGACACTTGTCTTTTTTTGGAATCTAATTTGGGTCTCTATTGAATGACAAATGCAAAACTACAGAAAAAGGACATTGGAAAAAACAGAGGAAGCAAAAGGTTAAAAGAAGAAAAATGATTATTTGGGTACAAAATTGTTAGCTAGCCAGACTGTAATTTGATATACTAAGAAAATCTCTCAATGAAGTCATGGCTTTTAGTGGGAGCCTCTTCTCCTGACATCATATCTTATCAGTCAAAACTGATTCCATATAACAATTCCAAAGCCTGTCAATCTCAAAACTGTAATAAATAAAAAAAAGTCTTTCTTTAATATAAAAAAAACAAATTTTTATTGTGATCAATTTAGGATCTCTATGAAGTAAAACCATTTTTGTAGATTGAAAAATGTGTATACTATAGTCATTTGCCTAAAATATAGCAGGTTCAGTCCCTTGTAGGCATATATAAGATAAAAATTTATTTGTGAACATAAGACCGTTGTTTTGATTTGTGATCGTGTGAAGAAATGTTCATAGAAATAAACGACTAATATCTTAAGTAAAAATAGTATTTACTCAAATATTAGTTATTTTGTGATCTTTCAATCTCACTAGTCATTAGTTTATTCATCTCCTAACCAAAGTTGTAACTAAATTGTGTTACTCGAGAATCTCAACATGTCTACACAAAACCCAACAGAAACAAAAATGTTTAACTCAATGATAATAAGAAAAATAAATAACAATCGGGACCCTACTAATATTCAATGAAAGATAGGCAACAGAAATTTCAGAAGCATTAACTAGTTCTTGGTGAAGTAAAGCTTGACCCTTTATGCTTCTTGATTTGTTGAATATCTCTTAGTCTTAGAGCAACAAACATTGGCCTTAAACCCCACACACACATATTATCTTTAATTATATTCTGTCAGTACTTTTTTGCTTCTTAATTTGTAAGATTTGTTTTTTTTTGTTTGTAATAAGTCTTTTAATTCGTTGCTAATCATTTTGATTTTGGAATTAAAGCTTTCATTAATGGAACCAAAACTTTGGATCCCCAAGTGTACAATTGTATGAGACAGTTGTTTCTCACTTAAACAAGTCGTTGGGTTTGTTTCTTCAGAGTCTTTTACACATATGTTTTTTTTCTTTTTCTCAACTGCATTTCATCGAAAATATTAACAATAATTCTACCGAAAAAAAAAAAAAAAAAACGATCTACCTCTATATGTACGAGTACGATGCTTTTTTGACTTGTGCGTAGAAAGGTACGGAAACTTAAAAACATCACATGCAGTTTTCTGTATAAATCAGGGTTTTTTATTTAGATCCAACCATTGATCCAAAGTACTTCCACAGCTCCACTACAAGTTGTTGGTTTCTATAATGCTATAAAAAGTTATTGGAGCAAAAATAAATATTTATTCATTTTAGGTTATTGTGATCGACTGATTGTCAATTGATAAAAAAGTATTATTTGGTTTCCTCGTTTTTTTAGCTAGTATAGTACATTAGATAAGTGACGGGGGGGAAAAAAGGTACATAAGATAAGTAAGGGATTTGTAAGATATTATTGATAACATGAAAAGATCACAAAGGAATTTGTGGGATTTACACAAAATTTTAAATAGCATACAGATGGATTCACTTTGGAGATGACCCAAAGTGAAAATAAATATATCAAATATAAAATAATTTTAGCTTACCCTAAAAAGAGTTTCTTCATTTATTATTTGCTGTGAATGAGCCCTTTTGAAAGTTAAAGGATGGAAAAAATGGACTTTCATGCAAAAAAAAAAAAAAAAAAAATGTAATATCACATGGAAAAAAAATGCAACATAACAAAGGAAAAAAAGACAATAAAAAATAAAAGAGGATGTGAAACCAAATCACTGGCACTGCAACTATTGGCCTAAAACTATTCACCCTTTCTGTTTTTCTTATTTATTTACATTCACTCCTCTTATTTCATTAATTCTCTCAAAAAAGCCCCTAATGTTTTGAAAGTCACATTTCACCCCAAAAGTAAAATCCAAAGACCTTCATAAGAAGAACCTATATGAGTTACTTCATAAAAATTGAAATAACCATTGTATTCAGACCATTTTTTTCTCTATAATCAAATGATTGAATATAAAAACCAAATCAATATGTTGCCAAAAAAGAAACCAAATCAATATAAGCCAAAACTTCAAGAAGAAAGTAACTCTCTTCAGAGCCTACGCGTTCTCTTGGCTGTAGGAGAAGTTTGATCAGGATCATCAAAAGACAATCGGCGTTTAGCGCCACTTCCTGAAGCCGGCGGTTCGCGGGAAACCGCTGTTTCGGGCGGCGGTGTCATATGTTTCCTCTCCTCAATCTCTAGCATTCTCTGATAACACAAATATACATTATCCTGCAAACACACACATTCCTAAGGTTATGATCGTCAACATCAAACAATCGAATCAATAAGAGGCAGAAGATTAATACATTTTCATTAGAAGTCCACCAAGAAATCGATTGAAACTTGTTCGCTATCTCTTCTCTCGTCAATCTAATATCCGATGAAGTAGAAGAAGCTAACATTGTAGTAACAGCAGCAACAACGAACTGTCGATAATCCGTAAAACTTATCTCTACATCAAAAAAAAAGGAAACAAAAATGTGACATCAATAAATGCTTGAAAGAATATGATCTTGACAAAAATGTGGGAGTGATAGATTAAAGATCTCTTTCTTATTAGAGTTTACCTTTAGTTAGAGCAAGAAGAGAATCAGAGGATCTTAACAAAACCAACTCTTTAGAAACAGAATGGTCGGGAGAGGTTTTAGTAACGAAGTAGTTCAAGTAATGAAAAGGAGTGATTAAGTTCATTTTCCAATCCAATGTCGATAGAACCAGCAATTCAGTTTTACGAATGACATCGGGTTTGAAAACGAAATCATGATCTTGAGGGTATTGTGATAATCCAGGAACAATTCGTTCCTCCATTTTCGCAGCTAATGATAAACAAGCTACTGATAACAATCGAATCGCCCATGTTTCATCTCTCTGCAACTAAAAAAAGAAACCATCTTTGTAATCTGAAGAAAAAAGGAAATTGGAAATTGGAAGTAATCAACACTTACACCGATGAATCTTCTCTGGAGAAACAGATCCAAGTATGAGATTGCAATGTAAGCTGTTTGATGTTGGAATCCAAATCTTGTTCTTGTCTGAAAAAAGGAACCAATCAATCAAAGAAGTGAGATTAAGACAACGTTAACGAATCCAATGAATCATCATCAAAAAAAAAAGGGATCTTTTTGTTTTACGGACAGTGAGAATCCAATCGATTGCAATCAATCTATCGACAGACGACGTCGTTTTAGTGGGTTCGGTTTCGAATCTCCGATTCTCTTTAAGAACAAGCTCTGCCACATAATCTTCATCATCACCGATCGTAGTAGCAAAGTGCTCCTCAGATCTCTCGATTCTTTCGTCGTCTTCGTTTAGAGAAGACTCGGATTCGTGGCAGAGAAAGAGAGCGAGACTGTCACTGGGCTCACCCATTTAACGGCGGCGGCGGAGATAGAACAAGTCTTCTTCGGTGGTGTGTCCGTACACATCAAAGGGAATTATAAAAGTTTTGTAAGAGAGAGTGTTTTTTTTTTAATAATCTGAGGCTAAAGTATCTCGGAGTGAATTTAGGGAGTAAGGAGCTAAATCTTCGTATTTGATTTTTCTTCCATTACTCGATTTGGGATTTTAGAGTAAGTGACGAAAAAACAAAGAAAAAAAGAGAGAGAGAGAGAGAGAGAGAGAGAGAGAGAAAGAGAAAGAGAGAGAGTGGGAGAGAGAGAGAGAGAGAGTCTCCCGCGTCTGGTGCCGCCAAAAATAAGTGGGGGAGAGAGAGGGGGCGTTATTTAGCGGTTACATTTTCATTTAAATCTTTATTATTCTTTTTTAATCTGCGTTTTATTTGTTCATTAATGTTGATTGTTGTATATATGTATAATCAATTAATCAGTTAATCACTTTCTTTTTTTTTGGGTCGACAAATTATCGCATATTTTAAAGGAATGATTACTCGTTTTTTTTTTTAATTTCCAGCAGGATTACTTGTGTTTGAAGACTTTTTGATGCTAGTCAATTATGATTTCTTTTTGTAATAACATTTTTTTATTTATCTAATATTATTATTGTATTTTTGAAAAAGTTTGCGTTATTTCCATTAAAATGTACTGTGTTATGTTGATTATTTAAGTTAAACAAATTTATTCAAAAAACTTTTTTTAATTTCAGAGTTGTCCATGATAATGTAAACTTTAATAAAGAATATGTTATTAATAGAAATAAATACTTGATGCAGGAATGGAGAGCGTTAAAAACTGTTGTGGCTATCTTAAATATATGTCAAATGAGATTTACACGTATTAATAACTTTCATAGAGAAGATATCATTGTTTTTTTACCCGTCTAACTTGATCACACTCTTATAGACTTCTTACATGAACAAAGTTCACAAATCCTCTTAGGAATGTTATCATCGAACTTTATCAACTGCAAGTTATATAAAACAACTCTATAAATACCTTTCAATCCCAAATGATAGGATATAAAGATTTCCCAAAACGAAAGTTTATCTAAACTAGTTAAAACATAAAAAAAATTATCGGTGTTTTTAAAATTTTAAAGGTTGGAATGCTTTCGGAAACAAATTTTTGTTTTTCTATTTATTTGTTGTTCTCTAATTTTTTCGGTCTCTGAGACAAGATTTATAGGATCCCTTGAATTTGTATTAATCATGGAGTAGTTAACAAAGAATAATGATCCCATTGAAATTTTGTGCAGAAAGTTACATCATCCCATTCCAAATAAAACGTTCTAATTGACATTTTTCATTAGTGTATTCCACGTACTCCCCTTCGTTGCTTTTGTGGTAACTTCTATTTTAAGAGGTTTGAATTAAAATGTACTTTATTCAAAATAGAATTGTGAACAGAAAACAGAGGAATAGCTAGTTTAATTATTTCCCACTTTTTGACTTCAATTAAATTCAGACCTAGAATTTCATCTTCAATGGAAGAAAATAGAGTTCAAAAGATGATCTTATATTTGGTTCAGAAAGTGAAAGTGATTAACAATAAGTTTTTTTGTTTCTAGGAATATAATTGATGGGGAAAAACACCATACCATTCCCACTAAAATAAATCCTTTCAACTTTTTTAATTTAGTGTTATATCATTATTTTTGTTTATTCATATACAAATTTTCCTATACTTTTTTATTGCTATTATCATTCAATTTTTCTTCTCTGTAAAACTTTTTGTTTCCTCACTTTTTATAGTTATATTCACGGTAACGAGTAATAACTTCTATATTAGGTGAGCTAGTGCCTAGTAGTAGTATGACTCATGTAGTAGATGTTCCGAGACACGAAGTTTGTGTATGCAAATTTATACAGTACGTAGATATACGTTTGTAAATACACATAGATCGTAGGTAGAAATATATGTATGAGTATATTTATTGTAAAAATAGGTAGGTCTCTCGTTAGCGGGTTCCAAAATCTTATTATGAGTTTGGAGATTTTGGTACCCTTTAAGTTTTGACGTGTACAAGAAATTGAAGGCAGAATCCAATGTATCGTTGATTTTTTTTTTTTTTTTTATCATCGTAACCATCCGAAATTATTATGAATTTAGTGGAAACATAAATAACTGATTATCCAATTGAATAAAGTGGAATTACACTATACAATATCTCTGATGTTAAGAAAAAAAGAATCATACTTTACTAATTGGGATTATTGTTTAAAATGCCCTTTTTTGGGAAAAACTTATGAAAATGCCCTTTTTTGGGAAAAACTTATGAAAATGCCCTTTTTTAATGCATAAACTATTCAAAAAAGGGCAAAATCCACAAATGCCCTTATGAAAAAGGACAAAATCCGTAATTTATTCTTACTAATTTCTACAACTATAATTTTAGTCTTGAATAAACTTAAAATAAAATTAATATTTGTTTATCCATCCGCAAATGAGGCTCCCATCTTTATATTCCTAGAAACAAAAAAACTTATTGTTAATCACTTTTTGACATACTCCCTCCGTTTCGTTTTAGTTGTCGTTTTAGGACTTAAATTTTGTTTCGTAATAATTGTTGTTTTAGGTTTTCAATGCAAAAGTTTAGTAAAAATTTCAGTATTATCCTTATTGTTTTAATGTTTTGGCCAATGATAAAATTTATAAGATCTATTAATAAAGGGTAAAACAAAAAATTTAATGTTTTTCTTAATTTATGTGAAAAAACCTTAAACGACAACTAAAACGAAACGGAATGAGTACAATATAAATTTCCCTTCCTCGTTTATTTATTTATTATAAATACTTATATATTGGCGCATGGCTTTGGAGCCGAGTCATTCAATATATAGGATAATTAATTTTCCTGTTATAGTATTAATATTTATAAGACTAGCTGTAAGAAAAGGGTATAAAACCAAGAAGACGCAAGATCCAAAATCTGCAACTTTTATGTGTATGTTAGTGAAGTATCAGCAGCATTTGTTCGATCTCCTCCCTAGATACAAGTAATATTCTCACATTACGTATTTTATAGATTATTTTTGTATTTCCTTTTTAACTTCTGACTTGTATTATTGTGCATTTCTATGTGTATATATACACAAAGATTACATTATGTTACAAATATTTTCTGAGATGCTTGTATATATGTAGTCAAAAAGAGGGACCGATTATTTCCCAATAACTTGAAAAATGCATTTTAATCATTTTTGTATTTAGAAGTTGTGATCAGCAGTTTCCAAGATTGACCGGAGTAAAAACTTATAAATAAGACAGAAGAAAAAAAAAAATTTTAAAAAAAGATTGACCAAAGTTATTAACGATGATGATGAATTTGCAGGATATTTTTTATCACTTCTAAACAATTTTGGGTCGATAGGCCAACTCGCTTGGTGAATTTTTGTGTCGATTTTTTTTTCCGGTGAAACAAGGTCATTTTTGTTTTATTGTGCATTTCTTTTCTATGATTGTCTTCCCTTGTTGATAAGGAATCAACGACTTGTGGTCTATTTCACACATTTAATAAAAGTTACTATTTTGTGGAAAATAAAATGTAGTGTGTTGGTAATTCTCACATTACATATATCAAATGAGATAAAAGTAAATGCTCCGATTTGAACATAGTGAACTCTTGAAAAATAAAAAAAAAATAAAAGAGTTAGTAACCAAATATAATTTGATCACATTTTTAATTTTAATGAACTAACAAATCTAGCTAGGATACCTAACACGTTACACACATTATTTTCCAATCTACTTATGATTCCTTTCGAGGTGTGTATGTAGTCCATTCAAAACTCTAGCAAAAACAAAGAAACTCGGTCCCTCTATTTCCACAAGAAGGTCTCTATGGACAAAAATGACATAACACTATCAAATATCAATAGAATGATACATGGAAGAAATATGATATGATATGATATAAAAATTGATGGTGGAATGATGGCGCACGTGACAATAACTACAGTAGAGGAGCGTCGGTCACGTGCGAAAGGCTGGATTGCCTCAGAAACGAAGAAGAAGAAGACGCTCCACCACTGCCTAACTAGTAACAACAATCCAAAAAACTATATGATTTATATAAATTATGATATCATGTCACTACCAGATAAGTTTCCCATAAGAGTAAAAAAGGTTTTAAAATAAATAATTACAGTGACGATATAGTCTGTGCCATGTGTTGAATTTCTTTGGGGCTTGGTGCCCATCTAAGTGGAACCTTTGACTGTGTGAAGTTTTTTTACGATTCCAAGACAGTCAAACTTTGACCAAATATTTCTATTTACGTGTGTCCGATTTATAACTTTGGTTACAGCTAGGAATTTGGATAAGTAATTTTTTTTTTTTTTTTCCGAATAATGTTTGATGTGTAACAGACTAACAAGTGGTAGGTGGGAAGCATCATGGTTTTAACGAGAGAATATAAAACTCTATGAATATGTTTTATTGTTTTTGTTTATTTTGGAAATTTTAGTATTGGTTTTAAAAAACTTGATAAAATATCTGTTTCCATTCATTTTCTTTAAACTACTAGTAAAAAAAAAAAAACTACTAATAATATTTTCTCTTGGTGATACTTCATGCTATATCATAAGCAAATATAATTAGGAAAAATTAGATCTTGAAAATCATTAGACTTAAATTGCTACTATCATTAAATGTGAATGCATCAATTTGTAATGAAGATATATAGAAGAAAAAAACTACAGAATATAATTTGTAATGACAACATATAAAAGTGATATATATATATATATATATGTATTGATTTATGTTTTAAAATATTTTTATAAACTACTTTTTTTTTCATCATATTTTTATAAACTAATTTAAACAAGTGTTTCTTGCCCAAACATATAAATGGTTAGTGTCTCTGTCTCCCTCAAAAGATCTCTTCTACAGTATAAAAATAAAAAAAAACTTTCCCAAATAGTCATAACTCTTACGATTATTGATAAAATGTATTCAAAAATGGTTCGTTGAAGGAATAGAGTACAACAAAATTATCAGCCACCTAACTCTTACGATTCATATCCGTTGTGTTAGTTGTGTACTGTTTGCAATTTACATTAACCATTAATGTTATCGACAACATTTTCATGTTTGATTCACTAAGCTGAGTAGTAATAGTAAAAAAAAGTACATCACAGCTTATCCGAACTTATTAAAAGAAGTCTTGAAACTCGTGTGAACTCTAGTTCACGCTTTAGAGTCACCAGCCCACTTCTACAATGAAACTGCTCATTTAATTGTTACACATACCATTTTTTTTTTATCTCATCTAACTTGTTTGAAGGAAACATTATATGTATATATATATGCCATTGAATTATAACAGCTAACAAGAAAAACGCAAATAGTTCGTGCTTGTTGTGTTGTGTAATTGATTAGAATATTTATTAGATGAAGAAGACAAGAAAGCAATTCCCATTTCGTCACAAACAACAACAAGAGGCTTTGCCATATACTATTTATTACATTTTCTTCGAATTGCTACACATACACATACAAGAGGCTTTGCCATATACTATTTATTTGTAATAAAATAAATAGTGTTAACATTGCGGGTGACTAATAATGGGCCCAAAACTAATGGTAATGTGAGACCCATCAATATCGAAGCGTTTCTACAGGCCCATTAATGTATGAGTGACCCATTTGTAAGTGATAGCTAAACTAGTAAAGGTAGCTGATCTACTAATTAAGGTCCATGCTATAACAATCTCTTTTTCTTTATCAATCAATGCTAAGATTGTCCTCATTGAGTCATTGTTACTCCAAAATATACGAACAAAAAAGTGTATCCAATTCATTGATTTTCTACAACGACAACTCCACAAGTGTTGATTTGATGATATATAAATTAGCTAAACAATGAATAGAATGCCAGTTGTTTAATAGACCACGTTGAACATAACACATTTTTAAATCAAAACACAATAAATTTGTTGATTTAAAACATATATTTGATTTTTATTTATTTCATTGGAATAAATTAGTTTTTAGTGATGAAACTGTTAAAGGCCTGATTTTTTGTTTTTCGTTATACTTTTCCCTTATTTGACATATTAGCAATCGTAAGAGAGAAAGTGTCCCATGAACTACATGAAGAGGTCAGCGTGAGCGTGCCAGCAACTTAAGACATTCGTGACCAAGTAATCTATCAAAATAGCTCTATTATTTTTTTGGGGCTGAGTCAGCGAGTAATAATTTCGTTATTAAATTACCGCTTTCTCGTTTGTTTAATCATACTTTTCGTAATACTATATGGTTAAATTGTTAAGTTGTCGCAAAAAGGCAATGTGACGTTTGTACACAACATAATCGAACAAATGAAACAAAAAGGTATTACCATAACCTATTATTACCTATCACAATCTTACCTAATGTTTGTCGGTCTTTGAAATGGTTCAAAATTTATATGACTAATAATAAGTTTATTTTTGGTATTCTTTTTTTTTTTTTTTTTTAAACTATTTTCTTGACCAAATATTCAAACTAATCACATGATTTAGTCTTGAACAAAATACAATATATCTTAACTTGGATGTAGATATTATGTTGTGATAAATTTATGAAAACGAAACCATTAAATCATTACATGATCATTTCATGATAAGAATATAAACATAGTCGAGCTCAACATTTATTTAGCTGACTCCTTCTGTTATTAGTAGGATATGTGTTTTATACACATAGTACATGACTAGGATCTGACACTTTTGGAATTATAAACTATGTCTAATTTATTTTCCTTGAAAAATAATTTAGGGTTATTTAATTGCGCTGACATCTAACATGGTATATTAATTTGAACGGTTCAATTCACACATGTATAATATTCTAATTAAATGGAAGAGACTTTTATATTAACCAATATCAACAACGTATTATCCACAATGCAACATTATTATCCTGCTTTTTGCCATCTTTTGCGAACCGCTTGGACCGTACACCAACCCCAAAATATGGTGGTTCAAATACGGTTTGCATTGTATTTTTTGTTGATTTTCTAAACAATGTGTGGATTAATTTTAACTAGTATACAATTATATCTAAAAAACTATTTTAAGTATTAAAAAAAATTATTATTATTTTTCTTTTTTTTTGACAAAAAAAAAGTATTAAAAAAATTACTCAAAATTGGAAAACTATTTTATCCATACCAAATTTATTAGTATAATTCAATTTTTATTTTATTTATTTCGATTATTCTATCCATAATATACTAACCATAACACTTACCTTGTTTGTTTATCCGATTTACTTTAAATTTACACCGTCCAAACCATTTATCCAGCCACATCTTAAAAAAAATAATTTTATCTAAAAGTGTGTACCTTTTCCAAATACGTCGTCGCCAACAACTATACATGGATAATTAAATAAAATAACAGAACATTTGGATAGAGGTCAAAATTTGACTATTATTTTTTTTTTCCATTTTTTAGTTGTTTATAGACTTGGATATAATGTGAACAAAGTAGGAAAAAACTAAAATTGGATAGAATAAAAAAGTGAGTGATTAGGAAAGTTCGTCCGACGTGTATATGAATCAGCAAAACACTTATCATGATCCTCTCTGTGGGTCCCATTTCGACGTGTTTACACAGTTCACATTTACGATTTTCCAATAAATCTTAAATGTTTTTTTTTTTTGCTAATCATTTAATTAATTTTAATCAGACAATATAAATAGCAGTGTTCAAGAAAGCGCTAGGCGCTAAGCGGGCGGTGACCCAGTGCCTAGCGCCTAGAACGCCTAATCGGAGCCTAGGCGATTTTTTAGGCGGTTTAGACGTTTATAACATAAAACATTATAAATATGATATTATATATAAAAGTTATATAAAATATTTATATAAAACTAAAAATTATGAAATTATAAACAAAAACTAAATAAAACATTTATTTATATTTATATTAAACAATATATGAATATTTATAACTATATATATAAATAAAACTCTAATTGAAATTGAAAAAATACATTAAACAAGTTCTATGTAATTTTAGGCGGTCAAGGCGGTTATCTAGGCGTCGCATGAGAGCCTAGCGCCTAGTCGGGGCCTAGGCGACCGCCTAGACCGCTTTTTAGAACACTGATAAATAGTCTCCCGCTCGCTTGCTCTGTTCTTTTTCTTATTTTCCTTTCTTGAAAAACAACAACACAGCTCATTTTCTCCGCAGTTTCGTTTTATCTTCTCGAGAAAATTTCCATTTTTGCATCAGAAGAAAATCTTATCACCAGAGGATAATAATAATCAGAACAATCATAGTTTTAGTGGTGATCTCTGCAAGTGAAAGTTGAACAAATTTATAAACTGATCAATATTCGAATTCAATTCAAAAATCTGTAAGTCCTGAATATATATTTTCGTGTTTTTTTTCTCTTTCCCAAAGATCTATGAAATCGAAACTCTCAATATTTTGGAGTTTTTTAAATACGTTTCTCTAGAATTTTCATTCAGATTTTATAGAACAAACGATTCTGAATCTGATTTTTTTCTTTGACTTGTTACAGAAGACAAAAAAAAAGAATGGAGAACATTGACGATTTCTCACCGGAAAAAGTCTCAGGACCACCAGCACCACCAACACCTCCTCCGGTAAAATCAATGGATCTGTTTATGCAAAGAAGCAATAGTTTTGTTTCTAAAGCTACAAGAGATTCATGGGATCGTATGTTTGATGGAGCTCATGGAGCTGATGTTTTGATTCATACTGATCATAATGGTTTGATTTACGCGCATTCTAATGTCATCGTAAGTTCTCTAAACGATATACTCAAATACTCGGAAAATCAGTTACTAGTTATATTGAATCTTAATAAGTTTATCTGTTAATCTTTAATTAGGGAATGGCTTCAGATGTAATCAGAGGAATGATGAAGCAAGATAAGAGAAAATCTCATCGTAAATCGATTTCAATCCTCGGTGTCCCTCACGATGCTGTTCGAGTTTTCATTCGATTCTTATACTCTTCTTGGTTAGTAGCTAAGTTCTTAACAAAAAAAAAATGTGGATTTTATAAGTCTTTGGCTATAAACATACTTAACGTTTTGTTTCTTGCTCTGTTTGTGTAGCTATGAGAAACAAGATATGGAAGATTTTGCAATGCATCTTCTTGTGCTATCACATGTCTACGTGGTTCCGCATTTGAAACGAGTGTGCGAATCAGAATTCGAAAACATTTTGCTCAACAAAGAGAATGTGATTGATGTGTTTCAGCTAGCTCTTCTCTGTGATGCTCCTCGTCTCGGTCTTCTCTGTCACAGAATGATTCTAAAGAACTTTGAAGAAGTTTCTACTTCTGAAGGATGGCAAGCAATGAAAGAGAGCCATCCTAGACTTCAAAAGGAGCTTTTACGCTCTGTCGCTTACGAGCTTAATGTAATTATACCTAATCTTTGCAACTTTCTTTACCCTAAAAGATAAAGGCCTTTGTACTTAGACAATTTTCTGATGATTTTTGTTTCAATTTTTGTCTTTTGCAGAGCTTGAAGCAAAGAAACAGGAAACAGAAAGAGATACAGACATACACACAGCTATATGAAGCAATGGAAGCTTTTGTTCATATTTGTAGAGATGGATGCAGAGAAATAGGTCCAACAAAGACCGAAACCCCGCATGTCTCGTGTGGATTTCAAGCGTGCAACGGTTTAGAGCAGCTATTGAAACATTTGGCGGGATGCAAACTAAGATCAATCCCTGGTGGTTGCAGCCGTTGCAAGAGAATGTGGCAGCTTCTTGAGCTTCATTCACGTATTTGTGTAGACTCGGAACAATGTAAAGTCCCTCTTTGCAGTAGTTTGAAGGAGAGGATGAAGACACAAAGCAGGAAAGATGAGAAAAGATGGAAACTTTTAGTGAAGAATCTTTTGAGCACCAAGAGAATTGGAGGATCGCCATTCTTTTTGCAGGCTATTGATGTTACTTTATGACATTATATTATCGCTTTTAGATATAGAGATTGCATATTTATACATTGTACATAGGTTGCAGATTCTTTGTAAAGATAGATCCGAGGTTCAAAATTTCAATGTAAAGCAACCTCTCTTCCAAACCTAAGATCCAATCTTTGGCCCATTCAATCACGGCCCATCAATCCCGGCCCAAAACCGGCCCGGTGTATCTGATTAGGGGGATTATAGAAAGTGAGCTCTTCAATGTTCTTCATCATCAGTAGTTACAGTTGATTGAGATGAAGCTTCAATTGTTTCGCTTCCCTCCAACACATTTTGAGTTTCCTCCATTTTCTGCAAAACCAAGCTCGCTTATAAGCACAATGAGAAGAATATGGGCATGTAAATATCTCAGGCCGCATCCGATCGGAGAAGAGAATAAATCAAAGCAAGACCTACAGATACTGAACCACACAGAGCCGGCCCATGGCACAGGCCCATGAGGCAGTGGCTTGTGGCCTCAAATATTATAGTTAATTTGCGGCCCCATATTTCTGAGAAGTTCCTTTAGTCTAGTGGTCTGCTCTCATGTGTATAATGTCCCATGTCTCGGGTTCAAGCCTTGGTAATAGCTTTTTTTTTTTTTTTTTTTTTTCCGTTTTTTAGAAATAAAACGAAAAATAATATTAAAAAGCTTTGTGATAAAAAATAAAACGAAATTTAATTTACTTAAACAAAAATTATAAAACAAATATTAATCAAAAAAAGCAATAAACCTTAAAACCTAATTAAGACGTCGTTTGCTCTTCTTCTTCCTCCTTGGTCTTGCAAATTTGCAATCGTGAATCGTTCTTCCCTTCGACCTCATCAATCTCCATCAAAGCAACAATATCAGATTCATCTTTCTCTTTTTTTCACTTTGCTCAGACTTGAGTTTTGAATCAATTCAGGTTTGTCAATTGATTTTTTATATGCGTTTAAACATTAGACAAACAACTTTCTCTCTACGACTCTATCTCTTCCTTGTACAGAAAGTCATACTAACTATTGATTTGTTCAATGATTGCAGGAAGATGACTTCGAATCGAATAAGACACTAGCCAGGAGGAGCATCAAAAGTAAGAAAAAAGAAGAGACAAGAGAAATTAACAAAATCAATGGAAAACTCGATGTTGAGGTATGTAAAAAAATCTGAAACTTCTAAAACTGATGAGCCTTTAGAAAAAGAGATCAATATGAGTAGTGAAGAAGCTGGTATTTCAGAAACTTGTGAAGATGAAATTGGTGAACATGGTGATGAACACGAGTGTGGAGAGAAAAAGAATGAGAATGCGAATGAGAGTGATATGGAGATTGAAACTGAGATTGAGAGTGATAATGGGAATGATGAGAAACTTGATTATAAAAGCTTGATGAATGAGTTTGCAGGAAGAAATGCATTGAGAATTGTTAGATTTGAAGAATAATATGCTTTTTTTTTTAATATAAATATGAGGCAGCCTTTTTTTTTCCTTTGATTGTGGCCCTCATAAACGTTGAGCCGGCTCTGGAACCACACACGGTCTTTTAGGTTCTCGAAAATCCTATCGTTAACCGAACAATCTTTTCAAGGAAAGAGGATACCTTTTGATTTAAAGTATGAGTGTTCATTAGCTCATAGAGTTTACGCATCATCGTCTCATGTTCAACCTGAAACAAAAGATAAAATCACAGGTCTTAAATTACACATCACAAGCACATTAAAAGAGTTTCTTTATTCATAATACCTCGAGTTTTTGGAGTTCTTGCAACATGGTCTGATGAGCTTCTTTGAGTAATTCCTTCTGTTTCTCCAAATGCCTTTTTGACAATCAAAAACGATTTAGGTTAACAACAGGTAACTACTAAGTATACAGATTGTGGGTGACAAAGAAGCTAAAAATTTCATAAATGAGAATTACTTTAACACATCATCGGTATGCTGCGGTTCCATCCTCACAAATATTGAGTTTTCTTGCAAATGAGAACGTTGTTGTTCTTGACCTCGTGATCGTTTAGGTATTCTACGGAATTAAATAGAAAGTAAATCCGATCAGCAACACAAATAACTCCAGTATAACTAAAATCTCCCAAACAAAATAGTTTCATTCAACTAAACAAGATCATACTCCACATTGAAATTATCTGATATGGGCATAATCAGACATACAGGTAGATCATAGATTCAAAATGGATTCAAATTCACTGCTTAACTCTACAAACCAAGGTGTTAAACAATAATCAGATAACACACTTCAAAAAGAAGACTCTTTTACTGCCACAAAAAAACGCATCTCTTGATGAATCTCAAAGGACGGAAAAACATAGAGATGGGAAGATTAAAGAACACAGAGAAAAATCCAAATAGTAAGTGAACAAGAACGACAGGACACGAAAGTTTTTTGTTTCGGAAAAAAAGCAAAAAAAAAAAGCGGTTCTAGGAAAAGGAACACCTGACTTAGACAATTCATCGAGCACTTAGTGCGCAAAACCTAAAACCTCTCTTCAATCACAATCTACCAATATCAACAATACCTTGCAATAAAAATAAACAAACCCACTAAAACTCTAATCGCAATTCACGATTTTATCACCCTCAAAGACCGAATTTAGAACCCTAATTATCGGAGAATAAAGCTTGTAAATTGGATCGGAGAATCTTTACCTGAAAAGAAAAGATATTTCAGGATCGATGTAGATTGGTAGA
This sequence comes from Arabidopsis lyrata subsp. lyrata, assembly GCF_000004255.2. NCBI lineage: Eukaryota > Viridiplantae > Streptophyta > Magnoliopsida > Brassicales > Brassicaceae > Arabidopsis > Arabidopsis lyrata. Next base: position 1,208,247 of record NW_003302549.1, read on the forward strand.
AGAATCGCTGTTCACGAGAGCGAAATTACGCGAAGAAGATCGATTCGGAGATTTCACTTTTTTTTTCTATTTTATCGATTTTGAGAAAAGGAAAATTACCTCTTTTTATACCTCTCGCTCTCCTGTCCATTGCCGCCAAGAAGCAAAACCTCTGTCAGGGCCAGAAGATTCCTCCTCTTATGTTTTTTTTTTCGATTTTATCAAAAATTTTAAATATTTAAAATAACAAAATAATATGTTTTGCCTAAAACTAAAATCACAATAGTAATATATTGACAATATGTATAATATAGATTCGTCAAATTTAATTTAATTTAATTTATGGTTGTATATACGTTTAGTTGGTTTATTGACACGGTCGTTTTATTTCGAAAACGAGAAAATAAAAAGAAATTCATTAATCGGTACACGGTGATATATATTAGCATCGATGAATTGTTTGCATGTAATTAAATGCATTCGAAACTTGATAGGATTGAGTTTATATTACGAATTACGATTGAAAACTATATATATCCAACTCGTTTGGATTTATGCATGATATGTAGTTGCCCATCAATTTCTTTATCAGCATGCACACATTGCATATTGGAGTCCCATTATTACTTTCTTTGTTTGTCCTGTATTCTGTCACTTCACACGATCGAAAAAAAGAAAAGTAATTTCCAATACAACTTGATGCTATAACCTGTATAAGTGTATAGTAAATACCTTTTTTCTTGTAGTCAACTTAAGCATATAGGACCGGAGAACTCAACCAATTAACTCCAATATCGTGGAACTAGACTGATGATATGAAATATAAAGTGGATTTTGACACCTAAACGTTTGATGCACACATACTCTCGACAACACTAAAAACGGTAAAACTACAATATCTTATTACTACAGTCTACAGGTGATCCTATATACAATTAACAACAAAACAAAAAAGGAGTAATATAGGTTTTTTGAATATATTTATGAACATTCAACGATTTAAATTTAACAACTATCGAACCCGATTTGCATAGATTCCATGAGTATGATCACTAGCTTTGATCCCAGACAATTTTAATAAGATAAGAATAAGGATTTAGTACGAAATAATATAATATAGAACATGACTAAGGGGATTTGGGGGAAAAGAAAAGATAAAGGCTGGCTAAAAAGGGGAATGCATGGACCACGTTTTGGTGGTTCCCATAATCACACGAGTACTCTCGTCCATATATATTGTAATTAGGTAACATGTAGCTTTCGACTTTCCTATCGATTCAATACTTTGGGAAAGAAAATTCTGATAAAATATTATGTTGATTTTAATCATTTCATTTTCTAAACATATAGAAGAAACTACATTAACCGCATTCCTGGAAAATATGATTTGAGATTCAATAGATATAAGGATGAATAGTAAGCTTTTTTTTTTGTGTGGGCAAGATGAATAGTAAGCTAAACGTAGTAAGAGTAGCTATATATGTAAACTCATGTGCTTAGAGTTCAATTATAATTTGGAGAGAGGTATTATTATTTTTTAATTCATGTCCTAAAATTAGGTGAGTTTCATATCGTTTAGAAATAATATTTCGAAAGTAAAAAAGAAAAAAATAATACACAAAAGTGCATTTTATATTTAAAGAGAATCGTCATCATTAGCTAATGTTCCTAATGGTGTTTTATTTATTAGTTTTGCGCATTTCGAAATTTATGCCACTTCATTCGCAATCTTAGGCCATGTGCTTTGTTATAACCACACGAATATTTCTCAGATAATCGCTCTGATAATTTATAAAGTTGTTCATGTTTGACCGAAAAATAAAAACAATTGTTGCATATTATATCTAGACTCAATATCAAGACTTGAACTATTGGTTTGCAACTTCGCACAAGAGAACAACTTGTATGCTATCTCAATCATGTTGACATCCATTCCTATATGATTGTAGTTTAAGTTAAATTTAGACAATTTTTAACCATCTAATATCTTAGATTAAAGTATTAAAGTAACAACCGTTTTTAATTTTCTTGAGGACAAAAAATGTTAACGACCAACAACAAACTATAATATAAGGACATATCTGAATTCGAATTTAACTCTTTAACCAACGGTCAAATTTTTAGTTTTGTTCTTAATAACACTCCTAAAAATTTAGATGTCGATCCATATATATATATTATCATTCAACTATCCATGGATGACGTCGAAACATTAACTTTATCACTCAACTACTAAGATCATAATTAGTAGATGCTAATCTGATCAAGGACAACCAAAGAAACAATAAAAAAATTGGAAGAGGCAAATCTATTGGATAATGTGAATAGATTCGTGAGATGTATAAAAACCATGTGAAGATGAAACAGCAATGAATCGAGTCATCGACTTCAAACTTCTTAAAGCTAGCTTGCATTCATTGGATTCTTATTGGCTACCACATGCATCGCACCCTTTGCCATCTAATAATCTACTAGTATATATCCTAATCTTTGAGGATCTACAAAATTAAATTTGATGTGAATCTAATAATCAAAAAGATATTCTGCAACAACCCAAAAAAAAAAAACATATCTTTAAGTCCAAATAGGTTTGGAAACTCTTTGACTTTATTACTTATATCAATATACTTGTTTGACTCACAAATTCACACGTATATATAATGTATACACAATGTTACAATGATCCTATAGTATCCATAAGATTCGTAAAGTAGGAGAGATTGCTTAATGGTAAGTTATTTAAAATAGTTTATCAGTATTAGGTTGAATTAGTTAAAAATATTTCAAATTACGGTTAATCTAAATATATATATATATATATATATTTTGGTATTAAAACTAATAAATATAATGTAAAAAATGAAAAAGAAAAGTGGAGAGAAAAAGAGAGAGAGAGAGAGAGAGAGAGATAATGAAAAGGAAAGGAGAAAACATATCCTGAAAAGAAGGTAAGTTTGTCTGAAGAGAAGGGGGCACACAAGTAAGTGCTTTGTCAGATTTCGCGTGCCAAATTTTCTTTCTCTTCTTCTTCTTCTCTCTTTCTTTCATTCACAGTGTTTTTTGGATCCTTCCGCTCCTTTCTTTCTTTGATTTTCTCAATTTCAAAGAAGAAAAATATCGATTTTTATTAAACGAAAGGTCACTGTTTGATCGTCAAAGTAGAATCTTTTATCATCAACCTGATCTGGGTCGTGCTTAACTCTAAGAGAGGAAAGGCTTTCTGTTTTATAGCGCATTTTGCGTTCTTGGGTTTTTAAAGTCGAAGAAGAACAACAGCTCATACTTTTTTGATATTTTCTGGTTTCTGCGTGGCTTTTTCTTTATACACACAAAAAGAGAGATTTTAGATTGTTGTGGTAGTTTAAGAGAAGCTTCAAAGAAAACTGAAGCTTGCTTCTGAGAAAGACTTAAGCCAAAAAAGGTATACAATTTTTTGCTGTATTTTTCTTTGTATTGAAGTGTTGCAATTGAGGATCTTAGGGTTTTTAAAGAATCGAATCGATTCTTGATGTAGAAAGAACTCAACTTGTTGTTTTATAATTTTAGTCCTCTTGTACCAAAAACGATCTCTGCCACTAGTGTCATGTTTTGTTTTTGTTAGATTCTTTTTTAGCAAACATACAAAAAAGATTTGATTCATCTTGTCTATTGAATAAGTGGCAATCTTCAGTTTTTTCACTGTTTTTTTTTTTCTTGATTATTGCAGGTTTACTACTAAACGACGACGCTTTTGCAATCGCCACCACAAACCTACAAAAAGATTCAACCTTTGGATTCGTTTTACTTATGGAAGACTAAAAAAAAAAAAAGAGATAAAAAAAGAAAAGGGTTTCACATGTTTCTGTGTTTGTGAATGTGTGAAGCACTTAGAAAACAGAGAAAAAGAATTTGATTATTTTAAACAAAAAAGAGTTTATCTCTGTCTCTGTGTGTGTGTCAGTAAATTCGAGCTTTGAGTGGGTGTTTTGTGCATCTCTAAGTTTTTCTCTTTTATATAAAATTTTATTTCTTTTTTCAATGTTCTCTTTGAGATGTGAGATTGGTACTACTAGTGTGATCTCTCCTTAAGTGTGTAACTCAAGAAGCATTTTGGGGAGTGAAAACACAAGTTGAGTCTTTTTTTTCTTTCTGTGGTCTCTTCTTCTTCTTCTATCAGATTCTTCATCATGAAGTTCATGAAACTTGGATCCAAACCTGATTCGTTTCAGTCTGAAGGAGACAATGTTAGGTTTGTGTTCAAATCCTCATCTTTACCATTCTTTTTTAGGTTCTTGGTTATTACAATGTTGGTTTTGTCTGAAATCCAACTTAGATAACCAGCTTATAGATCTCAAAATGTCAAATTTGTCATCTTTGTTGTTGTTTCTTCTGACAGTTTACTTTGTTAATCTCTCTGTTCTTTAAGGTATGTATCAAGTGAGTTAGCAACAGATGTTATTGTCATCATCGGTGATGTCAAATTCTATCTTCACAAGGTACACATTTATAGAGAGATATTCAAATCTTTTGTTTATCTTTTTGTTGTGTTTTGATATGAAAGTTTGATTGATCAATCTTTTGTTATGTGTTTTGATATCTTCAGTTTCCGTTGCTGTCTAAAAGCGCGCGGTTGCAGAAACTAATCACAACATCAACATCATCATCAAATGAAGAGAACCAGATTCACCATCATGAAGATGAGATTGAAATAGCAGAGATTCCTGGTGGTCCTGCTTCATTTGAGATCTGTGCTAAATTCTGTTACGGAATGACGGTTACTCTTAACGCTTACAATGTAGTCGCTGCTCGCTGCGCCGCTGAGTTTCTTGAAATGTATGAAACCGTCGAAAAGGGGAATCTTGTTTACAAGATTGAAGTTTTCTTGAACTCAAGCATACTTCAAAGCTGGAAAGATTCGATCATCGTGCTTCAGACGACGAGAGCTCTGTCTCCATTCTCTGAAGAGATGAAGCTAACCGGGCGTTGTCTCGACTCGATCGCTTCTAGAGCTTCGATTGATACTTCGAAAGTCGAATGGTCTTATACTTACAGCAAGAAGAAGAATCTTGACAACGGAATGAGGAAACCGCAGGCGGTTCCTAGAGATTGGTGGGTTGAGGATCTTTGTGATCTTCATATTGATTTGTATAAACGAGCAATCTCTACAATCGAAGCACGAGGGAACATTTCAGCTGATGTTATCGGAGAAGCATTGCACGCGTATGCGATTAAAAGGATTCCAGGGTTCAGCAAAAGCAGTTCAGTACAGATCACTGACTTTGCGAAATACAGAGCTTTGGCTGATTCAATTATTGAGCTGATTCCTGATGAGAAACGCAGCGTTTCTTCGAGTTTCTTGACTAAGTTATTACGAGCTTCGGTCTTTCTTGGTTGTGATGAAGTAACCGGGTTAAAGAACAGAGTTGGTGAGCGGTTAGATGAGGCGAACTTAGGCGATGTTTTGCTCTATGATGTTGACCTGATGCAGAGCTTAGTTGAGGTTTTCTTGAAATCCCGGGACCCGAGAGAGGATGATTTAACCGTGAAAGCATCAGTTGCGAAACTTGTTGATGGTTATTTAGCTGAGAAATCAAGGGATTCCGATAATTTGTCTCTTCAGAAGTTCCTCTCACTCGCGGAAATGGTCTCGAGCTTTCCGAGACAGTCTCATGACGGAGTTTATCGCGCCATCGACATGTTTCTTAAGGTAAAAGAAACAACTCAGTCTAAACAAAGTTTTCATTTACATTTTTTCGGTATCAACTTGATATGGCTTTGGTTCAGATTTTCAACAAAGCATTGGTTTTTCGTCGATTTATTTGCCTTTCAGCCCGATTTTAAGATCATAAGATCGGATCGAACCCTTCATAGAAGTTAGAACTCATCTAATAAGATTTTTGTAAAATCAAGATTTGATCAAGTAACTAATCAAGATTTTGATATCCTGAAACTATCTGTCATTCAGGAACATCCAGAGATGAACAAGAGCGAGAAGAAGAGAATGTGCAGGCTAATGGACTGCCGAAAACTATCAGCAGAAGCCTGCGCTCACGCGGTTCAAAACGAGCGATTACCAATGCGTGTGGTGGTGCAAGTTCTCTTCTTCGAACAAGTAAGAGCCAACAACAACGGTTCATCATCAACCGGAAACAGCACCCCAGAGGTTATTCCGGCTTCAAGATCAACAAACACTACCGATCAAGAAGACACAGAGTGTTGGGACACAGATGATATCAAAGCTTTGAGAGGTGAGTTAGCAAATCTAAGACTCGCAAAGAATCAACAAGAGAACAATAACAAAGGCAAACTGATAAAAGGAGGAGGATTAGGAGTTTCTAGAGTGTTTTCGAAGCTTTGGTCTGGTAAAGAGAGAAGTGGAGATATGATAAGTAGCTCAGGGACTTCAAGTCCTGGTTCTGTTAATGATGATTCCAAGTCTTCTTCTTCCACAAGCAAGAAGCATTAGCAGGAGAAGCAAGGAAAAGAAGAATTAGGTTTGCGAAAATGTTCATCCTATTACTAACTTTTCTCTCTTTAGATCCAATTTCTCAGTTGTTACCATTTTCTTTCCTTTGTGGTTTTGTTCTTCCTTAGTAGGTAATGGTTTATTTTTTTCTGCTTTGTTGTCACTTGTTACCTTAATATGGAAGTGTTTAAAAACAAAACAAAAATGGTTCTTGAATAATAACAAGGAGAAATTTAGATTCAGTAGTAACTTTTGAATTTTAATTTTCAAATATAGTGTTTTATGACTATCCATTAGATTTAACCTAATTTATCCGAAAAATGCTTTGCAAAACCTTTATTAATAACTACAATTATTTTTCAAAATACATTAAAACTTTTTAAAATTTTTTTTTGTCAAAATCTTGATGAACAGCGCCAAAAATTTTAGAAGATTAATTTGTTAATTTGGACTTCCGTACGGATAGTATCGAGACTTCTATAAGACTGGACTACGGCCCAAGTCGATATTCCATATCTCTCTCATAGACTTTTTGACAACGGTACTCTTCTTTCTTTTTTTATTGAGGAAATCTAAAATAACGATTTTTTTTAATTAATTACGAGATTTTGCCATTTTTTATAATGTCATTTGTGAATTTTACTATTTTTTAAATAGTTTATAAATTTTGCTATTTTTCAGACTCCAAAAATATGATTGAACATGCGTTTCAATCATTATGTTTGAGTTTAGTCAGTTCTATTTGTTTTTAAGGTTTAGTATTTGGCATAAAGTATGTATATTTGCCAAAAGATCATAAATACATATAATTTTTAAATGTTAAAAAATGGCAAAATCCGTAAACTATTCCAAAAATGGTATTTTCGTAAGTTTTTCCAAAATAATGGTATTTTAGATAATAATCCTTTTTTTATATGGAAACTCCGTAAAAATTTGGATAAATGACAAATGCAGCACGCTTTTAACCGTCTTTGAATTAAAATGAGGAGAGAATTTAACAAGTTTCGTCGGAGAAACCATAATTTAGACCGACAAAAAATGATACTTTAAATTGACTTGCCCACCGTCATTGTGCAGAAAATCTTCTTCGTCGTTTTCTCTTCTTTAAATTAAAAAATAAAAGAGTTAAAAATATTGAAATAGCTTCACTAATGTTACATCATTTTCCTTACGGACGCACTCGCATAATGAATATTCCATTCGAATAAATATATATCACGCCCGGATTTTTGTGGGGGATGGATGAGAATGTGATGTTTGGGTGTTGAACACGCCCACAATTTCTATGAATTCATAAATAATATTTCTCATCTTTTATGCAAATATTGATTGATTTTAACGTTTAATTACAGACGTTATTATTATCCTAGTGCTTTTGTGGCCTCACGTCTATATATATACGGATCGTTGATTTAATTCAGAAGAAATTACCAGTCTCAATATGTTGCATTAAATCTACTTGTGAGCTTTATGTATATGTGCTTTAGGATCCTTGCGAATCACATGATCGTCTACTTGAGAACTCCGTGAAGAGTATCACCTAACTTCCATTAGTTTTTCCTTTTATTAGCTAAAACAATTAAAAGTATATGTCCGTGAACCACAAGATGTTCCGCAACTAATCTTCTTCGTTGCCTGTTACACATCCTTACATGTATTGGCAACAAATGCAAATGTAATTAAAAAACTCACGACACTAAAAGCCAAACCTACGGTCAACATACACACACATGTATACCAATCGTTATAACATAAATGATAAATCTAATCCACAAGCACAAAGTATCACTCCTCGATCGAAGTTATCCACATGTCTTATTATGTGATGGTCAAGACCTTATAGCATAAACAATTTCCCTGACTCGACCGGTGCTCTCGACTCGACAATACCTCTTTCGGACAAGGACACGTTCTCAAACCCGATTCAAATGTTTCATCATGATATAGCTTTGCTACCGCAAACCAACAAAAGAAACATATAAATCTATCAGTTGAACATCTTTGGGACCATATTTGGAGAAAAAGTGTGGTCCATAACATTGATATTCATGTCATTTACACGTAAGATTAGCGATATCAAAAGGTGTTTTTATTCTCCTATCTCTATCAATGATCAAACTCGAATTAGCAAAGTACTAAGAACCAAAATCTCCCACCTAAAAAGTACTACTAAACTAACATACATCATATTTTATTTACTCTTATGAAAATATGCCTCTTTCTCTTAGTTTATAGCTATTGGTAACATCTTCTCTCATTGTCATAATTGTTCGTTTATCTCCAAATTATCGTCTTAACAGAGACACATTACATCATTCTATTTAAAAATAATAATCAGGTCGGCGGTTTTAGTTTGGCCAGAGAAAAAGTATCTTAAAAAGCTAGATCCATTTACAAGACAAGAAGACACAAACCCAAAAGTAGGAGATATTGCCTCTTACCACTAATTTAACACCCACAAAAACAAAAACAAGAAAAGCAAAAAAGATTACCAAGGAAAATATCAAAATGTTTAATTCTAAAACTTAAAGACCCTAATAACAGGATCTAAAGTCTAATAACTTATAAGAAAAAAAAAAAGTTTAAAATTCTCTAGGGTCTACAAAAATTGAAAGGCCAGGTGGCGATTTAGTCCAATCACCAACAACACCATCACTATAATCATCGCCAAGCCGTTTAATACACCAAAGATCCTCGGCACACGATAACACTTTCCAATGTGGTATCCCTCGCCGTAACGGCTCTTCTCCGGCAACTTCCGCCGCCACAACACCACAACCTCCTTCTTTAGCCAAGTTATGCGCGTGAGCACACAACGATTTCACCATCTTCACCGCGCGTGGACCTTCTCCTCCAATTCCATACATAAAGTGAAGCCCAAAAGGCTCAAAAACAGATGGTATCGAAGGGAGTTTCAAAAACGGCAACGTTTTATCAACCACTCGCGTCGTTTTAGCCACCACGCGTCTTAATCTCGACGCGCCACGTACCTCTAACCGAAACGAGTCTTTACAATTCCACACGCTTAATACGGCCCAAGACTCGGGCGGGTATTCGAGGAATTTAGCCGAACCGGGCCATGAACCAGACCCGGATCCATAACAGCTTCCACGTGGCACTGCTACGAATGTCCCGAGCGAGAGTTTGTTATTGAGAACAGAATCAATATCCCGCGGGAAAAACTCTGTTGTGCTAAACCGGATTCGGTACAACGTCTCAGCATCAACCGGGTCTAGTTTAATAACCGTGACTCGCCGAGAGACATTAACTCGATGAGCGTAAACCGGATTAACCAAAATCGACGGCGTACGAAACTCAGAATAACCACATTTTCCGGTGAACAAATTCACAGAAGCTTGATTATCGTTCTCAGTAGCAATATACGAATATTCAGCACCGTTTTGTCTAAACCATTCCTCCATCATCTTCACGAGCTTAAACCCAATCCCTTGTCTCCTGCAAAAAAAAAAAAAAACAAAACTAGTTTAGTAATAAACCAAAAATCTCTAATAATTGCGTGATTAGTAGTGAGAGGAAAACGGAACGGTACCTGTGGAAAGGAGAGACACGAAGGCCCAAAACGTAAGCGAGTTTAGTGTAAAGAGGCTTAACGACGTCGTTTTGGGATTTAGTATGATTTAAATCGAGTTTTTTGCCACATGTAACGGTTTTGATACATCCTCTAATCATGCCCACTATCTCCTTCTTCTCCGTACCCATCTCAGCCACCTGTTACAATCCCATCATTTCATTTTTCCGTTATTATTTTTTTTTTTAAAACTTTTTTTGTTAGTTACTCGCGTATCATTTGGTTGCAAAAAAATAATATAAATGATGAGACTTTTGATCTTATCAAGAATCGGAAAAAAATAGAAATGATACCAAAAAGATAACCAACTTTAAATTGACTATGGAAAATTGATTTTTTGGATTAACGAAAGGTTGAGAAGTTGGTGTTCTCTGTCTTTTTTTCTACTTCTAGGCTCATAAAACAGAGTTGTTGAAGAGAGACATAAGTAAAAGAAGAATAAAGATTTGTGGAATTTGTTATTACCAACATGAGATAGGAAGGTGAATGTCGGATCCTACAAATCGGGTCACCCAAAAGGTCGGTGAATAGAGAAAGCTTGCCGCTTGGTCCGACCTCACACCGTCGCTCCACGTCCTCCACGCCGGCTAAGTCTCGGCTCGGGTCGTACTCTCTAACCACCGTCATGTTTGTTTCTTTAAGAGAAAGATAGAGAGATAACAAAAACAGAGTAAAGAGAAAGAGAGAGAGAGATAGATTAGAGTTAGAAGAAGAGTGAAGTAGATAGGGTTTAATATATAGAGAGGAAGGTGAGTGTGGAAATGAGAGAAGTGAGGAAGATTTATTCGGGAGGATAGAGAAGCATTTATAGAAACTCTATATATAACGTGAGGTATAAGTAAAGAACAGAGAAGCTATGAGTTTATAGGATTTGGATTTTAAAGGAAAGAGAAATAGACTTTTTTTTTTTCCCGGCTACTTTTTTATTTATGATGAGTTTTAAAAGTAGGAGAAGGCGAGGAGTAGTTCATGATTGAAAGAGGAGGTTTAAAGTTCTTCTCAATCCTCTATTTATTATAGTCTCTACAGTTTCCATTCTTTTTTTTTTATAATATACTAATATAAATATTAGCTAGTTCTAAATGATAAGGTCATCTAACCAGATTTTAACTGATAATTGAAGGGTTTTTTTTTGTTTTTTTTTTTTTTTGTTTAGGGAAGTAGACAATTAACCTCCCCAGTATGATATTCGATTGGTAATCATAACCTTAGTAAAACAGTAAAGAAGAAAATAAAATTTGGTTTAAACGGGTAAGAAAATTTGTTCACAAACCAATCCTTGTCTATGATCTCATACTTTTGTTTGTTTCGAGTCCGTAGATCTCACTTTTGTCAAGCTACTTCGTTTGCTGTCTAGGAAGTTAAAGGGATCGGTTATATATATATATGCTCTCACACTTTTTAGTTTACTTACAAATTACTAACTAAAAAATACGAAGACAATATATCGGATATACATACTCTCTATGTTTTATAAAGAATGTCATTCTATCATTTTTTACACAAATTAGAAAAAATAAACAAATTTCATTTTTATCTTTATTAATATATTAAATAATATCCTCTTTCTAATTAATAAGCTAAAATCGTAGGGATAAAAAAGAGAACTAATCTTTAAAACTGCATTGAAAACACAAAACGACTCTCTTTATGAAATGAGATTAAAACCTTAAAACGACACTATTTATAAAACGGATGGAGTATATACTCTTGCATACAATAAATATGAAATTAAATCTCTCATAATTATAGACATTTAATTTTTTTTTAGTAAATTTTGAAAAATAGTGGGTTGGATATATTAATGATGAGTAGAGAGATTAATGGGTGATTAAGACGAGCATTGATGTGGAAAACTTGCCCAAAAGGAGAAGTTGTAAGTGGGAGTGAGAAGTTGAAAATGGCGGCTATGTCTGCGTTAACTCATTATTATTATGGTTTCTTTCTTTCTTTTTTGGTTTTTCTCTTGTTGTATTTATTTCCCTTTCTAGTTCCTCCTTTGCCCATAAATTCACACTTATTAATTCATGACTCTGATGCATTGCACCATCCCCCAAGTAATCATTTGCTCTCAACCCCATCTGTAAAACTACAATTACTCCATTAACTGTCTATCTACCAAATTACTCGTAAATGTACCGTATATCTAATTTTGCAAGAGGAAAAAACAGTAACGTAAAAATAAGAGTTAAAAGAGAAAAAGAAAATTGTGTATAATTAGTTTTCGCTTTACAATGTAAAATATTTTATTGAAAAATTCTGATAAAACATCTTACTAAAATTAACTGCAAATATGTTCAAACACTAGTAGGCTAAAAAGAAACGAAGGAATCCATTTAGAGGAAGAAAACAAATTCCTAAAGGTCATGTCTATCGTATTCTTATTTTAAGGGTAGTTTAGTCCTGCAACACATGATGATGTATATGACAAATGATTATCATATATATGTACGCATTCTTTAATATACTCCACTTAGATTTGATTATGTGAAGCATCGTCACTATAATCACCAATTATAAAGAAAAACAAAACACTTCAATTCAATACTGAAAAGCCGAAAGAAATATCAACCGTCAGATATTTTTGTAGTTTTTCTTCTTTTTTGCTATAGTTTATAAATTTCTAGGATGCATCATTGCGATACGTAACAACTAACAACAATTCTAACCGTATAACTTCTAATTTTTTTTTTCAACTGTATAAACTTTAGATAACTTTTCATTGTAAATTATAGCTTTTATATAAAGCCGTATAATCAATTAGTTAGAAATTTTTGTTTTATTGTACAATAAATTCAAATAAACATAATGTTTGTTGACAAAAAAAACCATGGTTCAGTGGTAGTTGAAAATTGGGGAAAAATTTGAAGGACCAAACCTAATTCGATCTACGTTGGAAACAAAAAGCACATCTGTGTGGAAAGTCTGGGTTTAGGCCAAATACTCAAACAGTTTATCTGTTAGTCCGGTAACAGGCGATTTGGGTACCCCTGATATTAGTCGGAAAGCATTCCAAACTCAAGATAAATAGTGTGGTGGCCATTCAGGGAGAAGTCCACTCTGAAATACTTCAGTACGTTTCTACCGGGACTGACCGGATAAGCCGATAAGGTTTATAAAAAAAAAAAAACCATGTTCACTGGTGTAATTTGGAAACAATAAGCCTCAAATGATCTTTTCGCGTCAGCATACTTCTCGAAGAACAATTTTTTTTTTTTTTTTTTTTACTATTTATAAAAAAAAAGGAACAATTTTATAAATAGTTCCACTTGATATTTGATTGTGTTGTAAGTGGAAACTAAGCAAGAAACACCACCACACGCACAGAAATTAAACAAATCATAAACAGAAAAATAAACGGCACACTTGACGTGGCCCGTCAAAATATATAACATATAGTTCAGGTTGGTAGGTGATTAATTTTGTACTGATTATGACATTGTCAAGCACTATGTATATTTCAAGAATTAAAATTTTCAACATGGAATTATCATAGTCTAGTTGAGCCGTGTACAACACAATGGGTCATTATTAATTCTAACTAGTAGTTAGGAACATACAATCTGATTAAACCAATTCAGATGTATCAAATTGGATTGAATCTATACAAAAAAATGTCGATATAAAATTGAACGTAAAGAGAGTAAACTGATTCAAACAAAGATATATATTCACTCTGTTTTTTCTTTTCGACATCGGCACTCAAATTCAGGATTTGGTCCACTTTCTCCTATAATGACATAATGTTTTTTTAGTGTAATCGGTTGAACTATCAACGATTATCATTATTTGATTGAAACATGTATTTTGTAAGTTTATATCTGAAAAATCGTGGTCAATAAACAGTGCTTAACTTAAGTAGACACCAATATAGTGATGATGTTTTAGTTGGTTACATAAAATAATGGGAAAACGACCTGTGTCCCCCTAGTAAGTTTCACATAGTATCACAACTACACCGAATTCGGATCTCGATCGCTGTCCACACAGATTAAAAGTTACACTCATGTGTCCCCCCAAATCAAAACTTCAAGACCGCCATCTCCAAAATTTTGATTTTCGTGGTTTATACTTGGTTTACTGTACCCAAACCACCATTAACCGCGTAACAAAGAAAATAAACCGGATTTACCCATAAACCAACCCGATTACAACCCGATTACAACCCGAGAATTTAAAACCCCCAATTCTCAAAATCCCCAATTCCCAGAATCCCTAATTCTAAGAACCTAAGAACCCTAGAAACTCAGAAAACTCAAATTGGAGATTTCAACTGATGGATTCAAATGAGTTGGAGCCGCCGTCGTCTGATGTTGTCGTTCATCACCAGCCTTCCGAGTCTGTTCCGCAAGCAGAAGAAGGAGAAGGAAATCCAGAACCAGACATTGAACCCGACGATGAAGACCCACTAGAGCGAGACCAGTTTGAAATCGAGAAGGCATTTACGGAGTTTAGAGACGAGCCTTCGATTATTCACGACGAGTATCCGGATAGTGACAGTGATGAAGATGACGAAGGTGCTCGGGGGAGAAAGCGTGACAACATCAGCCGTGGAGTTGGGAATCTGTACTATCACCAGACATTCTTCAACAGCATTGCGTTTAAGGAAGCTGTACTCGACCATGCCTTGAAGACAGGATGCAACATTGCACAATACAGGTATGATCAAGATAAGATTGCCTTTAAGTGTGATGGGGATGGATGTATCTGGCGGATCTATTGTTCTATCACTAAGAAATGTCGAAAGTGGAGGGTTAACGTGTTCAAGGATGTTCATACATGTAATCCGAATGGAGATTGTGAGATGCTGAAGGTTCCTGTCATTGCTAGGTTGTTTTTAGATAAAATTAGAGAGGAACCTGAGTACTTTTTGCCTAAGAAGATTGAACAAACCATTAAAGAAAAGTGGAAGATCACTGTATCTAGGCCTCAATGTCAAGCTGCAAGGAGAAAAGCATTGAGTTGGATTGAGAGAGAATATGATGAGCAGTTTGCAAGGCTCCAAGATTATGCGGCAGAGATACGAGAATCAAATCCAGAATCGACTGTTGCAGTTGAAACTGTGACTAATGATGCAGGACAAGAGGAGTTCAACAGGTTCTATGTATGCTTCCATGCGATTAAAAAAACTTGGATAGAGTCTTGTAGGCCATTGATAGGAGTAGATGGAACTTTTATAAAAGGGAAAGTTAAGGGGCAGTTGCTGGTTGCTTTAGGTAGAGATGCAAACAATCGGATATATCCAATAGCCTGGGGATGTGTACAAGTAGAAAACATAGATAATTGGGTGTGGTTTGTTGAAAACCTGAAGTCTGACTTGGGACTGATGGATGGTGATGGTTATATCATTGTTTCTGATCGCCAAAAGGTATTAACCATTCTGATTTTGAGTTTAGTTATTCATGTTGTTGTTGTGGCCACACAAAGTGCTTAATAACCTCTTGTTTGTATTTTGCAGGGTCTAATCCGAGCTGTGGAGCTAGAGCTGCCAAAGGCTGAACATAGAATGTGTGTCAGACACATCTATGGAAACTTGAAGAAAAACCATGGCAAAGATAAAGAGATGAAGATGTATGTTTGGGATTTGGCATGGAGCTACAATGAGAGTGCTTATGAAGCAAACCTGACAAGACTTTACAACTATAATGTGGCTGTCTGGCGTGATGTTGTCAAGTCAAAACCAAGAACTTGGTGTAGGGCGTTTTACAAGCAAGGAAACTTCTGTGAAGATGTTGAGAATAACTCAACTGAGTCATTCAACAACTCAATTGTGAAAGCTAGGGACAAACCGTTTGTGCCAATGCTTGAGACCATCAGGAGACTTGCAATGGTCAGGATTGCCACAAGAGCTGCTGAATCTCATGAGCACAAAGGGAGATGCACACCATATGTTAGTAAGTTTCTTGCCAAAGAATTTGAGAAAGCTTCAGAGATGACTATAAGAAGAAGCACTAATGACATGTATGAAGCTACCAGAGGATTAGATACTCATAGAATAAGCTTGACTGAGAGGACATGCACTTGTCAGAAATGGCAAATCTGTGGCATTCCTTGTGAGCATGTTTATGGAGTCCTGCTAGACAAAAAGCTTGAAGTTGAGGACTATGTGTGTCACTGGTTTAGGACACCTATGTGGAAGAAGAATTACACAGACGGCATATTTCCACAGAGAGGACCAGCTTATTGGCCTTCAACAGAGCACCCTAATGTGCATGTACCACCACCACCACCGCAGCCTGGGAGAAAGAAAGGAAAGGAGAGTAAGAAGGATAAGAAGAGGAAAAAGGGAAAGTATGAATCTCCTACCAAGAAGGCACCAAAACAGATGAAAAGGGTAATGCACTGTGGTGTTTGTGGTGCAGCTGGCCACAACTCAAGGTTTCACAGGAAGAAGTCTTCTGCACAGGTTAGCAACATAATAGTTAGTTATATGCACTGTCATTTGCTCTGTTTTATAGTTAGTTACTGACTCCTGTTTTGTCTTATAATGTGTCTTAGACCTTTGAAGGAGTGTCTGCAGCAGTCCCTGCCATTCAAGGCACTCAAGGCAGTCAACTGGAATCGTCTCAAGGAGTTGTGATGTCTCAAGGATGAAGGATTGGCTTCATTGGAAATATTAGAGAATTAGGTGTTAGATGGGTTTAGTTTTTGTTTTCCATCTGATTTAGACTTAACGGCTATGTAACTTTTGTTCTCCATCTGATTTAGACTTTTCGGCTTTGTAATTTTTGTTCTCAGACATGCTTGAACCAGTTTAATCATTTAAGGATTTTGTTGTTCTCAGTTTTGTCCAATTTTTTCCTCAGAAATTTTTGTTCTCCATCTGATTTAGACATAACAAAACAACAACAAATGTGCCCAACAAGCAAAAGACTCCAAATTTCGTTTTCATTACACAAACATGATCATGCTTGATACAAACAGACAACAAGCACAACAATTCCAAGACAAGAAAACAACAACAAAAACAGAGACCTACCAACAACAACAACAAACCACACCCAATCGTCTCAACCTATCACTTTACTCAAACCAAGCATGCGCATACAACCTACAATGACAGCAATCGACATTTTCTTCATGCTTGATTTGGATTCCAAGAGTTCTTCTTCAACCCTCTCCAAAATCTCTTCCTCTATCTTCAATTGCATCCTCTCAAAAACCATCTTCTGCTGATCCATAGTCGCTGTTGTAATCTGGGACATGCTTTGTTCAAGTGCAGCAGTTCTTACAGACAATCTCTCTATCTCATCTAACAATGCTTCGTCAACCCACTTGAAAGTGTGGTTATCATCGATAAGCTACAGAGAACAGAGAAATCAACTCAAAATTTGATACAAACAATCCAAATCTCAATCACATTACCTTATGCGATGCAGCGTAAGCACAACGATAGTAACGGCGGTACGGATTGGCAGTGGACTTTGAAATGATCGCCGAGATACTAGCACCACACCAACACATCTTTGGCACACCCGCAATTCTTCTTCTTTGTCCGACATTTGATGCTCCACTCGTAGCTCCGGATGAATTGCTCATATTCGAGCTCAGTACTATGTTTAAAATTGAAATCGAAGCTGATGAAGAGGAAAAATCGAAACTAGGGTTCTTAGGTTCTTAGAATTAGGGATTCTGGGAATTGTGGATTTTGAGAATTGGGGGTTTTAAATTCTCGGGTTGTAATCGGGTTGTAATCGGGTTGGTTTATGGGTAAATCCGGTTTATTTTCTTTGTTACGCGGTTAATGGTGGTTTGGGTACAGTAAACCAAGTATAAACCACGAAAATCAAAATTTTGGAGATGGCGGTCTTGAAGTTTTGATTTGGGGGGACACATGAGTGTAACTTTTAATCTGTGTGGACAGCGATCGAGATCCGAATTCGGTGTAGTTGTGATACTATGTGAAACTTACTAGGGGGACACAGATCGTTTTCCCTAAAATAATCAATGTGCTTACCAATAAATGTAATATATATTCAAAAAGAGTTTGGCCAAACAAGATTACAAAAGCTAAAGTATAAAGAGAAATCCTGTTGTTAACAACTAAAAAGAAATTTATAAGCTTAATGAAGATCCAAAAATTAAATAATAGTATAAACGAAGAGCATGGTTAATTAGCCAGTTTTTAATTTTTTCCTATCACTTTTATATAAACGTGTTTTACTTTTAACGAGTAATATTGTTAATTTGGTTTGTCACTGTTGTATTTTCGGTGTTTGCTAAGTAATACTCTCTCCGTTTCGTTTTAGTTGTTGTTTTAGGACTTAAATTTTGTTTCGTAATAGTTGTCGTTTTAGGTTTTCAATGCAAATGTTTGGTAAATTTCCAGTATTAACTCTATTGTTTTAATGTTTTGGCCAATGAAAAAATTTATAAGATATATTAATAAAGGGTAAAACAAAAAATTTAATATTTTTCTTAATTTATGTGAAAAAACTTAAACGACAACTAAAAGGAAACGGAGGGAGTACTCCTTTTGTTTTTTGAGTGTTTTTCTTCTTTTTAAAAAATTGATTTTTAGACTCTAATTAATACATTTCCTTTTGCTAGGTAATTAATGACAAGTAGATAACTACATCTTATTGGTCTATTATTAAAATGGTTTTCATAATATATAATATAATTAATAAAAGTTTTTTGAATATAGGGTTATTTGTAAAATAAATAATCATAAAAAGTTAACATTAAATATTTTTTTAATATGTCTGATAAACTTAGAATATCAATCTATTAAAAACGGAAGGAATAATTCTTACCGCTTTTACTAAAAAAAATAGATAAAAATAATTCTAGCTCCTTTTTTTAAGCTTAGCTATTCAGCAAATTAAATTAGACGACAAATAATAGCTCTTCATCAGAATTATTATCAAAAGTATAATTATGATAAAAAAAATCTTACGTAATTGAATATATATTCTTAAATATAATAACAAAAGTACATTATATGATATTTAATCTCGCTTGTTGTCTTTACTAAACAATAAATGTCTCTAACAATGATAAGATTGTTTTTTACTTGAAAGGTCACCAAGAAATAAAACGGGAAAAATGTCATTTAATTTCTCAACTTTTAAATTGTGGTCATTTGAGACATCAACTTTATGTGTGGCTATTTTAAACATGAACTAAACGTTGACTAACGTTGGAGACATAAAAATTCGTTGACCAGGCCAAAATTAGACATGTCGTTATTAGTCATTAACGGAACTTCTAACGGGCGTTATCAACCCTAACGATTCTGTTAGTCAACTTTCAAATTGTGGCTATTTTAAACATCAACTTCATATGTGGTCATTTAAAACATGAACTAAACGTTGACTAACATTTGAGACATGAGAATTCGTTGACTAGACCAAAATAGACATGCTGTCATAAGTCGCTAAAAGAACCTATAACATCCGTTAACGACTCTGTTAGTATGCCCGAAACGATTTTGTTTTGAGGATAATCGAGAAGGAAATCAGGATTTTTTCCAAATAAAAACCCCAAATCCTCAAATCTATTTCTACAATAGTCCAAGCAAGACGAACAATCCTATTATCTCCATCTCTTTCAACTGCAGCTAGAAAGTGACCTTTTATTTTCCGATTCGAAAAAGCTTCATTTAGCTCTATGATGGGTCTACAAGTTTGCTTCCAAGATTTCTTTTAAGATTAAAAACATATATATAAACGAAAAATTTATATTTGCTTCCAATTACTGGCTCTGCGATTGTCTCTATATCAAACTATGTTCTTGGATTTTGCTTTAAAACAAACTTTTTGATTTAGAGATTTCATTTCGGAAAAATCATGATTTCTTCTAGAGTATCGTCAAAACGACGTCCTTTTTGGGCATACTAACAGAGTTGTTAACAAGTAATAACGGATGGTATAGGTTATTTTAACGACTAATGACGTTATGTCTATTTTGGTCTGGTCAACGAATTCTCATGTCTCAAATGTTAGTCATCGTTTAGTTCGTGTTTTAAATGGCCACATATGAAGTTAATGTTTAAAATGACCACAATTTGAAAGTTGACTAACAGAATCGTTAAGGGTAATAATGGCCGTTAGAGGTTCCGTCAACGACTGATATCGGCATGTCTATTTTGGCCTAGTCAACGAATTTTTATGTCTCAAACGTTAATCAACGTTTAGTTCATATTTTAAATGGCTATATATGAAATTGATGACTCAAAAGGCTACAATTTGAAAGTTGGGAGATTGACATTTTTCTCGAAATAAAACTCTAACTACTACCATTCGTCTCTTCGGCCAATTTTTTTTTCGAAATAAGAAAATCCAATCGTCTTTTCATAGAATTTTAAGCTCAGCGAGTAAAAAATTAAAATATAGGAATATCCACTCATTATTTAAAGGATGGAGAGCTATAAAAGAGAGCATTTTTTTGTCCTGGGTTTCTATTTCAATATTGGAAGTTTAGAGACTCATAATAGCTACCAATAACTTTGTCCGTTTGTCGTGATAATATATCATTTTCTTTACGTCGTTTTGGTAACTTAATTATAGCATTTTCGTTTTCGATTTTGACAAAAGTGCTTACGTTATGACATATTGTCATTTATCATAAGACATATCTAACGGTGCGTAATTTCAGGCATTTGTTTCCATCTTACCATACGTAATTACATTATATGATAATAATATCATACACACACATAAATATATATATATATATATATATTTGATATATGATAATAATATATATATATATATATGTATATATATCATACTTTCTTATGTCTGGTTACAAAATCTAGATGATTTGTCACGTTGGTTGAAAGAATTTTTTTATATTATGCGTATGATTAAGGAACGATGTGGGTCGTTTAAACATGTACTATATGTATTACAACCATATCGTATGACTAAAAGTGTCCAGTAATTAGCAGACAAATTATTGTCTTTTTGGTCAAGATTGACTTGTCTACAATTCAATACGTACCATAATATCTATATATACATTTTTGGATGACTTTTAGTAAATAAATCCTGGAGTTGGAATGTATTTACGGATGAATGCTATTGACATTAATTATTTAAATTTGAAAAATATTAATTAAAGATATTACCAACACGATTTCGAGAATCATAAATTCATATCTTCCTTAATTTTCTGAGTCATTAATGTGATAATCTTTAAGAAATATTTCTCTCTAAAAAAAAAATCCACATTAATGAAGGCATTAAAATCGACACTAACAATTAAATTATTTAGATATTCAATTATTTTAAGATTCTTATATCTTATTTGATATTTTTTTTTAATATCTCATTCTTTAATTACTGCGTTTAGAATTTATTGGTTGTTACCTATTTTTTGGTGAAATTTATTGGTTGTTACTTAATAAGTAATTATGGTGCGTTTATTTTAGTTAATATCTAATTTAAAGGATTTGTTTTCTTTATTATTAATAAACGAATAACATGTATAGAAATAAAAGATTTTTCTTGCGACTCCATAATAAAAATATTAAACTCTTTTTTTCTACATTTCTTACACATAATATCCTCTTATTCAATAACAAAAAATATATATTGCATATTTTTAAAAATATTTATAATATTTAAATTATATAAAAAGTTTGTAATATTAATATTATTTCAACTCTATACAAATTTAATATATATGTATATATATCTTATGGGAACCATTTAAAAGAAATTTTTAAATTGACTTGAATTATATAGCTTTTAAATAAAAGTATTATTAAAAAGAAAAATAACTAAATGATGTTTAATTTCACGGGACGGGTAATATGATGGGACGGGTAATATGATGGGACGGGTTTGGGTTGATATTTATAAAAGATAGTATACCACGGGTGAAATCCTAAAATTAACAATCAAAATAATCTATCAAACAAATTACATTTTGATTTTTTTAAGAAAATATAGCCCCGCGGTGTACCGCGGGTTAAAATCTAGTTATGTAATTATGATAAACTGTAACAATCAGACAAATCATAAGATAACATGTAAATTCTAAGAATCAAATGAGACGATCTTGATATATACTGTATTATATAACCGGTCCATCTCTATGCTATATTAATATTCAATTCGATGTCCCGTACGCGGTTTATCAAAAATTAACCCTAGTTGATTATAAAACATTTATTTTTGTATTTGACAGAGGACAGCTATTATTGTAGGACCATTGCAATACAATTTCGCATTCACATATATTTCATGTCGTTTTTGGACATTCCAAGATAATATGTTTAGTTTGACAGTATTTAGAATAGGTCCAATATTGAGCATGAGTGCATGACCTTCTTGAGTGAGCATTTTCTGCAAGACGATTATATATTAAATATAATATATTTAACTATATACTTGTAGGGTAATTTTTTTTTTCTGGTGTACGTGATAATGTTTAGTAAGCTCATATAGATTGATTGATTATAATCATTATATGATAAATAGATAATAATGGGTCCGAAATTTGCAGTATTTGAAGCGGTGCGGTTATTATTTTGGTCACTGTGGGTTACTAAGATACAACATCACTAGTAAATAAGATTGGACCTGAATATTTTTGGAAGCACATGATCCACTAGTCTTTTACGTTTTTTAAATGTGATTCCGTCTAATACATCATTTTAAAATGATATAAAACGTGAAGAACAAAAAATATCTTTTGCTTTAATTTTCTATATTTAGACTTATTACTAAATTTAAAACTATTCATTTATTAAATTAATAGTCGGTTTTTGGTATTTATTTTTTACTTTTTTATTTAATTTAAATTACCATTGTTCTATTAAATTCGCTATTAAATAAATTAGTTATTTAACTATTAAAACTATTCATTTATCAAATTAATAGTCGGTTTTTGGTATTTATTTTTTACTTTTTTATTTAATTTAAATTACCATTGTTCTATTAAATTCGCTATTAAATAAATTAGTTATTTAAATATTCAATTCGTCACATTCAAAAAGTACATACAATTTCACATGAGACACAACTCCCTTCCGATATGTAAATAGTTGCAAGTAGGAAACAACGTAACTAAAAGTCTGACTGGTAGGCATTTTTTGAAGAAAAGATATGAGTATAATTTAATTATTCTGAATTCATACGTGTATTCACCGGTTAGAAGAAAATGAGAATAAATTTTATTTTTTACGGAAAAGTCAAAAAACAGAGTAAAACAAGAAAATTTTATCCCTTTTCAAAATAGCACTTCTTTTCTAAAATAACGTTTTCTTCTCTCTTTATTCTTATATAATTTTACTCATTTTTTCTTCTGTTTTTACCCGTCAGATCCTAAGATATTACCATTATCTTGTGGGAATATCGGGTATGACTGGTCACTCTTAATAGAAGAAATGAAAAAGGGAGAATTTTTTATTTTCTTGACTGGTCACCCTTAATAAAAGAAAACATCAAAAAGTAACTAAATGAGAGGAATTCTTCCTTCCTCAAAATTAATAGAATTCATTTTTCTTCTTGATGTGACATTTCTTTTTTTTATTTTTTCTTTTCATTTTTTTCTAACTTTTTAACCAGTCACAATCATAACCATCATAAATTTCTGATGGCTAATTAAAATATGTTTTGTTAGGGAAAATAATAGAAGAGAAATCAGAATACTAAGGTCTAAGGAGATCTATTTCTCATGCAAGTTGACCCACAAAAATATAACCAGAATCTAACTAATTTGATAAGACTAGTTAAAGTCTAGTGGATGGAGTGGCTCGAGGAGTGACGTTGGTTTGTTACGAACTTTCCAGAATTATGATTATTATTATTTCCTCACCTAAGAAACTGTATCTTTATTTTAAAACAACAATTATCATTAGAATAAATGACAATATGACAAAAAGCTTGGTCGATGGCCCCTTCGTCTGCAAGATCATCTGATCATGTTTTCGATATGTTTTCGATAGACCTTTAAAATATGACTATTTTTTAATACGAAATGACTATGCAAACTTTGGATTAAATCTAAGTAATCAGTTATTACTGAAGATAAGTGAACAACAATTATTTGGTTTACTAAATAAGTGAGGGTTGGTCTACTAATGAATATCATGTTTTTCAAATGGAAATTGAACTTGAACTTTTAGTTCGATTTTCACTTGGGAGATGGCTATTTACTTACCATGAGAAATGCATGCATGGATTTCGGCGGAAACTTTTTATTAACTTTGATACCACAAAAAATAAAAATAAAATAACATAAGAAAGCAGTTATCTTAGTGATATGATCATTCACATGTGTAAATAGTACCTATTACGAACCCTATATATTATACATTTGTTATGTTTGTTTCGTCAGTTTCTTTTGTTAATTTTCATTGTTACTATTTGGAACAATATAGCCAACGTACGTAGAGAAAGAGTGCATCGGGATCCAATAAGAAACCATGTGATGGTTATCTCGCTCAATTACTTTTGCGTAATTAGCTACACGAGAAAACCAATACATCAACTGAATTAAGGAAATTGATAAAACGATAGTTGAGAGACTTATGAGTCTAAGACCAGTCAAAGCCTACATAAGTCAGACCAAAATTTGTGTTTTACCGACTTATGTCGGATAAGACTAAATTGACAATAATGTCCTTTTGTGTATATCTCTTTTGAAAAACTGTAAATCCAGCTGTGAATGTTGCGGGCACAAAGCGGCCGGGCAGATACACTAAGGAAGTGTCAATTCGAACATTTAATTCACATTAACATTAACGTAAAATCGTAAATAACTTTAATTAGTTTTTGTGTATTATGAAATAATTTTAAAATAAAACTATTTTTTATTAGGTACGGGTCCAAGGCATTCACCAAAAAAAAAGGTACGGGTCCAAGGCTCGGGGTGATCACCAAGATCATGGGTCTAAATGGTAACCGAAGAATCTGGCTGAATCCGGCTGAATTGCTGAATCTGGCTGAATTTTTAGTGATTTTCAACTGAATCTGGCTGAATTTTTACACTTTCAAATGGTAACCGCTGAATCTAGCTGAATTTTTTGTGATTTTTAGTAGTATCTATCACAATAATTAAAACTTTAACTGAAACATATCATCAAATACTTATGAATATTAATAGAATAATTAAAAAAATATCTAAATAAACTAGATATATAAAATTATCCAATGGTCTAATTAACTATTATACTAATAAATAAATACTCAATTATCTAAAATTAATACTAATATAAATAATATATTGGTTAGCAAAATTGAGTTATTCTTTTATATTTAATTTTTGAACTATGAAAAATATGTAAATAATTAATGAAAAGCTTTGTAAACCATTATTGAAAACTTGATTTCAAAAATTAACATGATAATAAAATATAAATTATCTAATTATTTTTTCTATTGTTTTCTAGTATTTTAATCAATAATATGATCAGGCTGATTAAGAAAATTATTAATTTTTTTTGATATTTTAGTAATATTTTAGTATGAGTTACGTTGTTTTGTGAAGTTTTAAAATTTTATTTTAAATTATCTAAAAATTATTAAAATTATCACAAATTATCTATAGTTATCCGAACATGAATTCGTCTCATTTCTATTCTGGTAGTGATATATTATGCATATGAATTATTCATATATCGTATATGTATAATTTAACTTATTTTAAAATATAAATTTGTTGTATAATTTTTGATATCCAAAATATTTTAATTCAATTTAAGTACTCGTTATTATCCGAATTTTTATAAGAAATGAATATATCTATGTATCTGTTGGTGTTGAAAAAACTGATGAATCTGGCTGAATTTAGTTTTATGCAAATGGTGACTGCAGAATTGCTGAATCTGACTGAATCCGGCTGAATGTTTTTATTATGTTACCATTTGGAGCCCATATGCATGTTGCCTAGCCTATCTATATCATATATCCTGAAACAACTTACGAATCATTTCTATACGTTTAGGTTCATGCATATATACCAAAATATGTCACTATACGGATATATGGATACGACGGATAGATAACACAATCCAAAACAAGAGCATACGATAGATAAATCAAAAACCTTTTTTTTTTGCATGAATACATGAGATTCGGTTTCTATTGATGTAATTATGGTTGTGTGTAATTTTCGTTGTATGCATCTTGATTATTATTTTTGGTGTTTGCGTTTAAGTTAGCATGTTTTTATTAGTGTTGGTTAGTATTTCAAGTAAAAAGAAAATATCTTAGTGTTTTTTTTTTTATCAAATGTTGTTTACAACCTTTCAAAAGCAAACATGAAAAATAGAAAAGAAATTTGTTTCTGTTTTGGATATGTGTTGAACATTTTCTAAATATTTTTGATAAAATTATGATGTAGTTTCTTAAAACGTGAACATTCTTTTCATTTTAAGAAATTAATCCCAAATATTTCCAAATTAATACGTTTAGTGGTAGATTTATTGTAAAAACCAATATTTTCATTAAAGATTTCAGATAAGACCGGATGTTTGAAGAATTAATACGATCGAGCTTTCGTCAAATATTTTGGTAGGCATTATAGTATAATTTAAGCGAATATATAATAGACATATATAAAAGTGTAAATAAGGAGTATGTGTAAGAGTGCATTATGATAAGGGGGAATGGTGGACGATAATTAAGAGTGCTTGAAATGACGTTTCATACAGAATCACGATGTTTGTGGCAGGAACAATCAGAGATCTGCTATATAAGAAAATCAGAGATTTGTATTAACTTTTTTTTCGTATATATATACACTAAAATATCTACTAGTGATTATCTACTCAAATTTCTTTTATTTGGAAAAACAAAGTTTGTCTATCAAATTGCTTGATCCGCTGGTCCAGTTGTGAATATGTTAACACAAAGAAAAAATAATTTGCGTTCGGAAAGATTTGTGTAATCCGGAAAAAAAAAAAAGTTTGGTATAAATTAGTATATATTTGGAGAATATACTGTATATTTTTAAGAACATCGCATAAGAAGAAACTGTGTGCATAAATAAGAGTGTGAATTGGACTTTGTTAAGGTTTTTTTTTTTAATGTTATTTGAGAGAGAAGAAGAAAATAGTCAAAGGAACAAGATGGGACTACTGCTTGCAGTTGCAGGCTTCTTGTTTTGGTGCCTCTTGGCTCTAATTCGGAGCTTCCCTCGTCTTCATATTCCACAGTCATATTATTGTACTCCAAATATTATTTGTCTTCTTAACGTTTGATTTAGCTCACATCATTTATGGATTATATAGATTTAATTGTTAGCAAATGCAGTAGTAGTCTCTAAATTTTTTTACAATGTTTTGCTTTATCCTATAATCTAAGTGCTAAATTAAGTAACTATACATCTCTCTATTTTTTAAAATATCATTTCATTTATTAACTTTTTACCTCTTTTTTTCTGCATCATGCGTTTATCTCATAATCACTTAATAAAAGTGAATATATCATCAAAGAAAATACTTTTTAGAATAATGATTGTCCTGGCAGTTCCTCAAATGCCAAGACATAAATATAGTGCATTATGTACAGATATACATATATTTCGACTTGTCTTTCGTTATGGATGATAAAAGAGAAAGACATGGAGCGATGTCTCCTGAGTACTGACGATAAGAATTGAAGTAATAACATATAAATATATATCATCGTCCTCAATTCGTGACTCTCGTCTTGTCAAATCAAAGCCCATTCCATTATCATGATCATATCATAAATCATTATAATCATCCATCCACACACATCCACTCCACGCATGCATGCATGTCTTAGATAGCATGAGCATAATAAAATGACAGACGACGACACAAGTAACCTCAGTACCGTTTCTCTCGTGAAAATGTTTGTCTTCTTTTGGTCCCTAATTTCTATTACATGTCGTAACCATGTTTTGTAAAACCTTGGTCTAACAGTTGGAGAGATTTACGGGAAATCTTGATCGACATTAATTACCGTTTTTAACTCTGCTTAATTAAACCTTGATGTAGGGTAAGATCCTACATCGTAGATTATTTATAATAAACCTTGTTTTTAAATTAGTAAAGACCTTTTATTAGTACTATTATATACGTGTGTGTCTTATTCTTAATGAACCGTAATTAAGCACTTGAACAACAACGTCGACAACCAAAGATTCTGTCAAATGTATATATATATATATACACGAGTATATGTATACTTTACATTTAAGCATATTATATTATATGTACACGAATAAATACGACGATATGTGTGAAAATTCTATAAAGAAAATATCAATCTTCATGAAACATAGGGAGCATCATGAATAAATTACTTATGAAACAAATCAGTCATTCAATTAAAAAACTATAGTAGTTAAATAATGCTAGAAACCTAGAACTAAGAGTTCAATGGGTCTTACTCATATGGGCTTTTATTGGGCTTTATGGGCCTAAACGATTACACTACATTATTGATCCATGAAACACAATTCTTCTTACTGCTGTTGCAAATTTGTGTCTTTCTCGGCTCGAATCTGATGATCTTGTCGTTTAAAAAGCAATGGAGCTTTGTTCTTCATCTTCTTCTCTTTGGCGTTTATGGGCAATACCGTTCGTCTTCGAAGACCAATCAACTATACCAACCGATTCTCTTCGGGTTCTCAGTTTCCGACTGGAATTCAATTCTATGATAGTTGATTCGATCACCAAGTTCGTCGACACTACATTGTTCTTGCCACGCTTGAGCAGCTCGGTGTTTTGAAGTAAAGCTCAAACCTATCTCAAGCGTCATTGATTCAGGCAGTGAGGAAGAGGTTGAATTAAGAACAAGTTCCATCTTTTACTGAGATAAATGGTAATTTTTTTCTATCTAGAACTCTAGAAGTGCTTAGTTAGTGGTTAGAAGAAGGAATCTAGTGTAAAGTTTTTGGCTTTAAAGCTTGAATGGATCATAGATTCTACTTATTATATGCCTAGTTTTGTAATTTAAGGATGTGATATAAAAATTAAGCTATTTTGATACCAAAGTGAATGCTTTTACTCAGATAATGGTGCAAAGTTAAGCCTTTTGCGTGCCTTGTGGTTTCTTGAGTTGCTTTTTATGGAACACACAGTTGTTGTTTTTTTATTGGAACATATGCTTTGATTATACAGTCTTGGTATTAGCTTCTACATCTTTGTTTTGTTTTTGTAGAAGCTAAGAGGAAGAACTTGGATTTTTTGTAATTGGAAGTTTTCCATCATATGTGCTCTTCATAACGTCTGGTTTCCTCACTATCCGAGGTCCTGCTGGAACCTTTCGAGTCTTTGGCCGAATATCCTGCGTGAACATAAGAAAATCATTTGATGTTTGGCGTCTTCCATTGTGAAGTAATTCTTTGTGATTGTCAATTCAAACCTGATCAAAGATGGTAGTGGGTATTGCAAGTGTAGCTACGGCATTTGGAGAATCTACTATACCAGATATTCTTCCTTCGCATGGACAGCATGAGAGTAAGAGGTATACCTGTTCACACCATAGTTTCTTGATCAAATTTATCTCTAGTTTTAATGCTTGTGATCAATTAGGTTCTGTGAGAAACATCTTGTTGCGGAGATCAGTACCTGTTCTTTTGAGTAACCGAATTTGAAGAGATAGTCTATGGCATTGAGAACTGCTCGTTTGTAAGCAACTGTTGCATCTAGGTACTGTTGTCTTCCTCTCTCATCGACACTGATACCTTCGAAGACCAGCCACTCTGAGAATCTCGGTTCCACTGGCCCTATCTCAAAGATCGGGTTTACGTGGAGAGGGGTAGGTCCCATTGGTGTAAGGTACTCCTGCATCCCGTTTCTAATGATTTCACACCTATTAATGAGTCACATAGTGGTATCTGGTCAGAATTTCATAGTAACACTGCACAAAAACAAGGACATCTAAGAAAATCTTGTAGAGTATAATCACTAGAAAAACTGCAATTGGGAACTTATTTTCATACTTGAGTTCTAGAAATCCACTCATCTCGATGGCTCCACAGAATGAGATCTCACCATCACCTTGCGAGAAATGCATGTCACCGGTGCTTAGATTAGCCCCTTCTACAAACACTGGAAGATATATTTTAGAGCCTCTGCTTAGGTTTTTTATGTCACAGTTCCCTCCGTTTTCTCTTCCTGGTATTGTCCTTGCAGCTTCCTTTGAAACCCTTTCCCATTCTGGTGTTCCTTCTTCAATCTACAACATTAGGTAAGAATCCTTTAGAGTTCAGGGGTAACTACCATTTTATACAGTTCAAAAACTTTGTTATGGCATCAGCAAATATCGTTTTGGTATAGCTTACATTCCCTAGGAGGCATCCTTTACTTGTCGGTAGGTTAGCCAGTGGCCGCTGATGCACGACCTCACATAAAGTTAGGGACTCAAGACCACATTCTTCTAATTGTCTTTCCCTTTCATTCCATATTCTTAGGAGTTCTTTTGATGGTGCAGTGCCAATGATTCCTGGGTGTGTCAAACCCGGGAATCGTACTCCTGCCGAGCCATAGTGTGATGATATTAACATGAGAATAATCAATAGAACACCTCATAATAGGGAAAACTACATGGTTATGCTAGTCATTTCTTGAAAAAAGACATGGACATGTTGTGTTCTTACCAGGAATTTGAGGAGAGTAGGCATAAATCCCTTCAAAGTACCAAATAGCTTTAGTCGCACAAGGGAAATGGTCAGTCAAGAAACCGCCGCCATTCTCTCTATCAAACGAACCAGTGAATCCCCATTCATCTCCTGGAAGAGGACCTAAGTTGCATATCTCAACAGCAAGAAGATCACCTGGCTTAGCTGCAACACCATCCTCATCCACAACTTTGATCGGCCCACTCAGGTAATGAACCTGCATAATCACCAAGAAACTCTTACCTATGTGCAAGCCATCATGATTGGTTTACTCATGTTTCTCACTAAACCTCCTTACAGTAGAGAGGTCTATGCTCTTAATATCGCCAGCAGAGCCATCGTCTTTGACTGCACCCCCCGTCCAGTCAACCATTTCCACCCTAAACAACTCACCAGCCTTGACCTCTGCAACTGATGGTATCTCAGGATGCCATCTATTGTGCAGTGGCTGAGCCTGCTGCCACGGCCTCTTCTTCAAATCCACCTTCACCACCACTCGTGGACTTGCTGGAGCCATCAAACCGAACCAATAAGTACGGTATATTCTCTCTCTACTCACACTTTCTATGTTTATATATATATTTCACTCTTGGAATCATTGGTCTTGCAGATTCCTTATCCACAACTAAAGGACAGTAAAAGATCCCATCTTTCACCATCTCGTAGACTTTTCTATATCTAGACAAATGACTTTCATTCATCTTAGTATCTTACAAAGTGGATAATGCCGTAAGACACGTATGTCTCTTTGTCTGTGTGTGGCCATGCATATAGATGACAAGAAGTTGAAAATGACATTTTCTTGACTTATGTTCTGAATAGGGTCTCTATGTTTGGAGAGAGGAGGAGCTCACGAAGGAGGAATTTTACATTCGACTTATTAATTGCGCAGTTTTGCAATTCAATGAAAGCTATTTTCAGACAGAATCTGATGCATCACCCTAAAGAGTGCATATAAAGATTTACAGAATCTGATGCATCACCCTAAAGAGTGCATATAAAGATTTAGGACGCATTTCATTACCTTCCAATTTTTAGAGTTTCTTGATGTGGAATTTCCAACAAAGAAAAAGAAACCATTTCTCTCTTTATTTCAAAACATGTCTGATTAGTAAATTATACTGTCTAGATAGTTGCTTCTCTACATAAATGATTTCTAGTAGCTTGTCGAAGAACTTGGATTCTTTGTAATTGGAAGCTTTCCATCATATGTGCTCTTCAGTACATCTGGTTTCCTCACTATCCGAGGTCCTACTGGAACCTTCCGAGTCTTTGGCCGAATATCCTGCATTAACGTACATACAAAAGCAATTAACATCTTTGTCTTCCTATTTTTCAGTTGTTAACAAATTATTGAGTGACGAGGGTGAAGAACAGAGTAAACTTAAGAGGTTTCTACAGAAGCTTTTTTGTACTTAACCAAAGAACAGAGGAGCACAAATTCATACCTGATCAAAGATGGCTGTAGGTATTGCTAGTGTAGCAACGGCATTTGGAGAATCAACTATCCCAGATAGTCTTCCTTCACATGGACAACATGAGAGCAAGAGGTACACCTGTTCACATCATATTCTCTTGATCACTTCTGTCTTTCTAGTTTTAATTTATGGATATTTGGTTTATGATCAACTAGATTCTGGAAGAAACATCAAGCTACAAAGACAAGTACCTGTTCTTTTGAGTAACCAAATTTGAAGAGATAGTCTATGGCGTTGAGAACTGCCCGTTTGTAAGCAACTGTTGCATCCAGGTAATGTTGTCTCCCGCTCTCATCGACACTGATACCTTCGAAGACAAGCCATTCTGAGAATCTCGGTTCAACTGGCCCTATCTCAAAGATTGGGTTTACATGGAGCGGGGTCGGTCCCATTGGCGTAAGGTATTCTTGCATCCCATTCCTTATGATTTCACACCTATTAAGGAGTTACATAATGGTATCTGGTCAGAATTGTTTAATACGCTGCACACAAACAAAAACATCTGAGAATGCATAGTAGAGTAACTTATTTACATACTTGAGTTCTAGAAATCCACTCATCTCGATGGCCCCACAGAATGAGATCTCACCATCACCTTGCGAGAAATGCATGTCTCCTGTGCTTAGATTAGCCCCTTCTACAAACACTGGAAGATATATTTTAGAGCCTCTGCTTAGGTTTTTAATGTCACAGTTTCCTCCGTTTTCTCTTCCTGGTATCGTCCTCGCAGCCTCGTTTGCAATCCTTTCCCATTCCGGTGTTCCTTCTTCAATCTACAAGAGGATTATGTTAGAAACCCTGGGAAGTCAAGAGTTAAGCACCATTTTATACTCATCAACGCTTACGTTCCCTAGGAGGCATCCTTTAGCTGTTGGTAGGTTTGCCAATGGCCGTTGATGCACAACCTCACATAGTGTTGGGGACTTGAGACCACTTTCTTCTAATTGTCTTTCCCTTTCATTCCATATTCTCAGGAGTTCCATCGATGGCGCGGTGCCAATGACTCCTGGGTGTGTCAAACCCGGAAATCGTACTCCTGCCGTGATGTGATGATATTAGCATGTGAATAATCAACAGAACACCTCATAACAAGGAAAGCTACATGGTTATGCTACTAAAGTTGCTTGACAAAAGACATTGACATGTTGTCTTCTTACCAGGAATTTGAGGAGAGTAGGCATAGATCCCTTCAAAGTACCAAATAGCTTTGGTCGCACAAGGGAAATGGTCAGTCAAGAAACCGCCACCATTCTCTCTATCAAACGAACCAGTGAATCCCCATTCATCTCCTGGAAGAGGACCTAAGTTGCATATCTCAACAGCAAGAAGATCACCTGGCATAGCTGCAACACCATCCTCATCCACAACTCTAATCGGCCCACTTAGGTGATGAGTCTGTACAATCACCAAAAGTTGTTTTTCTTTCAAAGTAAATGAATTGTTTCATCGTTGATTTTTCACATGTTTCTTACAAAACCCACTTACAGTGGTTAGGTCTGCGTTCTTGATATCGCTTGCAGAGTCATTGTCTTTGACAACACCTCCCATACAATCAATCATTTCCACCCGGAAAAACTCACCAGCCTTGACCTCTGCTACTGGTGGTATCTCCGGATGCCATCTATTGTGCAGTGGCTGGTTCTGCTGCCATGGCTTCTTCTTCAAATCCACCTTCACCACTACTCTTGGACTCAGTGGAGCCATCAAACATCAAAACCCAATAAGTACAGTGGTCTCTCTATTCACGTTTTCTCTCTATATATCTCTTTTATTTTCTCTCTTTCTTTTGTCCTTGTTACAGTAAAAAGAGAGGTCATTCATTGGTTCTTGCAGATTCTTTATCTATCCACAACAAAAAGACAGTAAAAAAGATTGCAGATTTCACTATAAACGTAAGACTTTTCCTCTTTTTCTAAAACTGTTACTTTGTTTTTTTCTTAACCAAGTGGATAGTATCCAGAGACACGTGTCTCCGTCTATGTGTGGCAATGCATGCAGGACAAAAAGTTGAAAATGACGTTTTCTTGACTTATGTTATGAAAAAGAATCAGAGAGTCGTAAGCTCAGGTGATCGGAGGAAACTCCGGGGAGCCAACTCTTGTGGAGCGGCAATTCTTGCTTCCGTGGCTTCTTCATCTTCTGGAGGTCAACCATTAAAACACTCTTTGATCCCTACTTCCACATTCTTGCTGGAACAGAGGAGATGCTCCTGAATAAGCATCAGACAGATTTTGTCCAAAAAATCTTATCGAATCTTCATTTTGACTTAATTTAATTTTTACGTGGTTGTGGCTTTACATGCTTGGCGTCATCAAGTTTTATTTTGGTGTTTATCAAAAAAAAAAAAAAAAGAGTTTTATTGTGGGGGATAATATCACATTTTGTTAATTTATTTATTGAATGAAAGGTGTTTTATTATTGGTCCTATTCACATCTAAAATGGCATAACAAAAAAAAATTGCAATTTGGCATGGTTGATAGAGGATTAAAGATGATATGATGTCATATAATACAAAATAGTACGAGGAGAAATGGTGGTGATATTGTTTGGATTCCGGAGTCTCGTAAATTAATGTTATTAGTTTTAAAATTATGAGATTAGTCTTTAAATTTCTGTGAAATACGAAAATCTAACTATGATCATATATTGCCAATATTTAATAAAATATTATGATAATTTTATAACTTTGCATGTTACATTCCAGCGAGTTAAACTGTACGGAAGACAAAACTAAAGGCTGGTTTGGATAAGTATGCAACGTCAGAACCGACAGCAACAGTAGTATAAAACTGTTCAAAATGTTTTGTTTAATTAATCGTAAAGAAGAAAGCTAAGATACACTTCCACATTTTCTTCCTGACCAGTAGAAAAATATATACATGTAGTAGTAGTTGATGGTCATGTTGTTCTCATTGATAATTTTCTTCGAATTTTGAATTTTCTGCAATGACTATATCAATTATGAAATCGTGATTTAAGTTAATTAATCAGTCCATTATTCCACAAAGTTCTACTTTTTTTTTTTTTTCGTATGGTCTACATTTGTGTTTCGTTTTATAGTGCTTCTATTCAAAATATCAACCAAATACTTTGAACTAGTGTCACCAGTAGTCCATTAAATTATGATTCGCTTTGCAGGTAAAAATATCGCATATATAAAATAATAAATGTAATAATTTAAGTAGTAGTTTGAGACCTATTCCGACAAAGTGTGGGAGATGATGTGAGCTAAAAATTTCTCTAATTAGGTCAGAAGTTTTGGAAAATTCGCCATTGAGAAATTTGCATAAGCAAAGCACTTTTCCATCTGTATTTTCTCTACACCGTAGATAAATCAATGTATTTCAAATTAGAAAAAAAAGAATTATACTACATACGTTCGAGAAAGAGAGGGGCACACCGGCACACGCATAGAGAAGATCAGAAGAAACCTTTGAATATAGCGAAGGGCCAATAACGGCTTTTGTAGTTCCAAGAGATTGCAAATACTTATGTTGTGTCGTAGGTACGTAGAGTCAAACACGCTTATTTATAATAAGTTAAGAGTCTTTTTTGTACTATATCAATTCTGATTTATACATATGGAGACACATGCGTTTGTGGAAGACGACGAGGTCATGACTCATGAACACCACGTTTCTCTCTAATTGTTTATTGATAAACATTTTACATGTCCAAAGTGATTGGAGGAATGTGAAAGTACATTGATGCAAGTTCCACCATTGGGAAATGTAGATATAGCTCATGTATGCCCCTCTAGAACGTCGTTAACACTTTGTTTGTAATCGTCATGTGATTTTTTTTTTGTTGTAAATTTGTAATTATGTGTATATCATAACGCCCCATTAATCATTAGATATTTCGTGTAATGTGTTACATTATCGTATTCTAATGAAAGTTTTTGATAGTTCATTTCATTTGAAGTGAACTACTTATTTATTTTTGGTAAACTCATTTGAAGTGAACTATTGAGATATAAAACTGTGATTTACTATTTGGTATTAGGGTGGTTTTATTGTGTGTCTGGCTACTAGAGAAAACTAGAAGAATATGTGGCAAGATACCCACAACACTTTGTCCTCTCTTTTTTTTTACTTTCTTTTAACAATTTGTCCTCTTGTGATTTGCTTATTGATTTCAGTATCTTTTTGTATCAATATTCAATAATGCCATCCAAATGATTAACCCTGAAAATATGAGATTCATTCACCCAAAGAATAGCATCATTAAGTAACACACAATAACTACCAATGAAGTATTTTTATTTTCTCTATAATAAAATCCGAAACATCACATAAAAATACAAACCACTTGAACCAATAATTTCCCCTAATCCACGTGCACCCCATCGTCTCCTGACGTAAGATTTGTCTATTAACTTATCAAATCCCAAATTCAGCTTTGTTTTCATTATAGTACTCTAATTGAAAAGAAGAGAGTACACATCTTAATATTTTTTCTTTAAAACAAGAAAGTAATAATAATATAAGAGGAGTCTGAGTCAGCGACAAGTGTTCGCGGAGAAACGGAAACGCTCTCTTTCTCTCTCTTCCTCCAATGCCAATACCTTTGGAATCCCTCCCTAACGCTGTCTTTTAGGGTATATAGTTCAAACCAACAACTTATACTCCCTCCATTTTATAATATAAGTCATTTTGAAGAAAAAATTTTGTTTCATAATATAAGTCGTTTTCAACATAAATTTTACAATTTCATTTTCAAGTTTTAAGTCCATTGAGATACAATAAGCCTTGCGAGTTTATAAATTCTAGACTCCTATTTTTTAACACTAGTCAAATAATCTTTTACCACTTTATATATTACTTTAATATTTAATAATTATTTATATTATGCAGTCTCTTTTATGATTGACTGAACTTTTTAAAAATATATATTCTTAATCTGCGTGTTTAAAGCTAAAACGACTTATATTATGAAACGGAGAGAGTATAAATTAACTCAAGTTTGAATTAGTGATCGCAAAACTAATCTATATTAGTATTTTAACTTTTCAAAATGTTATACCCTAACCGGCTAAATCCAAACTTGTTTTTTTTTTTTTTTTTGAAAACGAAATCCAAACTTGTTTTTAGTTTCTGTATTTCCCATAAGTTTCAAATATACACAAAGATTTTTAATTAGAATAATGGAAAAAAAAAGGACAAAGGAATAAAAAAGAAACACAAGTTGGCACACTCTCTTTATTATTATTCACTCGCCTCTATAAATCTCATTTTATCATCTCTCATCTTCTTAAAACTTGTTTTCTCTTTCTCTCTTCTTCATTCAATCAAATTAGATCAAAACCTATTTTCTTGCTCCCAAATTCGAAATAATCGACGCTTTTCTATACTTTTTTTTTTTAACAAGTAGAGTTTCCCAAAATATTGGATATCACTTCTCATATAATAAGTTTTCAAATTTCGGAAAAAAAATGAGTTGCAATGGATGTAGAGTTCTTCGAAAAGGTTGCAGCGAAACATGCATCCTTCGACCTTGCCTTCAATGGATCGAATCCGCAGAGTCACAAGGCCATGCCACTATCTTCGTCGCTAAATTCTTTGGCCGTGCCGGTCTCATGTCTTTCATCTCCGGCGTACCCGAAATCCAACGTCCAGGTACGACTTCTCTTTATCATCTACAGATCACTCACACGCACTATCTATCTTGAAATCGAAAAATATAACATGACTATGAGAGTACTAGTTAGGTTTATTTTTTAACCATTAGGTCACAAACTCTTTGATCTATAACAACGTTTAATGTTTTTGATTTGAAATTGATTTTTTTGGTTTTGGTTTGTTAAGCTTTGTTTCAGTCGTTGTTGTTTGAAGCGTGTGGGAGGACGGTGAATCCGGTTAACGGAGCGGTTGGTATGTTATGGACTGGGAACTGGCACGTGTGCCAAGCGGCGGTTGAGACTGTTCTTCGCGGCGGAACTTTGAGACCGATCTCAGATCTTCTTGAATCTCCGTCGTTGATGCTCTCCTCCGATGAGTCTTCCGAGATTTGGCATCAAGACGTTTCAAGAAACAAAAACCACCATTGTCGCTTCACCACCTCCAGATCTAAGACGGAGATGAAAGACTCTCTGGTTAACCGGAAACGATTCAAGTCCGATTCGGATCTTGATCTCCAAGTGAACGACGGTTTAACCCTAACCGCTCAGGCTGTACCGGTTCCTTTTCTTCCTCCGTCGACGTTTTGTAAGGCGGTTAACGGTGATCGTCCGGGGAGTCCATCGGAGGAATCTGTAACGACGTCGTGTTGGGAAAATGGTATGAGAGGAGATAATAAACAAAGAAGAAACAAAGGAGAGAAAAAGTTATTAAACCTTTTTGTTTAAAACCGACGACGCAAAACACTCAAAGATTTTGAGGCTCTTTTTTAGGGTTATCAGTTATGAGTGGGAATGGATATTTAGTTAAGCCGCATAGTTATTGGCTAGTTAATGATTTTCTCTATCGAGAAATACTGAAATATGATAAAATTTTGGGGTTATATATTTTGCCGATGAGAATAAATAATCTGTTGAGAATTGTTTCATTTCTTACATATGGTCTGTATTTTCATGTTTTTTTCCAAGTTTCGAAACTCATTTAAAGAAGGCATATCACACATAATGTATCTTGTACAATACTGTATTAAGAACTGATCATATATAACAAAGAATCATATAATATTCGTGAAAATTGGATCAACATTCAGCCATTAATGGGCTCTTTGTGTATCTGATTCATACTAATATATAGAGTAAAACGATAGTAACGCAACGGTAACATTGAACTGTGTAAAAGCCTGCTTTCCAAATCTTTCTAGTTCTGTTAAATTATCACATAATTTCCATAAGTTAGCTACTACCACCATCCTAATGCAGTTAGAAAATCTAGAAATTGAGAATGAAGGAATTTCCTTGATAATACGGTTTTGTGCTTATACGGTTTGTCTATTCACTTTTTAACTGCCTAATTTAATCGCATAACCAACCAAACGATTTATTTATTCGATCGCAGTTTTAGTACTTATAAGCTGTCATATTGATTAAAAAAAAAAAACATTTTCCCTTGTATTTATTTATTTTCTCAAAATTTGTATTCCCCCGTAGTCCAGCTTGGAATTTTTTTAATTTTCCCCTCTGAGCAGATCACATGAAATATAAAGATCCTAAATACGAATAAAACCCTTTAAAGAATTGACACTTGATTTGTGAAGAAACAAATCGATAAATTAGCTTCCGAGGGATTCCAAATTTCCAGGTGACATTAGTACGATATTTGCCAATAGCTTATATATATATTTACATGATACGACCGAAATTTGGTCTTCATGGATAAGACGGCTTTTGGATAATGCAAATAGCCACTTCTCTTCATCAGTCTAATCTATTTTTGGCAATTCACACAAATAACACCAAAATAAATTTTGTTATCAAATTTATCACATAATTTATAAATTTTTTAAAATAAGATAAATTAATTAATATTTCATGTGATCGTATTATAATTAATTTTATTATTTTATATATTTAGATTGGGTAATAACATAGTTATTGCGTAAATTCACTAATGTTAATTTTGAAAATTTGTTGATTGTATTATATAAATGTCCATAAAATTTATTTTTTAAAAATATATCTCAATATTTTTTAAAAATGGATTTCAAAAGATGACCATCTTTTTCCCAAGCCTTTAGTAATTAGTAGTATCTTACAAAAGAGAACATATTTTATGCTATAAATGATACATATAATGCGTATTCAAATATTAAGAAATTAAATAGTCAACATATAATAATAAAATTAATTCCTCTTAAATATTGAATATACATTAAAGGTTGACTAAAATTTTAATGTAAATCATAGTAAAAAATCCAAATGTAATTATATTTTGCCAATTAAGCAAATTCAGTAATATAGGAAATTACATATATAAAGGGACCACGTGTATCTTTCTCTCTCTCTAACTCAAGTGTTTAAAAATAGAACTATTCAATCATATTTCATTAGCAAAAGCACAAAAAGAAAAAATAAATACAAAAATGGCATCATCATGCAAATGTTTATTTTTTGTGCTCTTGTGTCTTGATGTCTCTTGATTCCAAGTAAGCAACAAAGGAAATCTATTTTTTCAGTTTAAAGCTACTCCTTCTGTTCCTGAAAATTTGATGTTTTAGAGTTTACACATATATTAAAAAACAATCATGATTTAATCATTTAATAATTTTTTCTTTTCATTAAATATTTTTAATAGTGTATGAACCAATAGTAATATAAAACAGTTAATTATTTGTAATCATTACGCTTTGAAATCTACGATTTTTTAATATCAATTAATAAAAAATAAAATAAAAAGCTAGAAAATTAATTTTTGTGGAACAAACCTAAAACACTAGAATATCAAACTTTCAGGAACGGAGGGAATATATGATATGCTTATATATTTTTTGTTTTTGATTTAATTATTTAAAATATGACAGAAGCTGTGGAAGCTGAAGAATCACAGAGACATGGCTTTTTCGTGATTGGTTCTTGCTCAAAAATTCCAGACTGCAACAAAAAATGCATAGAAATGCGTTTTCCTAGCGGAAAATGTCTTAAAGAGACCCCTCACGCCACTGAATTATCTTGCGGTTGCTATGTATAATAACGTTATCGATATATTGCATTGTGGAAGTTTAAGTCTTTTAAATAGTAATATAGTAATGATATTACCTTGGGGTAACTTTACTTAATTTGATGCAAACCCCAACGATGTAAGTTAATCGCGAACGCTTGCAATCAGTAAGTTCGTAAACATCTTGATTATTCTACAAAAAGTTAGTAATTTTCTATAGAGGATTATCAATCATCAACGTTCATTAGTTAGAATTAATTGGGCCTATTTCAGTTGATCCTAATGATATCGATTTGTTTATTTATTTTCTAAACTATTTAACGACTTCGTTTTGTGATATTAGGCTAAAGCAATAAAACATTACCCTCAAAATTGCAACACAAACAAAACAAAAAAACTCAGACGATCGAATAATATGTTTAGTTGTTAAAACAAAAAACAAAAAAAAACCTAATTGATGGAAATGAATTGA
Organism: Arabidopsis lyrata subsp. lyrata; assembly: GCF_000004255.2. NCBI lineage: Eukaryota > Viridiplantae > Streptophyta > Magnoliopsida > Brassicales > Brassicaceae > Arabidopsis > Arabidopsis lyrata. The sequence goes on from NW_003302549.1 coordinate 1,249,376, forward strand.
AATTTTGCATAAGTGTTCATATTTGTTTCGATGTTTCTTGAAAAGACAGAGATGAAGCCACGTGCTTATACACCACAAAAAAAGTCCAACATTAAAATCCCAAAAATTTGTGGCACGAAGATTGGATTGTCCGGCGGAGCTCGCCACCGAACGGTACACCGGACACCGGGATCTCTCCACCAGTCCATTCACGTCATATGTGATTCAAAATCTTTCAACGAAAACGAACCCACGGGCCACGAGAAGAGAGATCAGCGAGAAGTGAAGAGAGTAGGGTATTTTTTTTTTATTTAAATGAAGATTTTCATTACTATTTCACTTAATTACATTATGATTGTTTTACATAATGGGCTTTAGGGCCCAGCACAAGTTACAATTAATTAAAGGCGTCACAAAGACGGCGGATGTTGCCGTTGGATCTCGTTTTCACGCCGATTTTGCCCAACGTAATCATTGAGCGTGCGAAAGCTCCTTCGAAATCCTGACCATGACTGCCTTACTGGCCACTTCTTCAACTAATGGCTGTGAGCGCGGGTCAGTGTATAGCGCTTGGTCGGAGTCAAAAACGCCTTTCCGCTCTTCCAGATTGCGATAGTAAGCGTTGCCTAAAGTCCTGGAAGAATCCATAAAGACGAGAGTTAAGGTAAATTCCGACCATTGCTTTGCTTGCTATATTATGGATTGGGCTTGGGCCTTGTATCCCAAGAAAGTTATACAAAAACGTTGAAACTCGAAAGTTGAAACGCTATTACTAACCTATTACGAGGATTTGAAATTGAGGACATCTTGAAAATTGATGAATAATAATGAATTAAAAAAAGTTCCTTTATAACATAGGTCAGGGAAGAAGGATAATTAATTTGATGATAAATTACCAAAACATAAAATTATGGTCTTATATGTTTGTTTCTATTTGTTTAGAATCTCAACTTTGAATGTGTGATTTTTTTTCAGTTTTAAAAAAAATATATTATTTATGTTTTGCTTATATTTTTCTTAATCTTTGCAAATTTTTGATCAATTTATTTTCTCTTGATTATTTAAGTTATTTCAGTAATTATAACATATTGATAGATGTTTAGTCATTATAAAAATTTTGCATCGAAAAGATTTAGATTGGTGATTTAGAATAAGGTGAATAGATTAGTTACTCTAATATTTGATTTGTCTCAATATTTAGTTCAATTTTAAAAATTTAACTAGATTACAATTTAAAAGACTTCATAAATTCTATTACCCAAAATTACAAAGAGTCACATTTCAACACTAAAAAAATGGACTTATGGTTGTTGTTATATACAGAAATTTATATATAGACAATTCAAACTTAAAAGAAAATGAATGTAGGCGAAGGTTTGTTTTATTTTCATGTTGGCACAATGGCACGGGCTAGAGGTAAGCGAACGCATCTGAATCATTTAAGATTAACTAAGGTATTGTTCGAATAAATTCTCGAAGACATAGCGAGAAAGAGCGGTGATTGTTAGCTCTCAATCTCAAATAATCACTAACTTAATAATTACTTTTCGATGAGTTAAGATTACGAATTTGAACTATATTTGTGTTAACTCTTTTTAACAATTCGTTTGATCATTTTTGGAAAGAAAATGTACTTTGGTTATATTTCTCAACACAAAAATTAATTATTTGTAGTTAACTACTTAAACAATAGATGATTGACATTTGATACAAATATAAAGTATTGTCATTGGGACTAATCATGTATCCCTCCATAACTATTATAATGATATTTATTGTTCCTTCAAATTTATTGTCACTCTATGTTACAATTTAGGTTTTGCGATATAGCAAACTGAAACCCAAAACTGAGATTTATTACAATTATATCTGAAAGCTTCATGAGACCCATCCAATCCCCAATACAACTGAATGAAGATAAACAAAATCTAAACCAGATATATTTAAATTAATTAAAAGCTCCACAATCACGACGGATATTACCATTACTACCGGTCTTAACACCAACACGACCAAGCTTGATCATCGAGTTAATAAAAGCTTGATTAAACAACTGTCCATTACTTGCCCACAAGTCAACGGTTGGCTTTGACCGACGATCCGTGAATAAGACTTGATCAGACGTGAACAGTCCTTTCCCTTGTTGCAAGTTTTTGTAGTAAACGTTGTCGAATTGTCTTGGTGTTGTTGGATCCATGTTTATAGCCACTCTTGGATCTACGTTTTGAGGACACGACGCTTTTAGCTCTGTCACGTAATCTTTGTTAACCGTGGGATCCACTTTAGTTGTCTTGTTGAAAGTGTATATCCGATCGAATACTTTTGTGCAATGCGCGAATCCTAATGTGTGTGTCCCTGAGATGTTTAAGATCAAACCAAATGTAAATTAGGACCGGAAATATAAACCGATAACCACATGAAGCTAAACCGAAATATTACCAAATTGAAATCACTACTATATATAGCTAATTTGTTTTTATCCGAATGATACTATTCTTTCAAATCTTCTTACCGGACAGAGCGATCATGTCGTTAAGGCTAAGGCCGTTTTTCGCGAAAAGTGAAGTGAGTTTATTGACATCGTCGGTCGGATGAGGCAACTTCCCTCCGACGCTAGCCGCCGTTGACGATAATCCATCTAGCCTTCCCAATTCCACGTCGTATTTTGGTCCACCCGCCTATATTGAATTTAATTTAATAACTTAACAATAATGTTTTAATTTAACAAAACATTGTATTATATAAATGTGAATGAGTTACTAACAAGATTAACGACGTCACGAGTGGCCATAGTGAGAATATCAGCGCAAGAAACTTTGTTACGACAATTTGGGACGGCGTCAAGAGCTTCTTTAGCTTTAATGACGGTGTCGAATCCATCTCCGGCCAACGATAGATTCTCCTCATGATCCTTCTCCGCCTTATTATTATCAGTCGACGCTATCATCACTGATGCATCACACCCCTATGATTATTAATCAATTAATCCATAAATTAGACAAAACAATGAAATAATTCTACGCAAAACTATCAATAAAAAATATGTTTTAATTACATTGACGAAACAATCGTGGAAATAGAGGCGGAGAGTGGCGGGAATGGTGGTGAAAGTTTGTTGGACTTTTTTCTGAACGGCGTTTCTAACGATTTGCTCGACGTTAGGACAAATTCCGGCGTAGAAGTTGCGGCGGAGTTGAGCGGAGGAGAGGTTGAGGGTGAGAAAGAGAGAGAGAAGAAGCAATAAGAGATTCGTTTTGATCACCATAGCTATTTTTACTCAATCTCAATGTCTCTTTATGTGTATAATTACATGAATGGAGTGAGAGATCTTATATAAATATGCTTTTGTGGTGTGCACAAGTAGCGCCGGCCAGCTTGCATTCATTTTATTAACGAGAAAAAGACTTTATACTTTTCTAATTTCTGGCATCATTTTTAATGGTTTTTTTTGGTTAATTTCAAATATTTGATTAGTATTTACAAAAGAAAAAAAAAGATACTTTTGTCAATTCCATTAATTTTGCATTTTAAAATGAATTAGTCCATTTTTGTTTTGTTGTGAATATAGCATACTATTGTTCTCTCTACCAATGTTTGTGTGTGTGTATGATCACTATGATGATCTATCTATATGAGGGAATAGAGAGTGGTGGTGGGGATTGAGAGGGATAAGTTGATAACGATGCTTCACTTGTCATTGCGAATAATATTGTGTTATGGCCACCTTGAATCTTTCTGAAATCTCAACTACTACTCCTGACTATTATACTTTTTCGGTTCATATATATTAGTTAATTAGTCTAATCAACTACGATAACCTTAATCCTAACAAGTAATACCTACAAAGGTGATAGAATGACAGAAATTCATATAGCCTCATTTTTTTTAACCAACCATACTATTTTTACAAAATTTCGATTTTGCGTCTAGCTATTTAATCATCATTTTCCCATTTTAATAAAAAAGCTAACATTTTACCATTGAACATTTATGTTATTTACTTTAACAAAAAGAAAACAACTAGTTTGTTTATTATTTTCTTCTGCACACCTTTTTTTTTTTTTAAAGAACTTCATGATTCATCCAATAATTCATTATTTTCATTATTTATGAAACACTGATAATTTTGAATCTTAGAGTCACCAAAACTCGACCTACTGCCTGTCTGCCTCAAATATACAATGCCACTATCTAACGCAATTTAAATGTTTACTACATACAATTCTAGAAAAGAAAAGCTACACATGGTCCGTCCGAATCAGTTGATGGTCGTGATTTTATTTAGGGCTGTTTTACTTTATTCCAGAAGCTAATGGTTTAATATAGATTTAAAGTTTCTTTTTATCTATGGTTAGGCGTTTAATTATTTGATATAGACTTTAGTTGACGTTTTAAAAAGAAACAAAAAACTTTAGTTGACGAGAATAGTTATACTTTAGAGTTTAGAGCAGTCATTCAAAATGGGAGACTACTACATCTGCATGCAAGTAAAAGGCAATCACGCTTCTTTCTCTTATTTGTCATTTATTTTATTTTTTTCTAAGAAAACCATGTCCTTTAATTTGTCTAATCGATTAGAAAATGATAAATATTTTAACCATATATGTCTTAGTCAGTCCAAATTTATGAGGATTTTTTTAAAATGCAAGAAAATTAATTGATCTGTGGGAAGATAATTAATTTATGTTGATTGTAATTTGACAATTCATTTAAACTAAGAATACAACTTAGTTCATGCAGTCATATACTTAAAAAGACTACAAATCAATTATCAGGTATATATATTTTTTTTATCGATTATCAAGTATAATTTTTTGTGAGGTGTGACAAAATAGTATCAGGATAACAAGTTCCCTTTAATAATATGATTTTTTTTTTTGTAAGCGGGCGTGATCTAATTAAAAGAATTTATATCTATTTGTTGTTGTTCTTTTTTTTTGTGCAACCGTGATTATATTAAACTCTCAATCAAAGTTTGTTGCATGCATAAAAAGATTTATATCTAGTCATTACTTATCTTACACGTTCAAAACCAATGTTTGAATTGTCTTCCACGAATATTCCTTTTACCCACAAAAAAAAGTAATCACTAGAGGAATGACCAGATCAGAATGCAACCAAACAAAAAATAAAGAAAAATCAATATTCTATAGTTGTGAAAAGATCAATTTTGAATATAATGTTCATTCTGGATATAAAGGTTAAAACAAGTAAGGCCACAATTAGCTAATTATTTAATTTTATCAAAATTTTATATGTCTGTAGCATTCTTCTGCTAAAAGGCCCGCATCATAGAGAGAAAAAAAAAGACATGCACGTTGTCTTTAATCAATTAATCTACATGTTATGTCCTACAAGATTATTAAATATACTACAGCCAAAATGCAGTATGTTTGTAAGTCAATTTTAGGATTACGGTATCTCACTGAATTATTTAGATCGCGTTTATCTTGTTATATTACCTTAGCGATTCACTTCAATTTTCCTTCTCTATTAAACTCTACACATGCTTTGAATGCGTTTATCTTGTCGTCATTAACTTAGTGATTTACTTAAATTTTCTTCTCTATTAAACTTTATGACTTTATGTGATCGAGTGTAATGGCATAACTTTTTTCGTTAACGAGCATAGTTGTATAGTTAGTCTTTAGATTGCTTCTTGTCCTAACATTTATTTATATATACGATAGCTAATGATATTAGTTTGTTGCATGTTTAATAGTATTAGTTTCAGTGACATGTATAGCCGATAAGCCGTGCTTATGATATATGAATATGATGTTAATAATGATAGTTAATATATATAACGCCAATAATTACTTAGAAAGAGAGCATCTCATTTCCAATATGCTTTTCTTTTGGCAATCATTTCCGATAGTGTTTTCAATTGTATAATTGTATTCTCATTCTTTCAAGTCGTCGTTTACAAAATACTATAATCGAATTTAGATTAGATGCAGAATTAACTTATTAATTTATTAGATTACTTAGACAAACACGCGTAGTCACGTACGTGTTGCACATGAAAAAGTAAACAATAAAATGTTTGTATTAAATAATATAAATGGCTGTAGAAAAGATCAAAACAGGATGACTTGTACGTCTTCTATAGTTTTTCTAAATGATACAAATCGGATTATCATGTGCCATGTGATTTAGAGGAAAAAGACCAACACAAAAGGAATCTTTTTTCCTGCAAAGTGAGACTATATCTATATACATAGCCTATATATTGGCATGATTACATATTACATATGATTCATGTACAATACAATTTATACAAAGATGAAAGATCAAAGCAAAAAATATAGATTTGAGCATTTTTTTATTTTTGAATGTGAAATAATCTAATTTTCTTTTTTTTTTTTTATATATAAAAAAATCTAAGCTATATATATTTTAATCTAAGCTATATTATTAATGATCATTTCCTACTATACAATGTCTTATGGGTTTTTGCTATATTAGTGGGCTTTTACGGGCCTGAATGATTGATTATACCGAAACCTTGATCCAGCAAAAATCTCCCCGCCATGACCTTATCCATGGAACTCTGCAATCTTCTTCGTTTACCATTTTCTTCTACTGTTGCAAAAATCGTGTCTTTGTGTTCTCGAGTCGAGTTTGATGATTTGGTTTCTTAATTTTTGTTTGATAATAGTCTAAAGAAGCAATGGAGCTTTGTTCTTCATCTTCATCATCTTCTCTCCTTCGCATTTGTTCATCTTCAGCACCAGAGATCTCATTTTCTTCTTCAATTTCTCAGTTCCCATCTAAAATCCAATCGATTCTCACAAAACCCAGATTCCAAAATCTCCGAATTTGCGCTTCCGTGGCGGCGGAGACTCAAGGTCTTCCACGAGACAGTCCTCAACGTCTTCTCAAGGAGCTCGCGCAGCGTAAAACAGCGACAGGACCGAAGAAAAAGGTTCCTCCGAAACGATTCATCTTAAGACCACCATTAGATGATAAGAAATTAGCTGAGAGATTCCTCAATAGTCCACAATTGTCTCTCAAGTCGTTTCCTTTACTCAGTTCTTGTCTTCCATCGTCAAAGCTTAACAACGCTGATAAAACATGGATCGATGAGTATCTTCTTGAAGTTAAACAAGCTTTAGGGTATTCTCTGGAGCCTTCAGAGAGTTTAGGAGATGATAATCCGGCGAAACACTTTGATACGTTGCTCTATCTTGCGTTCCAGCATCCGTCTTGTGATAGGGCACGTGCGAGGCATGTGAAGAATGGGCACTCGAGGCTTTGGTTTCTGGGTCAGTATGTGCTTGAGCTTGCTCTTACGGAGTTTTTCTTGCAGAGGTATCCGAGGGAATCTCCGGGACCTATGAGGGAGAGAGTGTTTGCTTTGATTGGGAAGAGGTATCTCCCCAAATGGATTAAAGCAGCGAGCTTGCAAAATCTCATCTTTCCTTATGATGATATGGATAAGTTGATTAGAAAAGAGCGTGAGCCACCGGTTAAGTAAGTTTCTCTCTTCTCTTCTTTGATGATGATGATGATGATTTCACTTGAGTGTTAGTCCATAGTTTTGTTGTTTGGAGCTGAGACTTTAGTTTCAAGGAGTTAAACAATGATATGTGTTAATATCTGGTTTTGCTGTATGTGGAACTATTAGATCCTCTCAAGAACTACATTCTGTGTTTAGATTAGCCAAAGTCTCACTATGAGAGCTTTTAGCTGTTCAAAGGTTTCTCAGCTTGGATAAGATCTGTCTTATCTGTTTGTAGTGTGTCTTTGTGATAGCTGGTGCTAACTATCTAGGTCGGGATTTCTATTTGATTGAACTAAATGAATGAAAACTTGACGAGTCTGTGCATTTCAATATCTCACAAGAGACAAGTACTTATCCATGTGAATTTGTTATGGCTAGATCTGTGTTCTGGGCTTTGTTTGGTGCCATCTATCTATGCTATGGGATGCCGGAAGTGTATCGTGTACTTTTTGAGGTGTTTGGGATGGATCCAGATGCTGATGAGTGTCAGCCTCGAAGCAGGAGACAGCTCGAGGATGTAGATTATGTTTCTGTTGAATTTGAAGGCAAAAAGCTAGGTTGGCAAGATATTGCTACTTACAAGGTAATGATATAAAACCAAAGTATCAAGCTATGAAAACACAGTTAACTTCTTTGGTTTATCGAAGAAGAGTGATTCCTTTATTAATTATTCTGTTTCTTCAGCCTCCTGAAGATGCTTTATTCGCACACCCAAGGCTATTCAGAGCTTGTGTTCCTCCGGGAATGCATCGTTTCAGAGGGAACATATGGGATTTTGACAGCAAACCAAAAGTTATGCAGACCCTCGGATACCCCTTACCGATGAATGATAGAATCAAGGAGATAACTGAAGCAAGAAACATCGAACTTGGACTCGGGTTACAGGTACAAAAACTGTTACCCCTGGCTTTTTCATGTGATATGTTACTTTCCTTCTCTAACCTTCTTTCACTTCCCTCAAATTACACAGCTCTGCTTCTTGCATCCTTCGAAGCATAAGTTTGAACACCCACGGTTTTGTTTTGAGCGGCTGGAATACGTAGGACAGAAGATACAGGTGAGTATAACGATCTCTCATCTTAAAAGATCAAAAGAACAGTTCTTTTTTTATTAACCCGATTTTTTTGTCTCGGGATGATGCAGGACATAGCAATGGCTGAACGTTTGTTAATGAAGCACTTGGACGCACCAGGGAAGTGGTTGCAAGAGAAGCATCGGCGTCTATTAATGAACAAATTCTGCGGGCGGTATCTGAGAGAAAAACGTCTTCACAACTTTATAACATACTCAGAGGAGGTTCATGATCGGTATGAACATAACCGGAGACTTAGGAATCCGGCAACAACCGCTGTTCAACAAGCCATTCACGGCCTTGCCTACACCATCTACGGGAAACCTGATGTTCGGCGGCTCATGTTTGAGGTTTTCGACTTCGAACAAATCCAACCTAAAGCTGTCTGAAAATCAAAGTGTCTCTCTCATTTGTCTTAATGTCTTTTAGTATACTACTGGATTTGATTTATGTAGTTAAATACTTCATTACCTTTTGGTGAAATGTTGAAAACTTTTATAACTAAAAAAAAGGATAGAGCCAAAAAATAGAAAGAGAGAACAAAAACAGTATTGTCTTGGTCAAAAGTCCACTGCTTGTACCGGAGTTAAATGTACCTTCTTGTGGGTGCTTGTTTCTGACACAAAAAGTGAAGAAAGTAAGGGGAATGTTAAAGGCCGTTGCAGCAACTTGAGCAACCTTTGCAATGTGCAGTGGTGGAGAGAGTGGGAGTAATGTGTGATGGATCCTTGCACTTGAAAGTTCATCTCCTAAAGTGAAGAAAACATTAAAATAGGAAACTAGCAAAATGATTGGACAAATCTGTACCAATATTTCAGATGTGTAGAAGATATTTCAACTCACTTTGTTTGATTTCTTCAGCTGCTATTCTTTGAATCCAGTTTTCAGTTATATGCTCCAACCTGTAAAAATGGTTGCAGAACAAAATGAAGAGAAAATGTTTAGCATCTCAAAATCCAGATTCTAGTATTTTTTCAATTGTATCTAAAACACACACAACTTTCAGATTGAAGAAAATCTGAATTTCATTCTCAGCTGGGGCTAATATAAAAATGACAAAATTTTGTCTATAAGAACCTATTAGATAAGAGACCACAAAAATGATAAGAGAGAACAATAACAGTTTTGTCTTGGCCAATATCCAGATTCTAGTTTTTTTCTCAATTGTATCTAAAACAAACACAACTTTCAGATTTTGAAGAAAATGTTAATTGAAGTAGTTTTGTTTCATACCTTACACAAAAAGAACAAGTACAGTAATATATATTTTATAAGAAGAGGAGGAGGAGAGGAGCTACATGTCTACTATTTTTAGTTTTTTAGCCAATCAGAGAGCTCCACTTCATACCCCACTTTTACCGATCGCGTGATTTCAAACCCACTCTCACCCATCTCGCGTTGAGCGCGTGTCTACGATTTCTAAAGGGGTTTATCCACAGAAATCATGCCTTTTTTGGTCCACGCACCTCTTTCTCAAAATCCCATCGCGTGTCTTATTCTTTTTGGTTTTCTCCTCTAAACCAATATTAACCGAACTCAAATCAATTCTAATTTCAAAACCAATGTAAACCCATCGCTGTGACTGTGACGCCGCCGGCGAAAACCAAAAAACTCGGCGACCGTAACAACAAAAATGGAGACGACACAGAGGTACTACTTGGAAGAGAAATCAAATCACAAATAGCAACGAGAATGTTCGAAAACCCATCGCTTCCTTTGATTCCAACAACTTCCAAAAGCCCATCTGCTCAAATCTTCATTTCGAGGAGTATTACAAGGTACCTCTATACAATCAATGACACTTCCATGGCTTTTGAAACTTTGCTTCTAATAAACAACATTGTAATGTCTTCTTGTGTTGTGTTTAAGGAACAAAGGATAGTGAAAGCTGAAGAGTGGGATTCGTTTATGGAGTTTCTTCGTAAGCCATTACCTACTATAGTTTTTTGACTTCATAAGCCATTTTCAGAGTTACTTCCAAGTATGTATCCTTGGATTCTTGAATTGCTAAGTGTTACTATACTTCAAACTTTGAAGTTCAAAGTAAAAAGTTTTTTGACTTAGTGGTCTCTGTTTTTGATTCTTCAGTGGTCAATTTTGTGATTAGATTCGATTGAAATTGGAGAATGATTTCATGAAATCTCTTCAGGCTGAGGTAACTTCATGACTCTTCTTTTTTTCTAGTGTCTCATACATAATATGCTGTCTTTTGTCTACTCATATGTTGGTTTTTGTTTTCCATACTTACGGCTATAGAGGTGGTGAATTGGAGGCTATCAAGCCTTTGCCTTGGTACCTTAAGATTCTTGCTTGGCATTCTAATTTTTCACGCAAGGAGATTAGCAAAAACCAGATACTTGAGAGGTACTTTTTCATGCCAGTTGCTTCAGAACAAGTATTCACTTCCATTCGCTTACTTGTGTTAGCTCATGCTTTCTCCTAGTTATTTAGCCTTTTTTTTATCGGGGTCTTATTCAGGTTTCATGAGTTTCTCAAGTTAGAAACTGAAGTTGGGAACATGACCAGGCAAGAATCAGTTAGCTTGGTATGGTAGTGTGACATTCTTTAATGACAATTCATCGGTACATTTTATAGTTTTCCTAGTCGATTTTATTATTACGCATGTACCTCCTCTCTTCCTTGATGTACATCCAGATCATTTTGTTCTCAACAGTGAGTGATTTTTATTCGACATTGTTTGAGATGGCTGTGGACTTGAGGAATAATGGTTAACTGATTCACTTCTCTCTTTTTGTCTGAACAGTGTGTGCTGCACCTGGTTCCAAGACATTTCAGCTTCTTGAAATAATCCATGAATCATCAGAACCAGGATCTCTACCTAATGGAACGGTTTGTAATACTCTAACATCTTTACTCATTTTTCGTTGATAGATCATGTTTTGTTTCTAATTTTTGTTTGGTTGAAAAGATCCAACCTTCTTATTCACCAAACGAAAAGAACATGTACCACCAACATGATGGTCGCTAACAACGCAGGTCAACATTTCCCCATCTGCAACACCAAGAGAACCTTGTCCGTAGCATCTGAGATTAATCCCCAAAAACCCATCGCGTTGACCTCTTTGCTGCAGCCAAGAAACACCTCCAGTTCCTCGGAGCTGTTGATCGCAACCGTTGTCTCTACAATGGCCCTGCACTCCAAAGAGTCATCTACAGGTTTAATCACCAATTCGTTAATATACTCAATTCACGAATCTAAGTTAGCGTTCGTGTTTCAAAACTCTCAAATTTGGATGATTTTTTTTTACAGATACATTGCTTACTGACTTCCCTTGCTTGCTCAATACACCGAGTCTTCTTTGATGAATGCGTTTGGCATTGCCACAGGCTTAATCCGGTAAACTAATATCGATATTTCAAATCGGGTTTAAATTCTTTGTTGGATTGCATACAAGCTCAAAATGTTGTTAATCATATCAGGTGAGGTACAAGACTGACTGTGAGCAATTCTATGGGAGAGTTCTCGACAATTCTGGCGTTGTATCTTCCGTAAATGGAAACTGCATATCACAAACTGATACTCTATGGAAAAGATTGTATCCTATGGAGCCTTATGACCTTTATTTTTGGACAAGGCAATCTCAGAGCCAGCAAATATCTCAGCTCTTGAGAAATTAACCACTTATGATCTTGTTTCAGCTGTCAAGAGACAAAGCCCATTTTACTACCAGGTAAAATCATTGTCAGCCTCTTGTCCCAAACCACTTTGTTGTAAGGTTTTGTAATATTTGACTTTGTTTGTGTCTCTTTGTTGCATGTTTCAAGAGCTCATGTAGATAATGATGTCTTTCTGCAAGAAACTGTGGCTATATACAAAGCATTTCTCTACTTGATCAAGATAAACCGAGAAAGTTCGATCAAACTTTTCTGTGTTCTGACTTACGATATTGATCTTATCTGGCACACACATAAGCATTACGCTCTCTCTTTTTGCAATGATTTGACTAAGATGATTGGTAAGGTCAAGCTGAAGGGCTTACAACAGTCTGATCGGGTTTTGGAGCTGTAAATTTTCCCTACAGTTATTGTTTGTAATAGATTGATGCAGAGTTCATAAATTAAGGAGTTTATTTGTCTGAACTTCTTTACTTCTTTGAAAGGAGAGCGTTCTCTATGCAGAATGGGCATCCTACACATATTTCATAGATCTCAATTGATGGATAGATTTATGCTTTGGGGACATCTTTACTCTGTTTGGTTATGGGATGTGCAGTTTAAAGCGGAATGGTTTATTAGATGAAAATGTCTCTGATATCTCTTGTTAAATTTTGTCTCTATTGTAAGTTTGTAACTGTGAACTAGTCATTCTAACTTCCCTATTTTTCCTTTGTTTTATCTGCAGTCTCTACAAAGTGTCGTTTTCAAGGAGGTATAATCATGCCCATGTTCTCTTGTACACTTTGAATACTTGCAGCGTTATCATCATTTGTTTACTTTTACGACAAGGAATAGTGATTAGCTTGTTTACAGGCGGGCAAGAAAGATCCTGTCACGATGATGATCAGCATATTCTTGCAGTTCTTTGATATAGGAGTAGATGCGGCACTGCTCTCACAAGTTTGCGTAAGTTACAACATGTCTTCCAGATGAAAAGCTATAGGATTAATTTTTCACACTAATATTCTTTCTACTTTCATAAGGCCTTTGATGGGATGAGAATTTTGTCATTTCTCAAAGTATCTTGTGTAGGTCTGATTCTCTCTCTCTGTCTTTATTATTTTCAGTATATTTCCCTGTTATTTATTGGGATGTTGATCGTGATATCAGTGAAGGGATTCTTGACAAATCTGATGAAAGTGAGTTCTGATTTTAGCTTTTAAATTTCTTCCATTCGTCTTATACGATCTTGTTATCCACTTATTTTGGAGCTGTAGACAGTGTTGATGAAAAATTTGCTCTAGCATTAACATGTTTGATATATTAGACGGAGTCTTTCACTTCTTTTAGCTGGTGCTAACTTTCCTTGTGACGGTCACATAGTTTTAAGCAAATGTGGAGTGATTGAATTAAGTATTTTCTGCAGTAGCATTACGGAACTACTCAATGTGATCATAAAAACAATTTCTCAAGTGATGACTAATTTCTTGTTTGGCATTAGTCTGGTGATTTTACATTTTAGTAAATCAGAACTCGCAATATACTGAAAGCTTTTGGTTTGTGCAACTAGAGAGATGGCTGCCGGGGAAATTCGATATAGCTGGACATAGCCATCGGTTGTTTCATGTTCTGGTGGTTGCTGGTGTGTCCACGCAATATAGATCTAGGCTTGTGTATCTTAAGTGGAGAGACTTTGAAGAATGTTGATGAAGATTGAAGATTAGATGGAATCTTTGATGTTTTAAATCTTGTTTGTAGCTTCATATAAAAGTTGGATTACTGACGAGTGATATCTAGTGTGTTATTGTCTTGTCTTAAGATTTGCTTAAAGAAATTTTGATACTTTTTGTTTGATTTTGATATATGATGATTAGTGTGTTGTTGCATTGGTCAGCATAAACTGCTTCATATTCTTGCTCACTTTGAAGCTAGAGATTGTTCAATACGATTGGAATGGGATTCGAGTTGAAACTATTCTTGGAAAAGGTAAGTTTTGATTTGCTATAACGCAGAATGGCTTGAGTCAACAAAGTTGCTGATTTGAAGAAACATATAACTTTGTAATTTTACATGTATTGGAGACTGGAAGCAACTCACATAGTTGAAAACTAAGCTTTGGGCAGAAATCTGAATTTACAAATGGAGCTGAAAACTCGTCGAAACAAGCCATCCTGATATGCTCTGGAGTGGCTGGAGGGAACCAGTTGGTGAGTACTACCTCGCTTGTGGCCGCTTCCTTTATCACGATGCTGAAAGAAAGAACGGTGGCTCACCCACTGCTTTAGATGAATGTATTGCCTGTTTATTCGGATTCCCCTGATTAAACAAAGTATAATCTCAGGTTCATCAGTTGCAAATGTGTTGCTACCAATTTAAAGAGCTTCTTCTTATGGTAGCATACTTTGAGAAGAGAAACATTGAGTTCGAATGGAATGTCGTTAATGGAAGGTATTTTGTAGTTTCCAGGTCCGCAAGTGAGTAAAGCTCCTGGTATACTCCATGTATGAGCTGCATCTCCCCACTTGAGCTCTTCTAAAGCTACCCAACCTAGTCCTTGTACAAACGCTCCTTGTAGCAAATGGTGGATTTCAAACACAACACTTCTCTTTCTGATTCTCTTGGATTTTAAAGATTTCAAAAGGCCAACTAACAGCTAAACTCCTAGGACTTTGAGAGAAGAATGCGCACTTGTCCAATATCAATGGCTGGGTTAAGAGAAAAGGAGAGTTTTGTTCATCAAAATCTTGTGAGTTTATATCAAATTGCAAGAAGAAAGAAAGAATACCTCAGGGAATGTGTTGAAATTGTGTTAAGATGCAACAGGCTCCATTCTTGCTATAATATGCTCACAAGCGTCTAAAACTGCAGCACCATACATATCAGAGGCAATCAAAACGACCAGAGAGCAATAACAGGTTTTGAGGCATTTGGAACCTATTAAGAGAGCAACTTGAGCAACCTTTGCAATGTGCAGTGGTGAAGAGAGTGGGAGTAATGTGTGATGGAAAACATTAAAGTTCATCTCCTAAAGTGAAGAAAACATTAAAATAGGAAACTAGCATAATGATTGGACAAATCTGTACCAATATTTCAGATGTGTAGATGATATTTCAACTCACTTTGTTTGATTTCTTCAGCTTCTATTCTTTGAATCCAGTTTTCAGTTATATGCTCCAACCTGTAAAAACGGTTGCAGAACAAAATGATGAAATTTTTTTTAGTATCTCAAAATACAGATTCTAGTTTTTTTCTCAATTGTATCTAAAACAAACACAACTTTCAGATTTTGAAGAAAATGTTAATTGAAGTAGTTTTGTTTCATACCTTACACAAAAAGAACAAGTACAGTAATATATATTTTATAAGAAGAGGAGGAGGAGAGGAGCTACATGTCTACTATTTTTAGTTTTTTAGCCAATCAGCGAGCTCCACTTCATACCCCACTTTTACCGATCGCGTGATTTCACACCCACTCTCACCCATCTCGCGTTGAGCGCGTGTCTCCGATTTCTAAAGGGGTTTATCCACAGAAATCATGCCTTTTTTGGTCCACGCACCTCTTTCTCAAAATCCCATCGCGTGTCTTATTTTTTTTGGTTTTCTCCTTTAAACCAATATTAACCGAACTCAAATCAATTCTGATTTCAAAACCAATGTAAACCCATAAAAACCCAGAGGTACTACTTGGAAGAGAAATCAAATCGAAAATAGCCAAGAGAATGTTGAAAACCCCTCAAATCCGATGCTTCCTTTGATTCCAAGCTCCAAAACAAGTATTATTAAAGAAGCAAGCATTTGGGTGTTATGATTAGAGAAGAAGCAAGTAATGCAAGAACCGATCACAGTACTAGTCAGAAAGCAAAATTCAAAGAACAAGGTGGCTTTGAGAGCAGTCATATCAAGCAAAAGAACTATGGCGATCACCAGTTATCATCATGCCCACATCTCTGTCCAGTATCATCATGCCCACATCTCTGTCCAGTATGAATTCATTGCTGCTGCAGCTTCTGTTAATAACGAATTCATTGACATGATAAACCCGAGAGAGTACAAAAAAACCCACATTGGGAACCATGAGATGATGACAAAGACTCCTGAGAGAATCAATATCATAACAGTGACAAAGAATCTCCAGAACCTGAAAGAAGTAAATCTTACCCAACTCCCTCAATGGATATTACATGCATCCCTCCCTTCTTGGAGAAATGATGATGGTGCGTTTATGCCGGATGTTGCTACAATTCTCACGAGCTAGCTAGACCATCAAGGACTCCAATTCTTCCTAGTTTAAAAATGGCTATATTCACTTGTTCTGTTAAAAAAATAAAAAAGTTTCTTAGATCTGCAATTTTTAACAAGGCAATGGAAAACATTTTTAGTTAAAATTATTTTACTTTTTAACTAACATTTTTTTATTTATTTTTATTCTATATTCTTTAACAGTCAATAAAAAGAAGAAGTGGGCCGTTGTGACTTTAACATCCCAAAAGTGAAAAGCCCGATTGGCTTAAAGTCTTAACACAGGCCCACGACCTCTCATTTTTCAAACAAAATCAGACCGTTGGGGGTTCTTTTTTTTTTCCCTTATAAACGGCTCATCTTCCTCAAGAAGCCTCCTTTATACAAGACGCCCCCACTACTTTAGTCTTTTTCTACTACAAACCTGAGATTTTTAGTCTGAGAGAGAAAGAGAAGACGAAGAGAGAAGATAACACAAACAAGATGATGACTTCTTGTTCGCTTGTTCCTCAACAATCTACCGGTAAGAGAAAGATCTTTGATTTTTCCTTTTTTTAGGGTTTTTACGGACAAAGATTGATTTTTTTTTTCGTGATCTTCGATTTCCGTTTTTATCTGGTTTTTTTCGTTTCTTGTAATATCTATGAATAACGAAACGAAACTGTTGCGAATCAAGTTTAAAAGTCCGTGACTTTGACTGTAGTTTTTCTTAATTTGATATGGCTGATTGTTGCAAATTGAATCTAAAGTTGTGAACTTTGGTTTTGTTTTGTTGTGTAGAAGATGATGTTGTTGTGGTAGATGGCAAAAACGTTGCGAAAGGAAGAAACCGTCAAGTTCTTGGTGATATAGGTAATGTTGTTCGAGGAAATTACCCAAAGAACAACGAACCGGCAAAGATCAATCATCGTCCTCGTACACGCTCTCAAAATGCCACACTTCTTGTGGAGGATAATCTCAAAGTTTGTTCCTTTTTCCCTGCCTTTTGGTGAACAATTAGGTTTCTTTGTTAGATTTGATATACTCATGTCATACCTTTATCTCTTTGACCTGCAGAATCCTGTAGTCAAGAGAATCGCAGTACCAAAGCCAAAGAAAGTAGCTGGGAAATCAAAGGTTATAGAAGTGATTGAGATAAGTTCAGACAGTGATGAAGAACTTGGTATAGTTGCTGTTCGAGAGAAAAAGGCTACTAAGAAGAAAGCAACCACTTACACATCTGTTCTCACCGCTAGAAGCAAGGTACATTTTACTTGTGAAATGATGATTCTTGATGTGAAGTAAGAAAATGATTTGGTATGTTCTGAATTTTCTTCTTTTGCTTTTTCAGGCTGCTTGTGGTTTAGAGAAGAAACAGAAAGAAAAGATTGTTGATATCGATTCTGCTGATGTTAAGAATGACCTTGCGGCTGTGGAATATGTGGAAGATATCTACAGTTTCTACAAGTCTGTTGAGGTTTGATGCTACTATTCATGAATCTTTACTTGCACCATTGTTGTAGTGTGAACTTGTTTACTTAAGTTATCATTTGGATTGGCAGAGTGAATGGAGGCCACGCGATTACATGGGATCTCAGCCTGAGATTAATGAAAAGATGAGACTGATTCTGGTGGAATGGTTGATAGATGTCCATGTCAAATTCGAGCTAAACCCGGAAACATTTTACCTCACTGTGAACATTCTGGATCGCTTCTTGTCGGTGAAGCCAGTGCCTCGAAAAGAATTGCAGCTAGTTGGTCTCAGTGCTCTTCTCATGTCATCCAAGTACGAAGAAATTTGGCCACCACAGGTGATAAGAAACAGAGAACTTTTGAACCTTCTGAATTTGATTCTTCTTGTCTTCAGCTAAATCAAAACATAATTCTTCTGCAGGTGGAAGATCTAGCTGATATTGCAGACCATGCATACAGTCACAAACAGATTCTGGTGATGGAGAAGACAATACTGTCTGCACTTGAGTGGTACTTGACAGTTCCGACTCATTATGTCTTCCTGGCTCGTTTCATCAAAGCTTCCATTGCAGACGAAAAGGTAAGAGAGCATTTTTCTAGTCTCTTCCATGGTTTTACATTACATTATATTGCACATTCAAGTGTTTTTTTTTGTCTTCAGATGGAGAATATGGTGCACTATTTGGCAGAGTTAGGCGTAATGCATTACGATACAATGATAATGTTCAGTCCATCTATGGTAGCTGCTTCTGCAATCTACGCAGCAAGATCTTCTCTTCGCCAAGTTCCCATTTGGACCAACACTCTCAAGCATCACACTGGCTATTCCGAGACCCAGCTCATGTAAGAAAGTTCCTTTCTTTTTTCATTTGCATCATATGGGTTTTGTGTCTGTGGTTGGATATTGATTCTTTTGTAATGATGAAACAGGGACTGTGCAAAGCTGTTGGCGTATCAGCAATGGAAACAACAACAAGAAGGGAGTGAGAGTAGTACTACTACTAAGGGAGCTTTACAAAAGAAATACTCCAAGGATGAACGCTTTGCTGTGGCTTTGATCCCTCCGGCCAAAGCTTTGTTGACCGGAACTGAATCTGCCTAGGAGCTGGGAGCCTTTAAGAAGACGGAGAAGCTGAAGAACCAAGTCTAGTTTCATTTTCCTTCTGAAAATCAAGTCAAGTTTCATTAGATAATAATATTTTGTACAAGTCTAATGAGTCGCTTTGAAACCAAGTTCTTTAGCATAATTTATTCCCCAACACAAAGCATATGTTTCACTATATCTTGTGAGAAGTCAGTTTCTTCTGAGAAGTTTCATTAGATATAATATTTTTTACAAGTCTATGAATTACTTTGAAATCAAGTTCTATAGTACACATGATCTAAAACTAGCATGATTCATTCCCCAACACACATCATATGTTTCACTAGTTCTTGTGAGAAGTCAGTTTCTTCTTGTCCCGTCCATTCTGGGTTTAAAACCACCTTCTGGTCTGAAAACTTGACTCTGTTGGTGGGAAAGAGAACCCACTTGATATTTACAGATCCTGCGGTTGCGAACCTTGAAAGAAGACACTAAAGAGAGTTAC
The DNA here is from genome assembly GCF_000004255.2 of Arabidopsis lyrata subsp. lyrata. Classification (NCBI taxonomy): domain Eukaryota; kingdom Viridiplantae; phylum Streptophyta; class Magnoliopsida; order Brassicales; family Brassicaceae; genus Arabidopsis; species Arabidopsis lyrata. The sequence goes on from NW_003302549.1 coordinate 1,268,832, forward strand.
CAACCTTTGGAGAAGCTTTGTTCACCACAACCTCAGACATGGAAGTGCTTGTATCCATTCGGAAATTGAAAAGCCAATCATCTTTGGATCTTCACTCAGAAAGGGAGAAGGTTAACCACGTTAAGTTCCAAGGCCCTTTCTTCTAACCAATTCTCTACACCAATCCAACGTTTTAGATAGCTGTGCCTCGATGACCTCCAACATTGACCGTTTCCTTCTCTTTTCATCTTCAAGATCAAGAGTTCGATATGCTAGTGTAAGCAAGTAGATACCAGGGTGCAGTCTCCTGTAGAAGGCAAAAGGTCATATATAAGTTAATTACTTCACAAACAACAACTAATACAGAGACGAGCCCCTTTCTCCAAGGTCATTGGAAAGAGAGGTAAGCAGACTCAAGATGACTAAGAAACAATGTGGTCAACGCCAAGGTTACAAAAATATCTTGATCGGAAGTGATTTCTATCGAAATAGCTGTAGCCCTCCTCATTTTAAGCTATAACCAGTAGAATATCTTAAGTTGCTTTCTCTTCATATGTATAATAAGCTTACCCATCCAGTCTACTCCCCTCTTCCAGTCCATCCCAAAATCTTTGTGCCAAGACCGTCCTGCTCTTTTTATCTTTCCCATAAGTTTCAACATACCATCCTCCGACATCATGCAAACCACAACGAGGCTCAAACAACCAAAACCTGTTTTCACATCCATGCAATTATGGTTTTATGTCACTGAGGTAAGAAGGATAAAGGCTACGTTAGAGATCAGTGTCATAAGTTCAAAACATCTTCAATACCAAGATCACTGACTACTTCAGTATTTCAACAAAGGCAACTACAGAATTCTGTGTTCAAGATATCAATTTATTAAATTGCATTCTATTGAAGATGAAACCGTGACACAGCTGTCCAATCCTTGTTATTTATTCGATAGAGTTAAAAGTGAGCCAGAACTGAAATAAAGCAAAAAGAATATTTGGCTTACTTGCTTGGTGGTAATTTCGCTCTACTGCATCTACACTCGCAAATGGAAACCTTTTCCCCAATTCTGTACCAGTGCAAATGTCTCACCTGTAGAGTGTGGATGAGGATTTTTCAGGCATGCTTATTCCATCAAATAACTAGCAGAGCTTATCTATATGCATCACAGAACAATGCCCCGAAAAAAGTACATGTTGTAATTTGCAGAAGGTACATGAAAAGAAATGCAAGATCATACGAGTCACAAACCAGAAATGTCCTATGTTTCATTATCACGTGAGTTTTAGCACCATTCCCATCATAGACATTACATGAACCTTCATCTGGACTTGTTCCAAGACCACTTATAGTTCCAACAAGAAGTCTGGCTCCACTTTCATTTCCAGGTAACGTTTCAGTTTCATGCTTAGATCTTTCATCTGAATTGAGGAAAACGTGTATGAGATCGTGATCACCCTCAATTTGTTTCTTTTCAAAATACCCTTTTGGGGGAATCCTAATAGCTGTAGCAACAACTCTTCCCGAAACATGCAGCTGAATATCTTTATATGCATCCAAAACATGGTTTTTACTTCTAGAAGATTGTATATGAGATATCTGAAGTCCAATCCTTTCATCAGACATCGTGTCATAGTTGCCTTTCTCAAGTGCCTGACCCAGGTCCGAATCCATAAATGACGACAAAGCCAATTTCTTGGAGCAAGCAGAAGAAAGCTCAAGGAAATTATCAACCAAGCAAACCATACCAAAAAGATCCCGTCCTGAAACCAAATGCAAAACCTCTCGTGTATCACACACAGACCTTTCCTCAGCTTCAAAACAATCAGGAAGAAGCTCCACAGATTCAACATCAGGCCCAAAGTACGCGGCTCGTATAGCCGAATAAAAATCTTCTTCCAATTCATCTAAGTAACCTGTACCATTTGCCACTCTCTTCTCCAATACTATATCATGTATTGCTTCTCTATACCACTTTAACCATTCAACTACTTCCATCTCTTGACTCAATGTCAATCGTGTTTTATACCTGTGAATCATATACCCTTGTCTACATTGTTTCGTCATTACCATTCTCCGAGATAGCAAATATCTATCATAGTGTGCTCTCTTTGCAGAATCTGAAAGAATCTGCATCATCACCACAAATCATATATCATTCATCAGACACTTCACTTAAGCTATTCACCAAATCAAGCTTTCTTCTCTGTACCTCATAAGCAGCGAGAATCTGAACGAAGCGTATGGAATTAGATGGATCTTTCTTAGATTCGATCAGATCAGGATGAGTCTCTTTCGCGAGTCTACGAAATGATGCTTTGATCTCTGCGATTGAGCTGGTTTCGGAGACATTCAAGATAACGTACGCGTTCTCCACCGGAAACTCGTTCCGATTCGACTCAGCCTCGCCGCTCAGCAACCGAGTACTTTGGCTCCGTACGAATCCGTAATTCAATTGAAACGGAATCGTAACCGGAACCAATCTACTAAAACGCCGTCGTATCAATCCGGCGAGAATCGTCATGTCACCAAGAAGTTCTCTCAGGTGGGAACGGAAGCAGGAAGGGGAAGGGTAACGGCACGCCGACAACACGTGGTTTAACGATTTCCCGCCACGTCATCACGAGCTTTGGTCAACAGTAAAAACGGTCTTACGGAAGAGATGAGCCAAATTAATCTAACTGGGCCTTAAATTTTTAATGGGCCTTGTCCTTTTTTCCCAGATATACTAAGGGCATCCGGTATCCTTGCGTATCCGGTATCCTTGCGTGGGGTGTATCTATTTTAAAATACAGAAATAATGTAAAAGTTGTCTCTCTCTTCACATCCGGGTGTAAGTTTATACTCGGGTGTAAGCCACTCTATCTCTCTCTTTCTTTCTTTCTTTTTTCTCTCTCACTTTAAATTATAATAATAAAAAAAATCTTACACTCCTCTTTCACACTTAAGACCATCCGCAGTGGTGTAAGTGTGAGGGAGGGGTGTAAGATTTTTTTTATTATTATAATTTAAAGTGAGAGAGAAAAGAGAGAGAAAGAAAGAGAGATAGAGTGGCTTACACCCGAGTGTAACTTACACCCGGGTGTGAAGAGAGAGACAACTTTTACATTATTTCTGTATTTTAAAATAGATACACCCCACACAAGGATACACCACTGCGGATGCTCTAACACCACTGCGGATGGTCTAAGAGCATTGGCAAAAGCTGCTTGTATGGGTGTAACAATTTTTTTATTGTTATCATTTAAAGCAAAAGAGAAAAAAAAAAGAAAAAAAAAAAGAGAGAGAGAAAGAGGCCACGTAACCCTTGCAACCGATTGTAACTTAAGATTCGGATGTACATAAAAGTGGACTATTCTGATTATTTCTCAATTTTAAATTACTCACACCCCATGTTCGGCTATACCACTGCGTGTGGTCTAACTTAATTATGGTGAAGTGAGATTGTACGTGGGCGTATACTCACCATGGCCTTCTATGAATAATTATTTTGGCTGAAAATATTTATAAACTATATTCAATGATTGAAACTAATTTTCTTTCACAGAAATGCATGTAATTTGTTACGTATGAATCATTATGCATAAAGACATTAATTATTTTTGGGCTTGATTCCAAAATGTTTTTTTTACTAATTATCAAATGATGTTTGACAATCCAACAAACAGTCACTTTCTTTTTCCAACTATAAATCGCAATATTTCAAATAAAAATAAATGCCAGCATTTAATTACCTCACACACACACGCACAAAAAAAAAAAAAAGAGAAGAGATTTTTATTGATTTTTTTTTTTTAAATACCAAGCACTTTAAAACAACACAAATATCATAAGTTTTCAATTAGCTGGTTAAGAGATATAACAAGAAAAAAAAAAAAAAACCAGAGAAGAATCTTTAAAGAGATGGGTGTGGTAGAGGAAGCTCACAACGTGAAGGTGATTGGTTCAGGAGATCAAGCCACGATCGTGTTAGGTCACGGGTTCGGCACGGACCAGTCAGTATGGAAACACCTGGTTCCACATCTGGTCGACGATTACCGCATCGTGCTTTACGACAACATGGGAGCCGGTACGACAAACCCTGACTATTTTGACTTCGATCGTTACTCGAATCTCGAAGGTTACTCTTTCGATTTGATTGCAATCTTAGAAGATCTCAAGATTGAGTCTTGTATCTTTGTTGGTCACTCTGTTTCTGCCATGATTGGTATCTTGGCTTCTCTTAACCGTCCTGATCTCTTCTCCAAAATCGTCATGATTTCTGCTTCTCCAAGGTACTCATCATCATCTCTTTTTCTCGATTAATCATAGAAATCTTTTTTGCTTTTTATCTCATTCTGACATAATTTAGACAGAAGGGTCTCTCTGTTCCTTCTCTTGTCTGATTTCATAAAATCTATTTAAATATTAAGATATTTTGTTTTAAATATTATCTCTACTTTTCTATTATCTCGGGTGAAGATTCATAGAGATTTTTTTTGCATATTTATTTCTCACTCTGACATAATTTCGACGAAGTGCCTCTCTGTTCCTTCTCTTGCCTGAGTCATCCTATTTCTCAAAATCAATAAAGCATTTTTGTTATATATAAAATCTGTTAATTTTAATCAGAAAACCTAGAAATTTGTTTATTTGATTTTACTGAGGTTTTGCTTACACTTTTTTTTTTTTTATTGATAACGGTGCTCACATAGTATTATTTTAATTGATAACGGTGCTCACAAATATCCATTTGTTTATGTTAATTTTATATTGTTTTGGTACGTTTATAGATACTTAAACGATGTTGATTACCAAGGTGGATTCGAACAAGAAGACTTGAACCAACTCTTTGAAGCGATCCGAAGCAACTACAAAGCATGGTGCTTAGGTTTCGCTCCACTCGCCGTCGGTGGAGACTTAGACTTAATCGCCGTTCAAGAATTCAGCAGAACACTCTTCAACATGCGTCCCGACATTGCTCTTTCTGTTGCTCAGACCATTTTCCAAAGTGACATGAGACAGATCTTACCTTATGTCTCTGTTCCTTGTCACATTCTTCAAAGTATTAAGGACTTAGCCGTACCAGTCGTCGTCTCCGAGTATCTTCACGCCAATCTTGGATCTGAATCCGTCGTTGAAGTTATTCCTTCTGATGGTCATCTTCCTCAGCTTAGCTCACCGGATACTGTTATTCCCGTTATCCTCCGTCACATTCGTAATGACATTGCTGTGTGATTGTGAGAAATGTAGTTAATTAGTTAATTAAAGGATGTCTGAAAATTGAAAATAAATTTCTGATGTGATATGTCTGTCTATTGAGAACAATGTTTCGTTGTCGTTTGGTTCTGATTCGTTTGTCTTGAGTATTTGATCTTTTGTTGTTCTGATCTTGTTAAACGAAAAGTCTCTTGTCTTTTGTCCAGCTTTGCTCGAGAGCTCATTATTGCTCGATGTAATAGTGATGTTCGTAACTGATGGTCCATAGTGAATTATTGCAACTTTGCAAGTGTACTTGTGCTATAATATGTGTGAGTAGCGAATATTAACATGCGACATATACTATGAATTAGCATTAGCATTGAGTTAGCTGGTTTCTTCGGCCTGGACAGAGTTTTGTCGAATCATAAATCATATATATTGTGATGGTTTAAAATTTGCCTATTTATGAAAAAAAAAGTAATAAGTTCTAAACAAACTAAAATAAATTTTAGGGTTTTTCAATCAGGATGGAGTTAAGTCAGATTTTGTTCGGTTTGTTTGTCTATGAAATTATGAATTTGTTTGATGTTATTATAGCCTTTTTCGTCATTTGATGTTATTATGACTACGCGGTGGAAAAGATATTGTTTTCTATGTTATCATTTATCATTTATCATTAATAATATTCAATTTTATTGACGAGGTGCCGTCTGTTCAGATTTTTTTCGGTTTGTTAGTTTATGAAATTAATGATTTATTGGTATTGCTATAATATTATTTCTTCATACTAGTCAATATACTATGAATCTATGATTAATCTTCCAATTTTTGAACTTCATCGCATTGATAGAATTTAAATGTTTACATAGTCATGAGAGAATTGAGAACATATATAAAATTCAATGTTGTTCTCAATGCAAACTTTTTAGACTTTCTTGGCAAGATACTTAATTAGCTAGCCCATTGTAAGAGAGTAATAATAAATGGGCTAGGCCCAAACTTTTGCCAAAGTCACGTGACGAGAAACTTCACACGTGTGCAACTCCTAGCCCCAAAATTTGATTAGCACAGCACCAGCACAATCACCACCACCACCAGTATCACATTCACCATCTTCTCTCTTATCTCTCCGTTACTTTTTTTATTTACTCTCTCTCTCTCTCTCTCTCTTCCCCGTTACTTTTTTTTTCTTCCCCGTTTCGTTCTCCGTCAAAGTCTTCTCTCTCTGCCATTTTCTCCACTGTAATTTCCCTTTTTACCCCTAAACCCATCGTTCCCGTGACTCGACGGCCACGAAGAAGAGGGATAAAATTGAGAACGATTAAACAGGCGATTGATTTCTCCACCGCTCAAAAATGGCGACGGCGACATCGGAACGAGTCGAGTTAGCCAAGCACTGCAGTTCACGGAACTGGTCTAAAGCGATCCGAGTTCTCGATTCGCTCCTTGCTAAGCAGTCTTCAATTTTGGATATATGGTTTGTTTCGCGATCTTTCTTCTCTCATCATTTTCTGTGGATCGGTATCATTGTTAATCAATTGGGAATTTTTGGTTTCAGCAATAGAGCGTTTTGTTATAATCAATTGGAGCTTCACAAGCATGTGATTAAGGACTGTGACAAGGCACTTCTGCTTGAACCTTGTGCCATTCAAGCTTTTATTCTCAAAGGTTAGTTCACTTCCAAGCTTGAGTCTAATTCGCGGGATGGCTTTCTTAGGGGTTTAGTTAATGCTAGTGCCTGCTAGTTATGATGATATAATGGTTGCTTAAGAATATCGATAATCTTAAGTTTTGAATAGTGCTGGTTTTTGTTGATATACCTTATCAACAAACGGGGATGGAATTTCGATGGTTACCGAATCATGGTGACTGGTGAAGACGTTTTTTCTTTGATTGGTATACTGCCTGTGAACTCAGCTTTTCCATTTAGGACGCGCTCTTTTGGCTTTGGGGAGAAAACAGGAAGCTGTTCTTGTTTTGGAGCAAGGATATAAAAATGCTTTGCAGCAGACAGCAGATGTGAAGCAGTTACTTGAATTAGAAGAACTCCTCACAGATGCAAGACGAGAAATTGACGCCACCGAGTCTCGGCAAGAGACCCCTGCCTCTCATAGTGAGAAGTCTGATGAAAAAACTGACAAGCTGGACAACCATGAATCAGGAGCATGTAGCAATGGGAACTCCCATGACCACGAGGCATCTAGGGAATTGGGTGAGAAATCAAAGATTATAAGCTTTTCAAAAGATACATCCAAGGCAAGCAAGCAATCTGATGGTAGTTCCGACTTATGTAATGGATCAGCGTACAAGGAAAAAGAGAATGGAAAGTGTGGCAGCCAAATCAATGGTTCTTATGAATCATGTAAACCATGTAATGGTTCTGATTTGCATGATAATTTAGCTGAAAGTTCCGATCGGTTAGGGGACCTGTCGATTAATGGAAACAAGTTAATTATTAAGTCTAGCAAAATGAGCCATAAAGCTGAGGCACGTTGCGATGAAACCAGGAAAAATAAGAAGTACACCATAGCAAGAATATCAGGAACCCATTCTATAAGTGTGGATTTTCGACTTTCTAGAGGCATTGCACAGGTATAGCAATACACATAAAAAAATAAGAAAAGAGCTATAAGGTACAGCTTCCAAATTCTTGATGACTGAGCTCCTTTCTTGTCAACAGGTGAATGAAGGAAACTATATGAAAGCTATTTCTATTTTTGATAAGGTGATTTGGTGGTCTTTATCTCTTGAGAGTGTCTCTTGCTTATTTTTTTTTTCTCTGTTTATCTTCTTCTCCGAGGTTGTTTGGCGAAAAATTGTTGTCAGATTTTTTACTATTTATTTTATCTTTGTGCAGGTGCTGAAAGAAGAACCTACTTACCCTGAGGCACTTATAGGAAGAGGAACAGCTTATGCATTCCAACGAGAGCTTGAAAGCGCTATCGCTGATTTTACTAAGGTATTCATATATTTGACAAGAGTTGTTACCACTGTGGGTTAAGTTCACCAATTCTGCTCCTATGATGATGATGGTTAGGCTATCCAATCTAACCCAGCAGCAACTGAGGCCTGGAAGCGGAGAGGACAGGCTCGTGCTGCTCTTGGGGAATATGTTGAGGTTAGTGGTTCCATTCGCTGCTTCTGTTCTTTATTCAGAGCTAAAAGCATAAACAATAAATGTACTTTACGAGGCTTGTTACTAATGTTCGCCCTGCACATTTATTGAATATTGATTAATAAATAATATTGTCTGATCGATATCCAATAATTTGGATAAGCCGCTGATTGATGTCTGTGTTTAAGCCTGTTTAGTGCTTGCATTTTATTGGTAAAATCCAGAAACGTTTCTTGTACAACACTTTTATTTAAACTACCCTTTGGTGATAGGCGGTTGAAGATTTGACTAAAGCACTTGTTTTTGAGCCAAACTCACCTGATGTATTGCACGAAAGGGGTAAGTGTCTCTATTCAGTGTTTCTTTTTAAATCTTGCGCCCGATTTCAGTTTTCATTTCTTAATACATGATTTCTTTGGTGAAAAACCATAAAGTACTAACTGACATTCACAATCAATTCAGGTATTGTTAATTTCAAATCTAAGGACTTCACTGCTGCTGTAAAGGACCTGTCTATATGTCTGAAGCAAGAGAAAGATAACAAGTCTGCATATACTTATTTGGTAAGACTATTCTCTGTTGTTATTCTTGGTTTCTAAAGTAACCATGAACGCAAATGTTTTCTTAGTAAAACTTGGTTGATCTCTCCAGGGACTAGCATTTGCTTCTCTTGGTGAATATAAAAAAGCTGAAGAGGCGCATTTGAAGTCCATCCAACTGGATAGTAATTATCTTGAAGCATGGCTTCATCTCGCCCAGGTAACACGCAAATAATAAAATAAACAGTATGAGATTATGCTTTGTCTGTTGAATTTTCAACTATTAAGCTGAACTGTGATGAAGATAGGATTTTAAGCATTGTTTGTGATGGTGAATAAACAAAGTTAGTTTTATGTAAAGCTAGTGAGACTTCAAAATGAAGAAAGCTTAAATTTTGACTTTTGAAGGCAAATAATTAAGGTTTTCCTGAAGTAGTGTCTTATTTCTCTTTAATTTAGGTTGTTCATCCTAGTCTAATGCTTGAATCAGTTGCCTATGATACACTCGTACTTTTTGTTCACTGTACTCGATGGTTGTCCTGACGTTTCCTTGCAGTTCTATCAAGAGTTGGCCGACCACTGCAAGGCTTTGGAATGCATTGAGCAGGTTCTACAGGTCGACAACAGGTAGGTCTTATTTGGGATGCAGTACCACATGTTGCACTATATTTCTGCTTTTCCATCGTACTCATGGCAATTTTCCTGTCTTGACCAGGGTTTGGAAGGCCTATCACTTGCGTGGACTAGTGTTCCATGGATTAGGTGAACACAGGTGTGTATCGTTAGTGTAAACTAGGATTGTTGGAAAGTGAATTTGGTTTAAAGGGGAAAATATGTCTATGTTGATGTGCATCTTACCTAAAATGTTCATGAGTGATACAAGTATATCTCAATGTCTACTTTAAAATATGATATCCGATAAGATTTACTTCTCCTGACTCTTGGTGATAAAGATCTGCGTTTGAGCAAAAGGATGTTTTATAGGAAGCTGATAAGTTTGGTGGTCATAATCACCTTAGTATTTATGTACAAGGCTGGTCTTTAAAGCAGTGAGATTATTCACCTTTAGTTGTTTTGGTGATTTTATTTCTCAGGAAGGCTATCCAAGAATTATCTATTGGCTTGAGCATTGAGAACACGATAGAGTGCTTGTACCTACGAGGTTCCTGCTATCATGCCATAGGAGAGTATAGAGATGCGGTAAATATTTGTTTGTTAGCTTTATGGTTACATATTTTAAGGAGACTCTCTTATTACTTGCCTTGAATATGCTCACAGGTGAAGGACTATGATGCTACAGTTGACGTGGAACTTGATGCAGTGGAGAAATTTGTTCTTCAATGCTTGGCGTTTTATCAGGTTCCAACTTCCAAAAGATGTTTTCTGTTTTAATAACTTAGAGATCGACTGGATTTATAATTTTATTTGCAACACTAATTTCTTGGCACACTGTTGTTTGTAGCAACTTGGAATGATAGGCTATTGCATTACTATGTTGTAAAAGCATGACATCATTTATCTGATAGTAATGGTTCTCTGTTTGTTTATAACTAGCACACTGAAAAATGAAAACCTCCCTCTATCTAATAAATTTGGATGTTTCGTAGCAGCTCTAAACGTTTCCTTCACAATAACACTTAAAGTTATTCCTTTTTCTTCTGCAGAAGGAGCTTGCCTTGTATACAGCTTCCAAAGTTAGTAGTGAGTTTTTATGCTTTGATATTGATGGTGACATAGACCCTATGTTCAAGGTGATATATCTCTCTCTCGATATTTCTGATGTTGCCATAAAGTCGGACTTTTACTTTGTTTGCGTGTCAAGGAAGTATATGGATACAAACTGGCCCAGTTTAACTGGGTATACTCAATGTGCTTGAATGGAAAATTTAAATGTCTTCAATATAAAGTATCAAACAGCTCAACCAATTCCTAATCTGAATTAATCCTTTATTTCGTTTTGAGATACTAGATGATTATTAGTGCTTTCAAGTGCTGTAGGTGGAAATTCGAAAGTAGATCTCAGAGTTCATTGTGCAGTCACACACTCCTTTTTTCCACTCGTATATGTGGTGAATGTGGCTTTTCTTTTCTTGTGATTTTTCAGGAGTACTGGTGCAAAAGATTACACCCAAAAAATGTATGTGAAAAGGTTTACAGGCAACCTCCCCTACGTGAATCACTTAAGAAGGGTAAACTGAAAAAGCAAGATCTTGCAATAACCAAACAGAAGGCGAATGTTCTTCGTTTTGCTGATTTAATAGGCAAGAGGATCCAATATGATTGTCCTGGATTCTTACCAAACAAACGCCAGGTGACTTTAAGCAAATTTTTATAGTATCTACCTTTTCAACATTATTTTTTGGTTAATTTCCTCTTCCCTGGAGTGCATTTAAATTGCCCCAGAAGGCCCCTGTTACATCTAATGACTAGAATATGCCTATCATAGTTCTATTCCATTGATTATTTGTGTTTCCATGATTTTACAGCACCGTATGGCAGGATTGGCTGTGATAGAGATTGCTCAAAAAGTTTCCAAAGCTTGGCGCATCGAGTGGAGGAATTCAACCAAAGGCACCACAAAAAGTGGAAAGAAAAACCGGAGGAGAGAGAGAACCAACATACTTAGCCAGAATAGAGGTGGTGCTGGGTGTAGTAGTAACAGTTTCAGTGAAACTTCAACTGGATATGCCTCACTAGAAGATAGATCATCTGGCCGCTCTATGTTGTCTTGGCAAGACGTTTATTCCCCTGCTGTCAAATGGAGACAAATTTCAGAGCCTTGTGACCCAGTTGTCTGGGTTAACAAACTAAGGTACAAGTTCCATTTCCCATGTTGTGTAAATGGGTGATGTCTAATGACTATTGCAGGCTCAGCATCCGCGAGTCTATGTTTAAGTAGAACTTCAGTTAGTTTCATTTGATTACTTGGGTGGTTGAGATTATTTATACTGATTGCAGTGAAGAGTTTAATTCTGGGTTTGGTTCTCATACACCAATGGTACTCGGACAAGCTAAAGTAGTACGCTATTTCCCAAATTATGAAAGGTAAGCATATATAATATAGAACTTGAGGTTTTTTCATGTATTCAGTATGGCTTTTTCTCGGTCAATGGACTGATCAGTTTCTAATATGTTACTTCAGAACCCTGACTCTTGCAAAGAGCATCATCAAGGATAAACTCTCTGTACGCAGCAAGAAAGATAAAGTTATTGATCTTTCTAAAGACGAGAAGATAGAAAAAGTCAGTGTTTCTTTCTTCTCCCGTGAATGATTCTTGTTTTGTCATTGTTCTCTTACTGTATTTCCTCACGAGATACAGATAATGCGTGCTGAAACGTGTGATGAGCTACACAAAATTGTTGGTGAGGATTTCTGGGTGGCTACTTGGTGCGACAGTACCGGATCTGAAGGGTGGGTTTGTTGTTTAGTCCCGTAAACCTCTCTTCACTGAATATTTTCTGTTATCTTGATTTTGCTTTCTTTGTTCATATCTTCAGGAAACGCCTCGAAGGAACTAGAATCACCTGCATTCAAAAACCGTAAATTTTACTTTTGTTGCATGTGATTTCACACAAATCCTAATCATCACTTTCTTCAATAAATCTCTCTCGTTTTTATCCAGGGGAAGGCTCGGGTATGATTTTTCAATTCGAACTCCATGTACACCTGCAAGGTGGAGCGACTTTGATGAAGAAATGACCTCAGCTTGGGAGGTAAGACCTAACTCCTAAGCATACACAAATAATTCTTTATGTTTCTGAGAAAACAAACTTAAAAGTCCAACTGAATCCACAGGCTTTATGCAATGCCTATTGTGGAGAGAACTATGGTTCCACCGAGCTGGACGCTTTAGAAACCGTTAGAGACGCTATCTTACGCATGACGTATTACTGGTAAATGACTATGACAACATAATCGTATGATTGATTTACTCAGAAGCTGTTGGTATTCAATTGCAAACATTGCGTTTTTTTCACCAGGTACAATTTTATGCCATTAGCTCGAGGGACTGCTGTAACGGGATTTGTAGTATTACTTGGACTTCTGCTTGCTGCTAATATGGAGTTCACTGAGACTATCCCGAAAGGGTTACAGATCGATTGGGAAGCTATACTTAATGTTGAGCCGGATTCCTTTGTTGATTCGGTTAAGTCTTGGTTATACCCGTCCCTGAAAATCAACACGTCGTGGAGAGATCATCCGGATATTTCCTCGGCTTTTTCGACAACAGGAGCGGTTGTTGCGGCGCTTAGCTCTTACAACGATTGAGTTTCAAATCTCTCTGTCTCTCCCTCTCTCTCTCTCTGCTCACAATCTTTCATAAGAGGTGAAGAAAACTAACCAAACCATGAGCAGTAAGAAAACTTGTGTTTCCGTCAAACATCTTCAGCTTATGATATGTTTTTGTCTAAAAAGTAAAAACAAAAACAAAAAAAAAGCTTTGTTAGGGTTTTTAAATGATCTTTAACTCTCATGTTTAACTTTATTTTACAGATTTAATAATGTATCTAAATATGATTCTCTCTCGGAGCTTATGATTTACAAAGCCTTAGATCTTACGTTGTTTTGATTTTATTCAAACAACTCTTTTTTTATGCCAATCTTCTGACTGGTCTGATTTGGCACCATTAATACCGTGATCATATAACCGTTGTATGTTCTGATATTAAATCTCGGGTTGGCTGATTTTTCAGCCCTATACTAATTGCAATCTCAATTTTTCAACCCAAACTTTTTGTCTCTGAAAAAACCACCATAAAAAACTTTAAGGGAGATTCACAAAAATGCCCCTTTTTCAATACCCCAATTTTTCCCACCAAAACACTTGTAAAAATTTGTAAAACCTTTAAAATACCTTGTAAAATTTTCCCGTAAAATTTTTTCCCGCCAAAAAAATTTTTTTGCGGGAAAAGTGATTCCGCAAATTTTTTGGCGGGAAAAATTTACAAGGTATTTTAAAGGGTTTTTACAGGGTATTTATAAGGTTTTACAATGTATTTTAAAAGGTTTTACAACATATTTATAAAGTATTTATAAGATATTATAAGATTTTACAAGCTATTTTATAAGGTTTTACAAGTTATAAGGTTTTACAAGTTTTTTATAAGGTTTTACAAGTTATAAATACCTTATAAAACTTTATAAGTACCTTGTAAAACCTTTTAAAATACATTGTAAAACCTTACAAAACACTTGTAAATACTCCGTAAAACCTTTAAAATACCTTGTAAATTTTTCCCGCCAAAAATTTTCCCGCCAAATCACTTTTCCCGCAAAAAAAAATTTTTGGCGGAAAAATTTTACAAGGTATTTTAAAGTTTTTTACAAGTGTTTTGGCGGGAAAATTGCGGGATCACTTTTCCCGCCAAAAAATATTTTGTATTTTGTGGACCTAATTTTGTTTCAAATAAGGGTAAAATGGTCATTAAAAATTAAAAGAGGGCAAACTTAAAAATGGACTCTCAAAATGGGCATTTTTGAAAAGGGGTATTGAAAAAGGGGCATTTTTAACAATTTTCAAACTTTAATCTCAATAAAACTACACATACTTTCGGACTTGTTCTTAAAACTACGCCTCCAATTGAACCGATCAGTTAACCGGTAATATCTAATCCGGTTTGATTTACCCAGAATTTTGACCAAAGTTAATCAATTTTGACTCCATTTTAACCCAATTTTGACCCAAAAACACATATAGAAGAAAACAAATGTCTTCTCTATAAATAAAATTATTATTTTTATTTATTTATTTTTAATAAACAATTAAAAATAATAAATTATAAATTAATTTTACCAAAAAAATAATATACCACAAAATAATATGAATGTATACCACAAAAAAATATATATAACAAATTTTTGGTCTATACTTTTGTTTATATAAATATACAACAACAAAAAATATACCAAAATTATTTTTTGTGCTATATTTTGTTATAAAATTTATGGTAATATAACAAAATATACATTTTCTTTTTGGCAATCATTTTCTTATAAATTCATTTTTCTTTTTTAAAACTCAAACGTTGGTTATATATATATATATATATTATTGTGTTTTTAGAAAGAAAAATGACTTTTGAATTTATAAAAGAAAAATGATTGCCAAAAATAAAATGTATATTTTGAATATCACCACAAATCAAATTCATTTATATATATATATATATATATATATATATAAAATGAATTTGGTATAATATATATATAAACTTCAAACGCATTTTTCTTTTTAAAACCACCATATATATATATAAATATATATATATAACTGACCTTTGAATTTAAAAAAAAAAAAAACTGAATCTATAAAGAAAAATGAATTTATAAATATCATAATATATACTTTGATTTGAGTTTTGCATATACTTTGAATTTCACAATATACAAAATTCAAAGGTCATATATTATGATTGCCAAAAAAAATATTATTTTATTTTTTTGTAATATTACCAAAAGTATATACCAAAATTTTATTATATAATTCTTTAGAGGTTTATTTTTTATATCTTTTTTTGATAAAATTAAGTTATAATTTATTATTTTAATTGTTTATAAAAATAAATAAATAAATTTATTTATTTATAGAGAAAACATTTTTTTCTTTTATATTTGTTTTTGGGTTAAAATTGAGTTAAAATAGAGTTAAAATCGATTAATTTTGGTCAAAATTCTGGGTAAGTCAAACCGGATTAAATATTATCAGTTAATTGATCGGTTCAATTGGAGGCGTAGTTTTACGAACAAATCCGAAAGTACGTGTAGTTTTATTGAGATTAAAGTTTTTTTTGGTGGTTTTTTTAGAGGTAAAAAGTTTGGGGTGGAAAACTGAGATTGCAACTAGTATAGGGCTGAAAATAGTATGTTCATAAATTTTTGTTTACAAGATTCGAGTTACATTAATTATCGTTACAAAACTCACTCGTCGAAGTCTTTAACAAAGTCAACGAACGACCACTCGCTTGGGTTTTCTCTCCACCGACGCGCCGCTCTCAAAATTTTCACTTGTCATTGTCTTCATATTGAAAACTCGTAAAGAAAAAATGTCACGTTAATATTAAGAATAGCCGAAACGTGTCTTGTTTTTTGTTTCCTATCCGAGAAAGAAAACATAAATATAAGAAAACGTAACGAATACATTTCAATATTCTAGATAGTCATTGAAAGAAGGATTGGAACAAAGTGAGAAGCAAAAAAGAAAACAAATTCTTAGCTCCTAAGCAATACATTTCGTCATTGGCTCGACGGTTTTGATTCCATTTCCAAAAATCGAAAGAGAAATGGTGGAGGTGGTTAATAGTAAGCGATGACGGTGACGGTGGCAACAAACTAAAGATTAAAACGAGCCAAAAACAAATTTATAACGAAAGTGCCAATAATTGCGCTAGGGTCTTAACAACCAAAGTGAAATCCGTGTGGGCACCAATCCAAAATGGCAAAATCAATCAAACCAGCTGTCCTCTCCTTCTAACTTCCGACCAAAGACTCTTTTTGTTTACGTTTTCTTTCCCTCTTTCTCCTTGTCTTATTTGGATTGCGTTATATTATTCAACTTGAGTTTAATCATTTTTCATTATTAACGTTATACATGCATCAAGTCAAAATAATTTCACCCGTGCCGTGATGATCATATAATACTAATCCAATGGTGTACCCCAAAACTTCAATCTCAATTACAATGTACCTCATTTTTGCTATTTTACTAACTAATAATTTTCCGACAATTTAGTAGTTAGAAATTTCTAGACCGTGATCTCTAATATAAAATATCATAAATGTGTGAGCGATATTGGTAATCAATTATTATGATGACACATCAAGACTAGTGATTTTTAGTATTACCAATTTAATGTCTAACGTAAATAATTACTATAAATTAATTTTTATATCTGATCATATGTTAAAACCAAATTCAGTTTAACTAATCACATGCTAATGTACCCACTATTGGCGAATAAATTTATTGCAGAATATAACAGGAGAAAAATGCCAAGAAAATTTTAATTTCCTTTATTAAAAAGCACAGGAAAAAAAAGAAAAAGAGCTATTTTGTAAAATAAAAAGTAAAAACCTATTGAACCCTGCATTAATAGATACAGAATATGATGTTCTGTTTCTCAACGGCTACATCTGTCTGTGGTCCTTCTATTTAATCCAACGGTCCAGATCTCTCCTCATCGCCTATATATATTTAAAAACTCACTTCTCTTACATCAAAACAACACGCTTGGTTAGTTAAACTCAGTACTTACATCTTCACTTCAAACTCTTTCTAAGATCTTTCCAATTTTGTTTTTTTGTTTGATCTAAATTTGATAACATTATGGATCGCAAGTTCCTCCTAACAGTTACATTGATCTGCATTGTCGTCGCCGGTGTCGGTGGCCAATCTCCGATCTCATCTCCGACCAAATCTCCCACCACTCCTTCTGCTCCAACTACTTCCCCTACTAAATCCCCCGCCGTTACTTCTCCCACATCTGCTCCTGCGAAAACTCCGCCTTCTATAGCTTCTTCACCTGTAGAATCACCGAAATCTCCGGCTCCTGTTAGCTCATCACCCCCGCCGACACCCGTTCCAGAGAGCTCTCCTCCGGCTCCTACACCAAAGGCTTCTTCTCCTGTGAGCTCCCCACCGGTTCCAGCACCAGTAGCTGATTCTCCTCCAGCTCCGGTAGCTGCTCCGGTCGCTGATGTACCGGCTCCTGCTCCAAGCAAGCATAAGAAGGCTACGAAGAAATCGAAAAAGCATCAAGCTGCACCGGCTCCGGCTCCAGAACTTCTCGGTCCACCTGCACCACCGGCTGAATCTCCCGGACCTAACTCCGACGCTTTTTCTCCCGGTCCTTCCACATCCGCCGACGATCAGGTACATTAGCTTATATCAACAATGTTGATTTCTCTACCGTCACAAGTTCGAGTATGAATGTTAAAAATAAGACAAAGAATAACCAATGAAACAATGATGAAATTATTTCAACAATTTTAGAGACATTTCAAAACATTGAAAATCTGGTATTTCGATTTTGAATTTGCATATTCGATTTACTAAAATGAAATATGGAATTAATGCAGAGCGGAGCAGAGAGCACAAGGGTGTCGAGGAATGTAGCGGTGGGAGCGGTTGCAACCGCGTGGGCCGTTCTCGTTTTGGCATTCTAAATTTATCATTTCCCCCCTAAAATTTTTTAGTTTTTATCTTTTTGACCCTACCATTGTCTCTTTCTTTACGAATTTGGTATTGTGTGTTATTATTTAATTGATTATACAGTTTCTTTTATTTTATTTTATTTATATGGAAATAATAAGAAATTCATATCTGTCAGTGATGATAATGACACTGTTATTACACATTGATTGTTCTTTTCTTTTGCAGCCAATAGTCTTTAGTGATGGGTCCGAGTTCTTTATTGAAAATGACACATACAATTTTAATGCAGATTAAATATACTGTTGAATTTGACATGTACTCTAACATAATGTTTGTGTAACATCTATGAACAATAAGCAAAACAGTGATGTAAGTTAACAAAAGGAAGATTAAGGCATTGATGTTAAGAAAAAAGAACATCAGAAAAAACAGATTACTCACCTATGTGATCCTTCGAACAAATAGTTACAATTGCAATATAATTTATGCGAAAATGAAAGTGTCAGCTACTTAGTTGGATCTTATAGTTTATTTGTTTGTTTTTAAATGTGAAGTTGGTAAAATATTAGTAATTGAATCCATATCTGATACCTGTCACGTAGTTAACTCAAGTGGCCAAGTTGCTATAAATGAATAGTCTAAAATTTATTACTGAACATGTATGGATCCAATCGAATAATACAATGTTTTTTATTGTACCTGTGGATGTCGGATTCACAGGTACAATATTTTGTTAAGTGGGAAAGATTATTCTTGAGGGACAAAAATAAATATGCAAAAAACTTATAAATTGATACGAAAAATTGCTATATTCTTTCTCTCTTGAGAGGGCGATCCCCTTTACATGGCCATTGGCCTCTATATTTATACATAGCCAAACGACATTTAAAATGAGTAATTAAGTACAATTATTCCTTCTTAAATGTGCCCGTTTTGATTCTTCGGCTTTAATGCTCAACGTTTGAATTTGAGTTGACTCTGATCTTCATGGGCCTCGCCTCTTCTGGCCCAAATGTCTTTGAACCGACTTACCCGTGTCTTTTACACCGAACTCGTGTCACAATGCAGTCACTTCGGATTATCTAAATGGTGACAACCACTTCGACCATCCTTTCGGCTCGCGGGTCTAATGGGCTTCATCCTTCACGGGCCATTAACCCGATTACGTGGCAATCTTTGGTTGGTCTCGTACTTCTAGTGCGGGATCCGACACCAACAATTAGCCCCCCAAGTTCTTCGAAGTGCTATTCCAATTCGGAGGACTTTAAGTGCTAAAGTGACCAAAGATTGCGCTCGAGAATCTTTCTGATTTCCCGACGAAAATCTCATCACTCCTTTAATTTCGGCACTAGCCATTTTTAACCGAGTGACATCTGTCATCATTATGACCGTATATTGATTAATTACTATTAAAACGGGAAAAACCTTCCCACTACCCACACGACTCCCGAGGCGGTTTCATCATTAGCTTGAGGTAACTTCTTTTCACCATTACTCTCTTCTTTTACTTTTGTACTTTAATCAAAACCTCTCTCTTCGTTCCTTCACCAAAACCCTTCTTCGCCGGATCTTGAATTTTTCTTTCTTATCAATGACTTCTGATTCCGATAGACCCGAGTCTCCGTCTTTTGACGAGAGGCGTTCTAGTAACGATGAATGCACCCGCCCTGGTGACATCGCCGGTCCGCACTATAGGTCCACTTGTACTCTTCAATCCCTCGAGCAGTTGAAAGAGCTTTGCCGGATTCCGCCGGAAATTATGGCGGAAGCACAAATAGCTTCCCCCACAGAATCTCCAGAGAACCATCGCGATGGTTACTTCTGTGTGTATGAGATTTATTTCAAGGGTTGCGGGCTTACCTTTCCTCTTCCCGAAGCCCTAATTTTATACCTAGCGGCTCTTGAAATCGCTCTTCCTCAATTAACCCCCAATCTTCTCCGCACAATTCTCGGCATTATAACAATCGCGGCGGAGGCCGGTTACGTTATCGGAGTTGCCGAATTAAATGAGCTTCTAAGCGTGAGAAGCTCGTCGAAGAAAACGGGGTATTTCTCAGCATATCCTAACGCCAACAGGAACATCATTTCGCATCTTCCAAACAAGGATGAAAATTGGCATCATCCTTGGTTCTTGATTAAGAAAACTCCCGCTTCGGTTGGAAATCTCGCAGATTTCCTCCCTTCAAAGTGGTCGGCGAAACCTGGTAGAGATTAGGTCGCCCGTATCTTTCCCGGTTGTTTCTTTATCGTTATTAACTAACATCGTTGTTTCATTTCGCAGCTTTCATCGCTTTCATCGCTTCCAATCTCCCATCCGAAGAGTTCATCGAATTCTTCAAAATAATTCTTGAAGGGGAAACCCTTTGGAATTCCTTCACTCTCGAACGATTCATAGAGGCTAACCACAGACTCAGGATGAGTCCGCCTGGTCATCTTCACCAAATTCCTCCCCCTCCCTCAACTCAAGGAATGTCATCTCGGGCCCTCGCGGCCAAGCGTAAGTTGCTTTCCAAGCCGATGGCTGAGGCTCGCGAGGAGAAGAAAAAGTTTCTCGCGACTTCTATAGACAAGAAGGACTATAGTAGGACCTTGCTGGTCGATGATGGCAGTACTGAGGGAGCTCGATCTGTCGCGTCCTTCAGATTAACTCCTCGTCGTGACCGTCGCGACTCACGTTCTCCTCGGAGGGATCGATCTCCTCGCCGTGATTCACCTCGTCCTTCACGAGATGATTTTAGTAACGAGCCAATTAAGAACTTGGTTCGCCGAAAGAGAGACAAGTCCTCTCGTAGTGATCTTTCCCCGCAGAGGGAAAAGTCAAGGGCCCGGACTGACCGCTCACCTCGGTCATCCCCTCCTTCTGAACCAATGGGTCCTCCACGACCGGTTGACATGTCTTCCTCTTCCCAGCCTGATAGTGGAAAGACCGCCCGGAGCGCGTCTCCGAAAAAAGGAGATTCTGAATCTCGAGATGCTCCCTCGAGGCTGAAGCCTGCTCTTGTACCTCAAGTCAAATCGCTTTCAGGTTTGATGATTTACACACACTTAAACTTTTGTCTTTATTAAAATTCCAATTTTTACAATTCTTCTTTCTTCGCAGCTATGGAGACAGAAGGCAGCGTCTTCCGATGCTTCAAGACCCGTTCTGGTTCGATCTTGCCAGATTTCAACAAATGGCGCCCTGCGATTCGTGAACGTTATTTACTTCACGCGCATCACTCATCTCGGGTTAGTCCCGCTTTCTTTTATGTATATTTTTTATTGTATTGCCATTCTGCGAACTGACTCATCATCCCGGGTTCATGTATAACGCTAGGCTCAAAGCGAGTTTAACGACATGATCGAACATTACGAAGGGTTGGTCATTGGCCGGGAGAAGGAGATTGACATGTTGACGAAGAAACTCTCCGCCCTTGAGGCCGAACTCAGTTCTTCTGCCGGCTCCAAACATGATCTGGAGGACAAAGTCGATAATTTAACATCCGTGCTTGCGCAGGTAAAGGGGGAGCTGCAGGGTCAGTACGACCAGAACTTCAAACTCCAGGAAGAGTTTTCTGGTATTCAAGGTAGGCTTCAAGAGTCTGAATCGAATGCTGATTCTCTGAACAACCAACTCATCGAGCTCAACGCGAAGTACAAGGCGATCGCCAAATTGCGTGACTCCGAGTTGGCGAGGTCGGCATCGAAAGCCAGAAAAGAGGTCAAGGGACGCGGGATGGAGTTGATCCAAGGGGCCATCCGATTCATGCAGACTGAGAAGGCTAGGTCTGACCTGGAATCTGACATCAAGGAGCACGAGAGCAACCTGATCCTGCTGGATCAAATCCATGATGCAGATTTCTCCGAGGATCAAGAGAGAACCGAACTATCGGCTAATCTTTCTGAAAAGCGAAGTCGCTTGGCTGCTCTTCCTACTTCGACCTTCAACCCTCAGGACTTCGAGGAATTCTTCACCGAATCGCCTCCTATAAGCGAATCAGGTCTAGACTGGGCAGGTAATGCTTGGCTCCTGACATTTATTACCTTTCCTTTTCTTGCACCTTTGATTGACTGGAATTATTATTCCTAGGTTCAAGTGGGGCGGAGGACGTTGTCCCGCCCGTAGCTCCTATGGTGTCGGAGGTCACTCCGGAAGTTGGTTGTACCGTGGAGGGTGGTCAGGAAGCTTCATCTGATCAAGCAGCTGCCAAGGACGTGAATGAAGCTTCGACTGTTGAGCCGGACTCCGAGGTGGCTGCTGCTCCGTAGTGGCTGTGTCCACTTTTGAATTGGGGATTGTCCCTTTATTTTTAAGACTTAATTTCACACTTATTTTTGCCTAAGGAGGCTTTATCATTATTTTCTTTTGAACAAGATATTTGCCTGAGGAGGCTTTTAAACCTTTCTAGGTTGCGACCCAAGGGGGTTTGGTTAAAATTATATACGGGTTTGCAAAGTCCGCTTTAACCTTTTGTGGCCTTGTGGCAATGCTTTCGAGATTTTTAGGTTGATCAGACCTTTCTCTTCAGAATGCGAGAACTGAGCTCGGCTTAAAGCGAGTTCCCCACTTCGGGTTTAGTCAACTCGGTAAACTTGTCAGGCTTGGGCCTTAGAAACTTTTGCAGTTGATGCGACGGTTGCTTTTTCCCTTCTTAAAGAGAACGGCTCGTCTTTTAATGTAATAATTGCCTTTTCTCGATTTTCCAAAAATGGTTTAATCCACTTGGAAACGCTACCATTAATCAATTTATGGTTCCAAGGCAAACCCTAAATCATTATAAATAAAAGCTTACCTACCTCTAGGCTTTATTAAACATGACTCTAGAGTCTCACTTGAGAAATATTTTGAGAATGGAAAGCGAAACAGTAGCCCCCGTTGATCCCGGCAGCCCACTCTTCCTGTCCGGCGACGGCTTTGAGCCGGCCGGCGTTCTTTTCCCTCATGCCGTCTTTCACTTTCCTTCAAAGGAGAAAAAAGAGGCTTGCGACTTCATCGACAAGGTAAGTATTTGAAGTTTTTTGATTAAAAACTCTTTGTTTCATCTTATTCATTCATCTTTATGCTAGGTCGCCGACAAGCACCGTCGCTTGTGTGAAGAGAGGCAACGGCTAGGCCTCAAAAGGCAGACACTCGAGGCTCGTATTTCTCGGGTGGAGAGGAAGATCAGGGCTCTGGAAAGTGATCCCTTTCAGTGGGAATGGCGGAATTTCGATTCCGTTGCTGAGATTCCAAGGATGCTTCGGATGTACCTCCGTGCTAAGGGGGTTCCGGGTCCTGTGAACGCCCCCGTCTTCGCCGTTCCATCCGACGATGAAGAGGAAGAAGACTTGGAGGAGGAGGCCAGCGACTGCCGGAAACGCCTTCGGGATCGTTCCGAAGTGGATGCCAAAAACAAGGCATCCACTTCGAGGACTAAACCGGCGATGAAGGAGCCTGTTCCTGAGCCTCTCCCATAAATGTTCTCCAATTTCTTCACTTCTCTTTTTTTTTTTTTTTTTTTTTTTTTTTTTTTTTAAAAACAAAAACTCGTAATGGGCTTCGGCCCTTTTATTTATGGAAATATTTGCTACTTTCCTTCTTTTCCAAATATTCTTGGAGATGCGTCCTTTAATGCAGGATCCATTCGAGGGCATAAATCTCTCCGTGAATCACTCCATTCCTTGGATGAAATCCGCAGCTTGCTAAGGATATGGGGTTCCTATAAATTATAGGTTCGATTTTCCTTTACTTCTCATCCTTCTTTTCTTTTTAGCAGGTATGGAGTTCAATCTTCGCTGTTCAGAATCTATGCCCGACTTCTCCAGAATCGGAATGATGGATGAAGATGTTTCAAATGAGCTAAACAGGCAGTCTCCTCCACTTCGCGGCTTCTCGAGATCTCAGATCCGAGCCCCATGTGCTTTGATCAGGAATCTCCCAATCAGAGACCAAGGAACAGCGACGGCGTTCATAGAAGCACTTGAACTTCAACACCGGAAGCTTACATCGGAAAAGAGGAGACTCCGGAAGAGGATTAACCGGATGCAACGCAGGCTTACTACGGTGTCAAGAAATCTTCACATTCTTGAATCTCACCCCGGAGAGTGGATTGAGCTTGGAATCTCTGACTTCGCTCGAATTCCGGACTGCATGATGTCAATCCTCGATCTTGCTGGTCAAGGAATTGAAGTGTTCTGCTCGTCAACGAGGATTTCGTAGTTCGAAGTGTACGATGAGGGACACTTCGCCTTTTTTTTTAAAATAAACGCTTTATTTCCAATCTCTTGTATGTTCGCATAGCCGAACCTTCTTCCTTTAATAAAGAAATAAAACAAAAAATTTTATTAATAGCTGAACTCGTTTTCGAGCTGCCTACGTACCCATTTCGGGATCAAGCCAAATCGTAGTTCATGTACATAAACAGTGCATGTAGCTTTTTAAACATAAAACTTCTTTAAGTTGATCACATTCCAAGGTCGCTTGACTGGATTGTCTTCTAGGTCTTTTAACCTATAAACACCGTTCCGAACTACTTCGGTAATAATGTAAGGTCCTTCCCAATTAATACCGAGTTTACCGGCGCCTTCTTCTTTTCTGTTGTCAAAGACACGCCTTAATACATAATCTCCCACGAAGAACGGCCTACTTTTAACCTTAGAATTGTAATACCGGGCTGCTGCCTGTTGGTAATTCTGGATTCGAATTAGAGCTTGATCACGCCTTTCATTTATGGTATCCAGTGAATCGTTAAGCATCGCTGAATTTTCTTCCTCATTTAACGGTGCTTCTGTTCGACGAAGTCCGGGCACGTTGAGTTCAGCTGGTACTACCGCTTCCATGCCATAAACCAAAGAGAATGGAGTTTCTCCTGTAGGTCGCCTAGGGGTTGTACGATAAGCCCACAGGACGGGTTGGAGTTCTTCATACCATCCTCCCTTTAGATGACTTAATCGTTTCTTGAGATTGCTTAATATCGTCTTGTTCGCGGCTTCGGCTTGACCATTTCCTTGCGGATATCTTGGAGTAGAATAACTAACTTTAATTCCCCAGTCCGCACAAAAGGCATCAAACTCGTGTGAAATGAATTGCGGTCCATTATCAGTGACTATTTCGTACGGAACTCCATGTCGACATATAATGTTTTTCCAAATAAAAGTCTTCACCGCCGAATCCTTGATACCAACATACGCCTCAGCTTCAATCCATTTTGAAAAGTAGTCCGTGAGGACTAAAAGGTACTGTACACCTCGAGTTGATTTGTGCAATGGTCCAATGATGTCCATCGACCACCTCATAAACGGGTATGGGGCGGAAATGGAGGAGAATAACTCCGACGGTTGATGGATTAATGGCGCATGGAGTTGGCAGCGCTTGCATCTTTGGGCGAACTTAACACAATCTGTGATCATAGTGGGCCAAAAGTACCCTATTCTTTTAACTTTAAAAGCCATAGCTCTTCCTGATGAATGACTTCCACATAATCCCTCATGCACTTCGCTCATGACGATTTCAACTTCGGGCCCAAAAATGCATAATAGGTAAGGGTCACTAACACCTCGCCTATATAACGCATCTTTTGATAGGCAAAATTTCGCGCTAACGACTTTCATTTTCCTGGCCTGCCATTTATTCTTTGGGAGCTCGCCTGTCGTGATGTAGTGCTTTATTGGCTCCCTCCAGTCAGCCCCCCAGTCTTTAGCCGGAATTTGGTCAACTTTGCGAAATATCCGCGGCTCTGGTTCGGGATGTTCGTTTGGTTCAAGAATATATTCCTCGAGTAATGGCTCGGTTTCTATCATCGTTTCTGGAATCATTTCTTCAGCTAAGACAA
The DNA here is from genome assembly GCF_000004255.2 of Arabidopsis lyrata subsp. lyrata. NCBI lineage: Eukaryota > Viridiplantae > Streptophyta > Magnoliopsida > Brassicales > Brassicaceae > Arabidopsis > Arabidopsis lyrata. The sequence goes on from NW_003302549.1 coordinate 1,294,582, forward strand.
CGGGTTCCTTGTTAGATGTATTTGATCCTTTTGACTTCCTGCGTTTGTTGGGTGGCGGTTCGATCTCTGGTTCGCCACGGTCGCGTGCCGCTGCTCGAGACCTTGTAACGACGAGGGTTTCCTTGCTGTCTTGAATGCTTCGCTCCGAGATGCACTCTACTGGAATAACTCTCTTTAACTCAGGATCTGATGTTGACGCCAATGCGGCAAGTGCATCTGCAGTTGTATTCTCTCCGCGAGGTATGCGGATTAACTCGAATTTCGAGAAATTTTTAGATAGATCCTTCACCACTTCGAGGTAAGCTTCCATTCTTGAATCTTTGGTTTCATAGTCTCCATTAAATTGGTTAACTACTAATTGCGAATCGCAATAAGCCAATATTTCCTTAGCTCCAACTCCTTGTGCTAGTCGAAGTCCGGCAATAAGGGCTTCGTATTCTGCCTCGTTGTTGGAGGCATTGAATAACAATCGGAATGATTGTTCTAGAATTTCTGATGTCGGAGATTCCAACCTAATTCCCACTCCGGATCCTTGCTTTGTTGAAGACCCATCTACGTGTAATTTCCAAGTTTGGTTCTCCGGTTGATCTATCGTTCCAGGTATTGGTAGTTCGGTCAGGAAGTCTGCTAAGACCTGAGCCTTCATACTGACCCGGCTTTTGAACTCTATGTCGTACTCGCTTAATTCCACCGCCCATTTCGCCAAACGTCCGGATTGACTTGGACTATGAAGTATTGTTCTGAGTGGTTGGTTAGTTAATACTTCAACTGGATGGGACTGAAAATATGGACGCAACTTCCGAGCCGAAGTTACCACCGCAAGTGCAAGTTTTTCCATCATTGTATATCTGGTTTCCGGATCCGTCATTGACTTGCTCACATAGTAAATTGGTTTCTGCTCCCCACGGTCTTCCCGAACCAAGACTCCACTAACCGCGTGGTTTGAAACTGAAACGTACAAGTAGAGTTTTTCATCCACTTCCGGTTTGGACAGTATAGGTGGAGTGGTTAAGTATGCCTTAAGCTGCCCAAAAGCTTCTTCACACTTCTCATCCCAAAGAAATCCTTTGTTCCCTTTTAGAATTTGGTAGAAAGGCAACGACTTATCTGTAGATCTCGAGATAAAACGATTCAAGGCCGCAATTCGCCCAGTCAACCGTTGTACTTCTTTGAAGTTTTTCGGAGAGGGCATGTTTAGAAAGGCGTTAATTTGATTTGGATTGGCTTCAATCCCTCTTTCTGTCACAATATAACCAAGGAATTCTCCGGATGGGACTCCAAATGTGCACTTCGCCGGGTTCAGCTTCATTTGATATTTATTGAGAATATCAAAACATTCCTCCAAATGCTTAACATGATCTTCTTTCTTCAACGATTTAACCAACATATCATCTATGTAGACTTCCATAGTCTTCCCGAGGTGATTGTGAAACATTTTGTTCACCAACCGTTGGTAAGTTGCTCCTGCATTTTTCAAGCCAAAAGGCATTACCTTGTAACAGTAGATACCTCTATCTGTGATAAATGACGTCTTTTCTTGATCGTCGGGGTTCATCATTATCTGATTATAACCCGAGAAGGCGTCCATGAACGTTAACAGCTCATTTCCAGCGGTGGACTCTACAAGTCGATCTATATGCGGGAGCGGGAAACTATCTTTGGGGCATGCTTTATTCAGGTCTGTAAAATCGATGCAAACCCTATCTTTCCCATTCTTTTTCTTGACAACGACAGTGTTTGCTACCCACTCCGGATATTGCACTTCTCTTATGGACCCTATCTTCAAGAGTTTATCCACTTCGTCGTTTACTATTTTTGCCCGCTCCACTCCAAGCTTTCTTCTTTTTTGTTTCACCGGTTTGAAGCTTGGATCTACGTTTAGTTCATGACAAATTATACTCGGATTTATGCCCGGCATGTCCGCTGCTGACCATGCAAATGATGCTTTGTTTTTCCTTAAGAGTTCGATCAAAGCTTCTTTTATTTGGCCAGTCAAAGTTGCTCCAATTCTAATTTTCCGGTCCGGCTTGTCCTCTTCCAGTACTACTTCGACTACTACATCCTCTTTCTTCTGCCCACTAGGAAATTTTGTTTTTAGTCCTTCTTTTGCGGGCTTCGTTAATTGCTATTGAATTTTCATACGGTGGCTAGCTAAGTAACAAGTCCGTGAAGCTTCTTGATCTCCCCGAATTGTTTCTACCCCATTTGATGTTGGAAATTTGATACATTGATGATATGTAGAGGGGACTGCTTTCATCCGATAAATCCAGGGAGTCCCGAGGATGATGTTGTAAGCAGCGGGCTTATCGAAGACAACGAAGTCCACGATCTTCGATACCTTCTTGGCAAGGACCGGTAGCTTGATTGTTCCGAGAGACATGGTTGACTCGCTTGTGAATGCAACTAATGGAGATGGGGGTCCTACTATGTCTCCTCGGCTGATTCCCATTTTTTCTAGAGTACTTAAAAAGATCAAGTCGACCGAACTGCCTGTATCTATAAGGATCCTTGATACTTCGAAGTTTGCGACGTCAAGAGTAATGACTAGAGCATCGTCATGCGGTCTTTCGAGATGCCGCGTTTCTTCTTCGTTAAATGATATTGAAGCACCTTGAAAATCAATTTCTTCACTCAAGCTTGCTTTGAGTAAGATATTTCGTCTATGTTTTTTGATGGAACTTATTGAATCTCCGCAAAATCTGGAACCTCCTAGAATCACATTGATCCTCCCCTTCGAACTTCTCGGTTCTTCCTCGTTGGATAACCTTGGTCTTTTGGAATCTTGATCTTTGGAGTTTTCCTTTGCTTCGTGGTATTCCTTCACAAAATCCAAGTGTTTGATCTTCCTTTCCCTTGGAATTGCTTCCCGACGGAATTGTTGATGGGTTGCGACCCAAACTTCCTTGGTCCTTTGCTCTCTCTAGGCTCGAACTTCTTGGTAGGGATGGTGACTGCCGGCTTTTCTTGTTTATTCCGTTTGGCAAAACTTTCTTTTTCGTCTTCTACCTCCATCCAATTGTTTGCACGGAAGAGTGCATCCTGAATTGTATCTGGTTTATGAAGTATTAAGTCTTCTTTAAACCTTGAATCATGTCGCAATCCTTTTCGTAGGGCAGATAAAGCTGATTGCTGTGAGATTCTTGGGAGTTTTGATAGCACCCCTTTGAATTTGGTGATGAAAACTCGAAGTGACTCATTAGATCCTTGCGTTAAGTTCCAAAGATCGGCATCTGAAACGCTTTTATCCATAAGGATAGAGTATTGCTTTAAGAATACGGCTGACAGTTCGTCGAAATTGCCGATCGAACCCAGCTCTAATTGGGTGAACCACATTAGAGCTTGGCCACATAGATTCTCCGAAAACAGCTTGCAATAGCCTGCGTCCTCATCAGCTTCATCCAACTCGACTCTTCCTGCAGCGATCAGAAAGGCTGCAAGATAGCTTTTTGGATCCTCCAATCCGCTGTAAGGGTCCAACTTGAGCTTCCGGGAATCTTTGATCCTCAAACTTGCAATTCGCGGGATAAAAGGGGTTCGCCTTGCTTCTTCAATGACTCGATTGATGTCTGGCTCCGAACTTGTAGCCTGATGAAATTTTGATTTCATTTCTTTTAATTCCTGGCTAACCTTCCTCATGGTCTCGAACTGGTCGAGGTTCTCCTGCTCGTACTGAGCTGCAAGTTGTTCTTCATCCCCGAGCTGCGTCTCTTCTTCCGACGTCTGAGCTACATTATTAGTAGCACCGGGAGTTGTTTGTCCGCTGGTTTCATTTCGTGCAGCGGAACTTGGCGAGTTGAATATCCCTCTTCGGGTTCCCACCGGGTTTCCTGCACTTAAAGAGCGAACACGAGTTTGTATATTATTGACGTTTTGACTAAGAGATACCTGGGATGTTTGCAACGTATCGACGGCTTTCTCCACATCCGAGAACTTTTGTGATATGTCCGACATGGTTTGCTGCATAGCTTTGAGGGTTTCGGCCAATGATGTCTCAACGGCGTCTCCTCCGGACATTGTCGCTTATCTCGGAAATGTAGAAAAAAGGAAATCTGATCACTCAAGAATCCTGATATTTCCCCACAGACGGCGCCAAAATGTGGATGTCGGATTCACACACTCAAGTATTTTGTTAAGTGGGAAAGATTATTCTTGAGGGACAAAAATAAATATGCAAAAAACTTATAAATTGATACGAAAAATTGCTATATTCTTTCTCTCTTGAGAGGGCGATCCCCTTTACATGGCCATTGGCCTCTATATTTATACATAGCCAAACGACATTTAAAATGAGTAATTAAGTACAATTATTCCTTCTTAAATGTGCCCGTTTTGATTCTTCGGCTTTAATGCTCAACGTTTGAATTTGAGTTGACTCTGATCTTCATGGGTCTCGCCTCTTCTGGCCCAAATGTCTTTGAACCGACTTACCCGTGTCTTCTACACCGAACTCGTGTCACAATGCAGTCACTTCGGATTATCTAAATGGTGACAACCACTTCGACCATCCTTTCGGCTCGCGGGTCTAATGGGCTTCATCCTTCACGGGCCATTAACCCGATTACGTGGCAATCTTTGGTTGGTCTCGTACTTCTAGTGCGGGATCCGACACCAACAGTACCTTTCAATAAGGTTTTTTTTTTTTTTCACAAACCTTTCAATAAGCTAGAATTCATATTTTTGTCTTCTTTCTTATAGAATTAGATTTGAAAAAATAGTAATTTCATAGAGTGGTAGGCAAAAAGTAGGGAGAATAGAGGACAAGTCATTCCCCATGGCACATGCTTTCGAAAAGAGATGCATAAATCAAAGGCTATGATTTTGTTTAACTTTAGGAAAGCACAAGTTATACTTATACCAAGGATAGAGATTTCGAGATTCTTGGCTTTGCAAAGAACCAAACCCACCAAGCCAAGTCTCTGATTCCACACACCAACACAAATTTATATATACATTACCTTTTTTTTCTTTCTAACTTCTAGACAATATGGGAGGTTCAATGGGCTTTCTCGGAAAAGGTTTTGCAATTCTTTAACCTAACAGTTAACGACTTAAATCGTTATATAACTGTTTTGACAATTTTCGTCCTATATTTTTCTAAATCGATTTCGATATTTGGCGTAGGGGTACCACCGACGCAGATGATGAATATGGTAATGGGTTCACTCTACAAACAATTTACACAAAAAGCTATCAACAGCTTCGACGATTTCCACGTTGCTGTTTTAGACATCTTTAAGTGAGGATAATTTCATTTGATCATTCGTCAAAAAACAATGGTTTAGTCGTCATTAGAAAAAATGGTTATTAACTTATAAGTCTAGGTTATTGGCCAAACAAAATTTATAAAGATTTTTACATAACAATTTGATTTATTGAGTGTAGCAACTTCAACTCGGCTTTACCAGGCAGACACTTCGATTTCCCGACCCCGGACCAAATAAAGGTGATGAGTCCTCTCCTCTACGAAAATCATACAAAGAACCTTATAATAATTTCTCTAAATTTTCAAAACAATGTTGAATGATCTAAAACAGGCTTGTTTCGCGCGGTGGAAGGAAGCGAAAGACGAAGAAGAGAAGAAAAAATTGTTCATAGAGTTCATGTCAAAGAGCGTGAAGCCAAGTAAACTCGATGATGTCACTATGATCACCGGAATAGTATCTCCACCGGCGGCAATGGCGGCTAAGAGAGCAGGAGAGAATGTTCCTCAGTTAAAATTAATCAAACTCATACCTGATGTTATATTCGTCCCTACGGTCACCATTTTAGCCATTGTCTCTGCCAAACTCTCCAGACGAATGTATTTGAAATAATGTCTTAACTAATAATTCTTTATTCTCTTATTTTATCATTTCTATCAGGAGATTATGTATTTGGAATACAGATGAAAAGAAAAAAAAAAAAAAAAAAAACTACACAAAGTTTAAGGATTTGGGACTAAAACTACATGAACTATTATCTCAAATTATGACATTCAGAAATAATGCAAAAGAAAACTAACATATTTAGCAAAATATAGTGCATGATTGGCTAAATTGTACTTGGGTTTAGAATTGTTGAATTTATTTGGTAAAAATTTAAGTTGTAGATTTCAATTTATTTTTGTAGATAAACTTACCTATTTGTTTTGAACCAAAAAAAAAAAAACAATAAAACGAATACTTTTGGATTAAGCCCACCGACGAGATATAAAACATATTTGATTGATAAGATAAAATAGTAGATCCTGTAGTAACAAATATATACACTCTAAATAATTTCAGAAGCAAAGTTCAAAAGTTGATTTAGTTGACAAATACATAAACTTCATGTAGTTTGAATATATTGTTGACATGAAGAATCAAAACACAGCCACTATATATATATATATATATATATATTCTTTTGTACTCTAAAGGCTTAAGAATAACTTAGAATGAACAAACTTTACCTTTTAACACAATATCCAATTTGTTTCTTGAAATTTGCCAAACCTTTTTTAGGATCTTCTTCGCAATCCAGAGGAGCCTGCCCTTCGTTTTCCTCGCTTTCTCTTCCTGTTGGAAGGTTTAAACCTAGAAGCCATCACAGCATTAGACTTTGGCTTCTCTCTTGAAACTCTACGTCTCTTTGGGCTAGTCTCTTCCTTCGTCATCACTTCACGATTGCGCGGTGTTCTTTTCCTTACCTGCATTGTGTTTGAAAGTATATGAGACCAAAAGCGTTTTGCAAAGTTCCACTGAGTTAGCGGAAACTTACAGGTCTTGATGGACCTTCCTCAACTGAAGTTTGTTCTGTCTTCTGTAGATTCTTATCGGGAACAATAGCTTTCCCTTCCCTTCGCCTTGATGCCAGGATTTCAGACAGCAAAATATCTGTTGTCTCGTCGTCTTCAGGTGTGTCGTGATGAGATGAAACTGAAGCAGATTTCACTGGTTTTTCTTCAGAAATGATCGATTTCTCATCTTCGCTTTTGATAGCAAGTAGGGGCTTTTTTTGTTCTGAGCTGGTGTATACACCAGCAGCACCAGCAGCTCCAAGTAGATTCACTGTGTTAGCCAGAGAGAACGTCATGGGATTTTCACTCAAAACCTTGTCTACTCGGTTCTTCAAGTTACGGGCTTCTGACTTTGCTGCTTCAATCTTCAAAAGTATCTGTTCCAAGTACGCATCGCCTTCTCTAAACTCGAGAGGCGGTAACTCTTCAGAGAATGCTGGCTCATCCTTGGCGCTCTTATTCCGTTTATCTGATGACCCAAGACAGAAAAAAGATTTTATAAGATCAAAGTTTTCAAAAGGATCAATAACATATCAAAGCTGAGATTTTGGAACACCATACCTAGGTTACGGGAGTTGTCATTAAGAGCAATATCGGCCAAAGATTTCCGACAATCTATAAAAAGATCAGAAACAATAAAAAAGAAATTATTACACAAGTAATGGCAGATGAACATTAAAACACGAACAGAAAAAAATCAAGAACCCAAAACTTGTTCCATACCATAATAAGAGAAGAGATTATGGTTTGATGCATAGGATTGAACATCTGCGGTCTCTTCAACTCGCTTTCTCTTTTTCCTCTTCCTGAGTTGGGTTTTCTGAGTATAACATGGAAGAGGAGGCAATGCCTTTATTCCAAGTTCTTCTGATTTGACACTTTCTAACTCCAGTTTCTTGGCTTGGCAAAATTCTTCAACTTCTTTGTCGTACAACTGTGCTTGGTTCTGAATTTCTTTGATTTTGAGTTCAATCCATTTGCAACGCCACGCTATAGGCTGTACAGACCTCCTCCAATGATCAGTCAGCTTCCTCTTTCTGCCATAAAAAGGAACAAAAAATAATAATTACCGCATACCATTTTACGAGATAGAGTAAAACTTCTCCTAACTTCCTTTAAAGGAGATAAATCAAAGACGCAGCTAAGTAGTAGTAAAGTAACTCATAAATTTAAGTCCTTTATGGAACTGATAGTGTTCAATAATAAGTAATAGTAAACAAGCTACCAAATGCATGAAAATCTACAAAACCAAATTAAGCAGTGGACGTTTTCCTCATTAGTAAAGGAACCCAAGATCTCAAAAAGATTTCGAACTGTGGCGAGCGAGGGAACCATTTCATATAAACTCATTAAGAAGCGTGATAAAGACGCATCTAAGTAGTCCTAAAGCAACTCGTAAATTTCAGTCCTTTTAAGAATCCAGCAACACACAGATGGACTGATAGTGTTCAATTAAACATTTAAAGTACACAAGCTACCAAAACAATCAAAATCTCTACAAAACCAATTAAGCACGTGGACGTTTTTATCTCATTCTGCTATTGGTTTAACTACAACAATCCTTCATGGAAACCATTCAGATAAAAGACTCAATAAGAAGCATGAGGAAAGAGCTTACCTCACCCAGAGAGGAGGTGAAGTACCATTACAAACCATGGAATCAACTTCTTGATCATTCAAAGCAGTTTCATCACTCCCATGTTCAGAAACTGTTCCATCAAACGAGCTCGAATATCCATCAGTCCCATCGTCACATTCCGAGACTTGAATCTCATTGTCACCATTGCATCCCAATATATCAACCTCGTCGTTGTCCAAGTCTTCAACCTCTTTTTTAATAGAAGCATCAGCATCAGCATCACCACCACCACAAAGACGATCATCAGTGAGATCTTCAACATTATTATGAAAACTATGGTCCTCATAGTTACTAGTACAAGGCATCTCTTTGGGTAATGCCTCAATCTCCTTATTGATTGAATCATCCATTTCTATCTTCGATTCCTTCACCTCCATACCAAATTCTCAAGTAATCCCTAGAAAAATCTGAAATCAAGTGTCATAAAAATTTAAACTTGAAATTGAACAAATTTTCGACAATTTTCATCAGATATTCAAATACGTCGAATTGACATAAACCCTAATGGAAAGTTCGAAGCTTGATCGTTGATGAGATCACAATTTCAGATACAAAACAACAAAAACGAAAACCCTAGAAAAGCTTTTAACGGATAAAAGGAACAGTACCTAATCGAATAGCTCGCTGTTTCCGGCAAGGAGATGACAGTAGAGAAGGATTTTATAATCGGCGGTGAGAAACACGACGGAGAAAAGACGGAGATCTCATAGCCACCATTATCGGTGAGGTGGTCGAGGCTTTTCTTGTGAGAGAGAGTGTTTTATCTTTCACAAGTGGGGTCCATTATCCCGTAGAGAAGGATTTCTTTCTCTCTTTTGACCAAAAATGTTTTTTTTACTTAAATTTGTTTTTTTCATTATACATTTATTGTAGAGTTTTTTTTTGGTCTTTTATCGAAACAGAAAAAATCTAGTTATTTAGTACTCGTATATAATAATAATAAAACATGCTTATGTAAAGAAAATATTAAAATGTGAAAGTACCCAAAACTAAAATGTTGAAATGTCTCATAATTATATAGTCCCTATCTACGTAATTTTTTTTTCTTTCTAAGTACGTGTTTATATCTTATCAGAAACAGAGCTAATATCTAGAAATTCAAATTATTTTGATTTTTTTCAGTCTATTTGTTATCCAAATTTTTGGAATTAGATCAAAGCGGATGATTTTGACAAATCGAAATGGATATTCATGATTCTGTTTAGCCACACGTATCTTTCAGACAAGAAATCAGTTTTATGTATCTTTCTTGTATAAAACAATCCATTCTCATAGATCACACAATTTATTTAGTAATAAATTTTTTATTCTCAACAATCTTTAGTTATAATGGAATTAATTATTTGTACAAATTTACAATCAGAAGCAAAGATGTGTGCAATCTCAGTTCCCCATCATCATTATCCACGTCAGGCATTTTCATGCCGTTGATTCCTTAAGTAGCTAAGCAAAGCTTGTGCCTAATCATGTTAGAGATATCATCAAAACAATAGAAACTTAAGCAAAACATTCTCGTATTGTTTACAATAGATACCTTTTCTCGGGTTCGGGGAGTACCGGATTTAGATAGAGCAACAAGAGGAGGAACAACACCTTCTTGAAGAACCATATTGCAGAAGCGACCGCTATTTGTACTAAGTCGAAGAAGAGCGGCTGCTGCGTTTTCTTTCCCTTTAGCGGAACCTAATTCAACAACTTCAACAAGAAGAGGAATCCCACCTTCTTCACCAATCGCGTTTCTTCCCTCCGGTATCGTAGCTAGGTTCGTCAAAACCGCAACCGCTTTATCGACCATTCCAACCGCTGGATCCATTAGCTCTATAAGATATCTCACGGCTCCATATTGCACGATCCTCGCCTTGTTCTCGTGATGTATCGAGAGATTAAACAACGCGGTAATGGCATCTTTCTTACCTCTAGGTGTACCGTTACCGAGAAGATCAACAAGCGGTCCAACCGCACCTGAACTACCAATCTTGATCTTGTTTTCTTCTAACAATGAGAGGCTGTAAATGGTTGCAGCTGAATTCGCTTTCGCTTCAGATCCTCCGTTTTCTAGGACATGAATCAGCGGTTCGATCGCACCCGCATCAACGATCGCACTTTTGTTCTTGTTGTTGTTTATCGATAAGTTGAGAAGCGCGGTAACCGCGTTTTCTTGCGTCTCCGGATCGTTAGAGTAAAGAAGATTCACTAGCAAGCCGATCGCACCACAGTTTTCTATCACAATCCGATTATCCATGTCATATTTCGCTAGCAACCTGAGTTCTGCGGTTGCGTTTCTTTGAGTATCTGCTGAATCGTTTTTCAAATCCTCAACCAATATCTTAACTTGCGTTTCAACATCAGAAAGATTGCGTTTTGCCTCATTAGTCATACTCAAAGGTCTTAAACGCCAAAACGAGGTGGTTGCAAAAACTGGCTCCAATCTCATCTCTCACATAGACGTCTTAAAAGGTCAGATGTCGAACAATTCTCTGCCTCGATGACATTTTCATTTTTTCTGTACATGTTTGACATTTCCATTATACTCAAATACTTCTCTCTGCCTCAACGTTGACATTTTCATTTCCTTTAGGTTTGATGTTGAATGAGTGTTTTTATGAGTTTTTTTATTGTTGGTTTCCAAAAATGTATTTTAAACATCTAATCAAGTTCCACCACAAGTGCTTGTGTTAATGATATATCAATAATTTAATACATTAATAATTTCTCTCCTTTTGATATCTGCCTAGATAAATTATATATGAATTTTATTATAAATTTCATGAAGTTATATATGGATATCAGATCTTTTGTCAAAAAAAGAAAAAGAAAAGGATATCAGATCTTATAAATATATATATAAATATATATATATATATATATATATATATATATATTTATCCATAACAAATATCAAGAGTCTATTTACAAGTGGCAGAACCACCTCATTTTTGGCATCTTGAGGACATAGATTTTGATAACACATTTCATATATGGGATGAAATGAAGCCACTAAGCCATAATAAATGAGATTTCTTATCCAATTTCATAATCTAATGTTTATATATTCAAATGTTATATAATATAACCTTTACTTAACTTAATATTTTGATTTATAAGATATATATATATATATAACTAGATAATTCCCATATATACATCTGGAGAATAAGAGATTAACTAAGAAAAACAAATCTTTTAATTGACAGACGAGATTATGGTTTTATTTAATTTATAATATTAAATAAAATTTATATAATTTTATATAATTAATAACTTAGATACAATTTAATGGAAAATCTACAAGTTTAGCCAAAGAAAGCATTTCCCATATCTATATAAGTAACTTAAAAAAAAAACAAAAACAAAACTTATCAAAGATATTTTGAAAGCAAAGTGACAAAGGAAAAACATTGTGAAAAGAAGACAAGAAAAAATGGGGAGAGTGAAAATACAGATTAAAAGAATAAATGATAGGCAACAAAGAAATATTGCATTTGCCAAAAGAAAAAATGGGCTTTTAAAGAAAGCTTATGAACTCTTTATTCTATGTAATGTCCCGGTTGCTCTCATTCTTTTCTCTCCTTCTGGTAAACTCTTCGTTTTTTATGCCAAAGCGAGGTACATGTATATTAATATTGTTTCCTTGCCAAAACAAATTACGTTTTCATTATCTTCTTCTTCTTTTAATTCCAATATTTTATTATTTCATCATATATCAAGTATCAACTGTTTTGTCATTAATCTGATATAAAATCATCGCTATTGTTAATGATTATAGGCTCGAAGAAACTATATGCAAGTATCTTGCTGTGCCTAATTATAAACGCAAAATTAGGTAAATTCATTGTGTTAATGCATGCATCTAAGAACATAAAAGTAATATAGGCTTATTTTATTTGATTATGACTTATGAGTTCTAATATTTTTATTTATACATATGCATGAACTCCTGATATTGTAATCGGTCGGTCCATCTGATCGTATACAGGCTCCCAGATGAACAGGTAAAATCAAAATAATCTAACGGTTAATATTTTGTTTATTGTATACCTAAGTTTTTTGTTTTTCCTGATTCGAATGGGCAATCTAGAATATACGACGATTGGTTATGAAGATGTGTTCTGAACCTATGTGCAGTGAATTGAACTCGAGGTTATTAATTTAAGATTTTCAAAGTTTAAATCGTTATAATTATACCATTATTTGCTTTATATATTGTAGTTTTTTTTTTTTGTGCAGAGAAAGTCTTGACGATGGGATTCGTTATCAAATTCAACCAAAGGCATGTGGATTTCTTCTCATGATTTGGAAATATTTATCTATATAAACAAAAAACGTTAAAGAACTTTATGCATGGTTTTTTTTTCAATCTAAACCATTCGGTTTTCTTAAAATAGGTGATCGAAGATGAAATCGAAGAATACTATGTCCGATTGGCCGAGGTGGAAGAACGATTGGAGTAAATATCTTATTTTATAGATATGCCTATATATTATATATTTCTAATAGACATCATTTTTTTTTTGGTAACAATTTCTAATAGACATGAATAACGTGTTTTTGTATATCTTTAATATTGGTTTCTCTAATTTTCTTTTTAAGGCGTTTCCTGAAAATACCAAATCAGTGGGAATCACTAGATGAACTTAAACGTCGAGAGGAAGATCTCCAGAAGACGTTGGCTATAGTTCAATCTCGGAAGGTAAATTTATATAGATAACAATAATTATTTATTAGTCACAGTTAAAGAACAACAACGAGCATTTTAGTTAGTAGTTACGTACGTTTTGCATCTAATTCTTTTCTTATTATGATTTCACGTTATTTTGATACGTATTTTAGCTGATTATTTCCTTATTGTTAATTAACTTTATTTTCCTTTTCAGCGAGATTTGAAATATTCCATGGAGATTTCGTCAGTGGAATAAAAACTTTCTTGTGGATTTAAGCAAAACTATTTTATTTTATATATCCGAAAATAAACTCAATGTTACTGGAATAAAATTATATATGGTTTCTTTGTTACGTATGAAGCAAAAATTCATTTTATTCATCATATATATATCCTTAAGATAATTACCAGTTACATCCATTAAGACATGAAGTTATTTTTTCATTTTCACCTTTACTCTTTTTTATTAGAGTAAAAGCTTAGACATAATGGGCCTGGGCCTACACATGGCCCGTAAAGGATCCATCTTACGCATACCCAACCCAGTACTCTCAGACATATCCATCTCTTCTCCTTTCACATTCTCCCATTCAAAGCATTGAATCAACGATCCAAGCGCCAATGTCACAATCCTCTGACCTAATCCGGCGCCGGGACAAGTTCTGCGGCCATTCCCAAACGGCATCAGCTTGTATACATAGTAATCACTTCCGCATCCTTCGTTATACCGATCTGGATTAAACTTCTCTGGCTCCTCCCAAAGCTCTGGATCTCTATGTATAGCCCAAGCGTTAACCATCACTATCGTACCTCGCGGGACGTCGTAACCGCCGATTTTCATGTCCTCCGTCGGTGATCGAGGGATTAGAAACGGTGCCACCGGAAATAGCCGGAATGTTTCGGAGACGACGTTCTGGAGGAAAGGAAGCACGGCGATGTCTTGTTCGTCGATTAGTCGATCTTTCCCGATCTTCTCATCTATCTCCGATCTCGCCTTCTCCAATACTTGTGGATTTCTCAGTAAATTCGACATCGCCCACTCTAATGTTACGGCGGAGGTCTCAGTCCCGGCGAGCATCATCGACTTCACAATTTCAAAATCAGGTCAAAATCGAATCTCACAATTTTGAATCTCAAAGAGGTTATAAGAATTTACCATCATAAGGCCTTTGATGATGACGTCAGTGTAATACTCAGGTTCTTGTTGTTGTAGAGAGATCAAATGATTGACCATTGTGTTACCTTCTTGATCTCTTCTACATTCATCGAGCAAACGTTGCAATATATCATCCATGGATTTGCCTATAGCTTTAACTTCTTTCTCGAATTTGTTTCCGAATATTTTTAGTATTGGTAAGTAATCGGCGGAATGATTAGCGCCGCTGTACATGGCGATATCGTAGACTAGCTTCTTGAATAGCTCTGCTTCTTCCTTGTTGTTGACATCGTCGCCGTAGTATATCTTCCCTGTAACCATTCTTACTATGTTGTTGAATGTTAGATCGGATAAGAGCGGTTCGAGTTCGATGTGAGTGAAGTGGTTGCTTCCGTTGGAGGTTTGTGTGTAACGTGAGAGGCGAGTGAGCATTCGTAAGATCTCGTCTTTGCGGATGTGTTGGAAGTTGACGAGACGGTGTGAGGAGAGAATCTCTTGAGAGCAAATGCGGCGGAGGTTACGCCAGTGGTCACCGTAAGGAGCTGTTCCAACGGTTGTGTGGTTGTATGCGACGTATTTGGCGGTGAGTTGGAGCGGCCGGCTAGAAAGAACGATGTCGTTTTGGCCGGTGAAGGATTCTTGGGCGAGGGAAGGGGAAGTTATGACCACGACACGGCGGGAGCCGAAACGGAGGGAAAAGATTGGGCCGTATTGGTTGGAGTAACGTTGGAGGAGACGGTGGATCGGCGGTTTCATGAGGTGGAGATGGCCGACGAAGGGACGTGACGGTGGCCCCGGAGGAAGCTTGAAACGTTGCGTTTTGGAGTAGAGGAATTTGTAAGTTAGAACAAGAAATAGGAGAGGAAGAAGGATAAAGTATAACATTGTGTCCTCTTCGAATTTCAGGATGTTTGTGTTTCTTTCTACTTGTGGAGGATGGAGTTATTGGTTTGTTTGTTTTATTTATAGAGAAATTTTACTCAATCAAACGTGACAATTAGTAGTGGAACTTGAAAGTTGTACTTTCCGTTTTAAAAAAGACCATACAAAGAAAAAGATCTACGTTTCAAGCTCTAAAAACTCCATTATTAAGTTAAATTAAAACTCTAAAATTTGTTGTTAACTTATTATGCGCTAGACTAAAATTAAAAAAAATTAACCCACGCAACTTGACAACCATTTTTTAACCTTTCACATGGAAAGTCGAACCCATGCAAGTTTTCACGGTTTCTCATATATATATATATATATATATATATATATATATATATATATATATATATATGTTATCTATATTTCAAAACCCCATCGTTAAGATAAACTAAAACATTAAAATTTCTTTCTTTATTCTTTTCCCTCTGCTAGTCTCGAAATAAAGAAACTCGAACCAGTACAACTTGACAACCATTTTTAAACCTTTTACATAGAAATTCGAAAACATTGCAAACCATATACTAAGATATCAACCATCAATACCACCAAGGCACAAACCACTAGCTACATTTTTGTTTATTATACGTAATATTAATCGACCATGAAAGTCAAGGGCACAAAGTCGAGAATTGTAAGAAATTAATATTGCAATTTGTTTTTTTCTTCATTGTTTATGACTAGGGGTGTAATGTTTTTTTTTTTTTTTGAGCAAAAGGGGTATAATGTTTATGACTTCTATTTTCTTCATTGTTTATGACTTGGGGAATATTAGAGTTGACTATGAATATTACAATATACCATCCTCCAATTGTTACATTAGCATCCTCAAATTTTTTAAATCACACAAACTTTTTTAAATAAATTAGTGCAAAAGAATTTGAAGTTTTGGTGATGATTATATAGAAAAATATCTTGCTTAAAAAGGAACTATAAAATTTATGGGGAAAAATCTCAAATCAATCATGAATAAAAGACACCTTCCTAACATTCTTTGTTAATTGTTACTTTTGACAGCGTTAATTGTTTGTTAATTGCTCTCAACTTGACACGTATATGTATTATTAATTGATAAAAAAATATAGTTATTTTATAGGAAACGTGCTAATAAGTACTAGTAAACAACTACTCGGATGGGTGCTGTGATCAAGGTGTATCCAGAAAATAATTCTATATGGGGCACTACATATCTCTATACTATTAAATCTCTATACTATTAAATAAGAAGTATAAATGAAAATGGATCGGGTTAAAATCAGAAAATTGACTCGAAATTCTGAAATCGGATCTTTGATTTTTTTTTGGAATATAAATTCGAATTAATAATGAAAAATCGAAATAAATTCAAATATTTATGGAAATCAAATAAAATCTAATTGTACTTATGGTAACTAATAATAAAAGTATATTCCGAATAATATTATACATTAATTACATATAATAAATTTGTTCATATATTTTTGGGACTAATTCCATAACAATCAACGTTTTTGTCATTAATTTCGCTCATTTTAGCCAATTATCATTAATTAAAAGATATTTTATTTGCTTCTAAAGATTTCTAGAAAATTTATCACAAATAACCCATCTGTTTTATAAATTAAATTGATATTTTTATTTTGGTCGTGTAAATTAAATAGATATTTTTATTTTGGTCGTGTTAATTAAATAGATATGAAATCTATGTAACTAATTTTAATTTAATTAGATTAAATCAAAATTATGATATTTTCATACTTATAGCTTACCAAAGAAGTTTAATTTTCAATTTATAAAGATTTATTGAATATGATTTTAGAATTATTCAACAAGATGATAAGTATTTATTAAATTTTGTGAATCATGAAAAAAAATAATTAATTTTTAATCATTATACTTCATCTTTCAATCTCTCATCTAACAAATAAGATACATATTCTATTATTACTATGTCCAAACTTCATTTTGTTGTATGACTAAATAATATTCCCATTAGAACTGTCAAAGCGAGTCGATTCATCCCGTTAAGTCCGTTTTGCGATAGACAAAAAATATTTTGACTTGTAGTTAGTCGGTCCGCACGACCCGCAGGTAGCATATATGAAATACAAACCCGTCCCGCGAATGTATGCGGATTTGCGGGATTGTCCATGGATTTTGTTTAAATAATTTTAAAGTAACCAAAATTTAAAATACTACTAAAATAAATAAATAAGTAAAAAATACTATTAAAAGTTTGTTTAAATTACCACATGTTGAATAAATTATAATTTTATCAATAAATACTAATATGCGGGCTGATCTGCCAACCCGCGGATGAAAACCGATTAAACCTATGACCCACTGCGAATTAATCCATGTGGCCCGCTTATTTGCGGGTTTAATATATTTTCCTAAATATGCCCCATAGTGAGATGATGTGGGCTCGACCCGCGGTTTTTGACCTATTTTGACTGCTTTAATTTCCATGAATCGTCTAATTTTAGAATTTTAAAACATAAAATTCTATTTTGTAAATCATAATTAATACGATGGGTATATTTATAAACAATTTTACATTTTCTCTACAATTCGTTATTATGAATATTTATAAGTATATTACACGATTCGTTCTACTAAAAAACACACACAATATTAAACGCAACGTATGTAAACCAATATTCTCCCGCGGTGGACCGCGGGTCCGATCCTAGTATAAATACTAAATATAATTCAATTAGCTAAATTATATTATGATTATAAAAAAATATATTACATTTGTAGCAGTTTAGGGACTTGAGCTTGGGTTGATATGAGGCACACTTAGCTAAGAACCATTTAAGCTGCGTGATTATTTTTGTAAATATACAGCTTATATCATATTTATAGCATTTAGTATTGGGCACAGGCCCCACCTACCTTCAACGTGGGTCCGCCCCTGTGTAAAATAAATTGATAACAAAATTGTAGTTGTATTTTATCAAATCAAAAATCGGTGGTATGGGTTCTTATCTCGGATAGCTGGAGAGTTTAAGGGGCTCCAAGACAAAAAAAATTTCTTTTGTCAGAGATAGACTACAAACAAGGATTAACGGATGGTCGGCTAAATTTTTATCAAAAGGGGGAAAATAAGTGATGATTAAATCGGTAGATGCAGCACTACCAACTTATGTTATGTCGTGCTTCAGACTACCGAAAACAATCACTTCTAAACTTACTAGCGCGGTAGCAAATTTCTGGTGGAGCTCAAATGGTGACTCCAGAGGTATGCACTGGATGGCCTGGAACAAATTGTGCGATAGCAAATCGGAAGGGGGAATAGGATTTCGGAATGTGGACGATTTTAATTCAGCTTTACTAGCAAAACAATTATGGCGGTTGATTACCGTTCCAGATTCTTTATTCGCAAAAGTGTTTAAAGGACGGTATTTTAGGAAATCCAATCCTTTGGAAAATATAAAATCATATTCCCCATCATATGGATGGCGGAGTATATGTTCAGCTAGATCTCTGGTTAGTAAAAGACTTATTAAAAGAGTCGGATCTGGGACATCCATCTCGGTGTGGGAGGATCCCTGGATTTCAGCTCAATTCCCGAGACCAGCAAAAAGTAATGGGTCAGTTGCTGACCCATCCTTAAAAGTTAAAGACCTTATAGATAGTCGGTCAAACTTTTGGAATATTGATCTCTTAAAAGCGATCTTTACTCCTGAAGATGTCGCTCTAATCAGCGCCATACCTGTGGGTGCACCAACAAAAGAAGATTCTTTGGGTTGGCATTTTACAAAATCCGGAAAATTTACAGTTAAATCAGGGTATCATTCTACACGGATGGAAAAGTCGGAGACCAATTTAAACGTTTTTGGCCCTAACATCAACACGTTAAAAGCATATTCTTGGCAAGTACAGTGTCCACCTAAGATACGCCATTTCATATGGCAAATCTTAACGGGATGTGTACCAGTTACGGAAAATTTATGGAAAAGAGGAATTGATTGTGACACGGGATGTGCCAGATGTGGCGCATCAGAGGAAACAATCAATCATACACTCTTTCAGTGCCACCCGGCAAGGCAGATTTGGGCACTTTCACAAATTCCTACGACTATGGGGATTTTCCCCACGGAATCTAATTTTACGAATTTGGATCACTTATTTTGGAGAATACCTACGGAAGTTGATTCGTCAGCCTTCCCATGGATTATTTGGTATATTTGGAAAGCAAAGAACGAAAAGATCTTTGAAAACATAGATACAGACCCAATAGAAGTATTACGATTAGCGGAAAAATAGGCACAATTGTGGCAGTCAGCTCAAATTGAGCTCCATAATGAAAATCATGGTTCTGTGGACTTGGTACATCAAGATCGAGTGAGGGATATTTCACTTGAGGCGGAGTATTCGGGATACCGTTGTTTTGTGGATGGATCATGGAAAGAAAGTGATAAGTTCTCCGGTACAGGCTGGTTCTGTACATCGTCAAATGGAGAGCCGCCAACCATGGGAGCTGCGAACCTCCGTAGAAGTCTATCTCCACTACATGCTGAAGTCGAGGCCCTTCTCTGGGCGATGAAGTGTATGATTGGTGCAGATAATCAAGAGGTAGCGTTCTTTACAGACTGTTCAGACCTGGTGAAGATGGTGTCTTCTCCAACCGAATGGCCAGCGTTTTCAGTGTATTTGGAGGAATTTCAGAGCGACAAGGAGGAGTTTTCATCTTTTTCTTTATCTTTAATTTCTCGTAGGGCTAATGTTAAGGCGGATAACCTGGCACGAAAAGTTCGTACAGAACCGCTTCATATCACCTATGTAAACAACATTCCTCATGAATGACTCTTTTGAGCTCTAATTAATTGCGGATGACAAAAAAAAAAAAAAAGTCAAAAATCGAGAATACATCATTCATAGTTTCATACTACAATAGTATTCACTCATCATACATCTGTATAATACCATAGAGTATAGGGAAACAAAAAAAATAATTGCCGCACGCATGGTGTTAATTGATAAACAAAGTTATTTATTTGATCAATTAAAAGTCACCGCAACAATATACAACGATCGATATCTTTTTTTTTTTTTTTGATAGATCGATCTATTTATATTAGAGAATTGGCCTAGGAGAATATATGAAACGTGCTAGTTGCACTCACATGCTTGCTGCTAAGCCTGCTATCGACGTGCTAATAAAATGATAGTAACAAAATTGCAATTTTATTTTATTAAACCAAAATTAAGAATTATACTACCGTTTCATTCATAAATCAATTTATTAATATTTTAGCTGAATTACGCTTAGATCCTTTGACGTGATGTGTTCATAAATTGATTTTTTTAAAAAGGTTATTCTATTAAATCAAAGTCACCTAAACAATAAGACAACTCATGTTAAGGAATTTCAAAAGATTATAAATGTTGGAGGGAAATATAGGAAAACATATATTTTTTCTCGTGGTCGTGAAAGAAGGAGTGTATATGTGGTTCATATCAAACCAATTGGAATCTACCGCTATCGAAGAAGACAAAATTTTGTCATATAATTGTTGGGGGTCATATGTACTATTGGGCCCATTTGGGAATCATATTTGTTCATGTTTTTGACTACTTTCTAATTGCGTACACGAGTGTGGTGATGTTGAATCACATCATTTAAAGCAATTCTTTTCCACCGCTCTTGATAACTTTTTATCTTCTTCGATTTGCTTTGTATCTTCGTCGTACGTTATCAGTTTAGTCAAGTATTCATATCGTCTGATATATATCGCAAAAGTTCAGAAATGAAGTTGTTGTATCCGAATTTATTCATGAGATTCAAGATGGCATTGAGACTACTAAGTCTACTAGACTTAAAATAACTCTGCTTACGTTTCAAAGTATTTTTAGTTTCTGTACTTTCACCTAACCAAAAACTTCAAATCTTGGTTACAAAAACAGAAAAAATCTGTCACCAAAAGAACTATACTATTAACACAATAACCAATCGGTACTCTAATACAATCTTATCTCTGCCATGCCATTCTATAACCGTTTTTAACCGGGTACCCAAACCATTTTTTGGTTAACCTCTTCAACCTCAGATCCATGACTTCACAAAACTTGTAGGCCCATCCGTCCGGCTCAACGGGCTTAAAGCCCAGCCCAGGAGTTCGATCTCTCGACTTAGGATTAGAAACTCTAGTCCAATCCACCACGTAAGCTGACACGCGCCGTTTGAACTTGGCCTTGAACTCCCGCCATGCTTGGTACTTGTAATGGTTCACCACCCCCTCTTCCGTGTCCGCCACGCGCCACTCATACTCTCCCTTTAAACCGAAGTGGTGGATCGCCGTGTAAAGAGAATGCTCCACCACGCTCAGCCGCACGATCGACTTGTGCCGTTGATCTTCCTCTCGTCGACACGTGTAACCTTGTGTCACACCTTCACGTGGATGCTTTGTCTGATTAGACGGTCCAAACTCGTGTGATTTAAACGACACTTGTCCGATCATGCTATGATTTGACGGTAGAAGAGACCTAATCATCCGATCCGATGGCTGTGATTGTTTATCCCAAGCCGGAGAGAAGAGAAACTCGTCTACATCAAGATACATCATCCAGGTGCATGTATCATTACCATACACCGCCGCGTGGGAGAACCCAGCCTCTTGGGTCTTGGGCCAGATCCATAAAACTTTGATGACGTCATATTTTTCACTATTAAGCACTTCAACGACGTCGTTTAACTCGTCGTCGCTACCGTTATCGTATATGATGAATCTCTGTATTCCGATCGCTGCGTGATACATCACCCACTCTCTCAGATACTTTGCTACATTGTACACCATCGTCGTCGCGCACAATAGCACTTTCTCACGTGGCTCCGCTAAAGTGTGCTTGGGGGTATAGTACGCCACCGACGGGATGGTCTTTGTCTCCTCTTTATCGGTTGCTACGGCCTCGAGGTATATTTTGATCGGCGTATCGATCGTTATGTCCGGTAATGAGCATCGGAACACCTCTTGCACGGAACTCGTCACGGCGGTTCGGATGGCCGTATCGGATTCCTCGCCAAACACACAACGAAACGACTCCGGCGGTTTATTGGAGCCTAGTCCACGATTCGGCCCCTTGACGAAGAGAACGACGTCGTTTTCCGTGGAAATGGCTTCGAAAACTACGAAATTCCATAGAGGTAGATCAGGCCAACGGGTTTCCGGTGAAAGTTGGAACGTTTTCGAAGAAGCGAGGATCGGAGTTGGAATCGGATGGTGGTGGCGATAAATTCCTGGAAGACTGCATCTGAATGATGTACGGTTTGAGAAAGGCAGAATCGCCGCGAATCTCGCTATGGATTTCTCTCCGTTAGGGTAAAAACATGTGTAATTCTCTCCTGGAAGCTGCGGCGGCATAACTTTTTCCTCCGGCGAAACGATCACCAGAATATCCCATCCTGGCCAGAGAACAGCTTCGGCTCTTATCCTACGAGAACCGTTGGATAATTGATGATGGCTTGAATCTTGAGTGTTGATCACGTAACTAACGATTCTTGATTTAGAGGGGCGTGTCGTGGCGAAGAAGGCAGCTCGATAAATCGTGTTTGGGGAACAATAGAGAGAGAAGAAACCGAAGAGGGAGAGAGAAACGAGGATGAAGAAGAGAGTGGTTGTGTGTGCTCTGTAACTCGTCTTGTGATGGAAGAATTGAGAAGCATCGTCTCCAGCTCCGGCGATGGATTTTGGTGTTAATCGAGGAGAAGAAGAAGAAGAAGTCTTGAAGGATAACGTCATTTTCGTTTACGTATCTAACAATCTTCTTTTGTAGCCATATAAAAAAATCCATCAATTTTTTAATTTTATTTTTGGTTACATTACGTGAGTTTCAAAAATACAAATTCGACGACCAAAAAGATGGGATGAAGAAAGAAAAATTCTAAACCCCATAGAAATAGCAGAAAAAAACTGACGTTAATCAACAAAATAATATAAATTAAGAAACGAAATAAAGTAGGAGAAAAAGGCTCTTATTGATTTCTTATTGCTAAACATAGCTTTTTATTTCAATTTATTATTCGCCCATCACACACGTAGTCCTCGTTACACTAACGTAAACAGAATGTAATATTTTTTCAATAAAAAGTTACAAAAACAGAACTAAACCTTCGAGTGGGCCGGAAGCTTATTCATTATGGGTCGAGTCTTACACATGGCTCGTAACGGCACCATCATACGCATTGCCATCCCCGGACCCTCACTCATATCAATCTCTTGTTCGTTCACTTTTCTCCAATCAAAGCATTGAATCAACGATCCTAGCGCTAATGTCACAATCTTGTGAGCTAACCCAACGCCAGGACATATCCTCCGTCCGCTTCCAAACGCTATTAGCATACGAACATCGTCTTTTTCTCCTTGTCCACCGTTAAACCTCTCAGGGTTAAACCTTTCCGGTTCGGTCCAAAGATCTGGATCTCTGTGTATAGCCCACGCGTTGACCATTACCATTGTGTCACTTGGCACATCGTATCCTCCGATCTTAATGTCTTCTGCTGTTGATCTTGGCACAAGAACCGGCGCTGCTGGGTGTAGTCGGAGTGTCTCGGACACTACATTTTGGAGGTAAGGCAGGTTTGCAATGTCTGATTCTTCGATCAAACGGTCTTGTCCGATTTTCTCATCCATCTCTCGTTTTACTTTGTCCAAAATTTTTGGGTGATTCAACAAACTCGCCATCGCCCATTCTATTGTCAAAGCAGAGGTCTCTGATGAGGCAACCATTATGCCCTGTTTCATGTATCATTAGAGAAAAAAACAAGAAATTCAAAAACGTGATTCATGCTAATCTCACATACACATACAAAATTCAAAACATAAGACTGTTATTTGCCGTAAAAAAAGAAAAGCTTCCTATATATTGTAGCCTAACGTTTTGTATTAATGATGTTGTTGTGTCAAGGGGCGGATCCATATGGTAATTAGGGGATCAGCTGCACCGGGTAAAATTTTGGAATTCTTTAATAATCTTTAACAAAATTATTGAATGCACCCCCTAAAAGTTTTTGTTTGCACCCACTAAAATTAGTCTAACCTTTAGTTTTTTTTTTTAATGGCAATTACTTAATGCTATGAGAGAGAAAGGCTCATATGAGAAAATTTCATTTATATCCAAGACTAATTATGACATAACTTTTGTTAAGACTAATGACAAAAAATCTCAATTATATAGTATAACAAATAACCAATTAACAACTACTACTATTTTAAATATGAAGAATCATTTATGAATATTTTCACCAAAAAAATCATCACAAATATATTTGGTTTTACCTTTTTGATAGTTTAGGATATTGTTGTCTATTGAAAATACATTAGGCATTAGCTTTCGCAAAAGTCCATATAGGATGCAATTATTGTTTAACTTAGAGAAAACAATGCTGATTAACATGAAGTAAAAAGAATTTTTAGCTAACTTTTGCTGCAAAAAGTATTAAAATAAATGAAAAAGAAGAATAGAACTTCTATAAATTTTACTTTTCTTTCATCTATTTTTCTACTTTTTTATTTTGTACTTCATCGTTTATACTCAATATATATTATTTTTTTATGTCTCTAAAATATTTATATATTTATTTTAAATATATATTTTGATCCGTGTAAAAATATTTCCTGAGTCAGCCACTAGTTGTGTCATTATATTGAAGGTACGTTGTTATAAAAAAATGTGTTGGATTCGTTACCAGCATTAGGCCTTTGATAATGATGTCAGTGTAGTACTCAGGGTCATCTTGTTGCAAAGAGAGCAAGTGATTAACCATAGTGTTTCCGTCTTTATCACTCTTGCACTCGTCGAGCAAACGCTGCAACATCTCATCGATAACTTTTGCAGCAGCTTTCACCTCCTTCTCGAAGCTCCCACCGAATATCTTCATGAATGGCAAGTATTCTCCAGGATGCCTCGCGCCACTATTAGTGGTGATGAAAGTAAAAAGCTTCTTGAACAGCTCTGCTTCTTCTTTTTGTCGCTGACATCGTCGCCGTAATATATCTTCCCTGTAACCATCCTCACGATATTGTTGAACGTTAGGTCGTATAAGACCGACTCGAGCTCGACCTCGTTGCCAACACGGGCGTCACGTGAGAGCCTCGTGAGCATGCGCTGGATCTCCTCTTTGCGGATGTGGAGAAAATTGGCTAGACGTTTTGAGGAGACGATTTCGAGGGAGCAAATGCGGCGGAGGTTACGCCAGTGGTCACCGTAAGATGTGGTTGCGATGGTTGTGTAGTTGTAAGCGATGTATTTGGAGGTTAGGAAACGAGGGCGGTTTGATACAACGACGTCGTTTTGACCTGTGAAACATTCTCTTGCCAGTGAGGAGGAGGAGATGACGACGGCACGGCGGGAACCAAGTCGGAGGTAGAAGATTGGGCCGTGGATATTGGAGAGGCGGTGGAAGAGACGGTGAACCGGCGGTTTGATGAGGAGGTGGTGACCGAGGACGGGGAGAGAGTAAGATGGAGAGGGAGGGAGATGGTAACGCTGCCTTTTGGAGGTAAAGAAGAATTTGTAAGCCAAGAGAAAGAGTGCTAAAGGAAGAATAATCACATAGTTAAGCATTTTTAGTTTTTTTCTTTGGTGATGTCTCCGATCAAATGATTTGATAATCTATTTATAGTAGGAAAACGAGTTTTAGGGTGGTCACATTTCCAATTTTGACCCAATAATGGTTATAATATTTTGTTTGTGCAAAATATATTTCTTCAAATCTGGGATAATAACGTTTTGTTTTTAGCGAACAGCTGTGATCATTAAGGTAGTGATTGGAGACAGCGTATTTGCGGATTTCATAAAAAATGTTTGTGTTGGCTGATTTTTCAGCCCTATACTAGTTGCAATCTCAGTTTTCCACCCCAAATTTTTTACCTCTGAAAAAACCACCAAAAAAAACTTTAATCTCAATAAAACTACACGTACTTTCGGATTTGTTGTAAAACTACGCCTCCAATTGAACCGATCAATTAACCGATAATATTTAATCTGGTTTGACTTACCCAGAATTTTGACCAAAATTAATCGATTTTGACTCTATTTTAACCCAATTTTGACTCAAAAACAAATATAAAAGAAAAAAAACTGTTTTCTCTATAAATAAATTTATTTATTTATTTTTTATAAACAATTAAAATAATAAATTATAACTTAATTTTATCAAAAAAAGATATAAAAAATAAACCTCTAAAGAATTATATAATAAAATTTTGGTATATACTTTTGGTAATATTACAAAAAAATAAAATAATAATTTTCGAAATCATAATATATGACCTTTGAATTTTGTATATTGTGAAATTCAAAGTATATGCAAAACTCATTTATATATATATATCCTTAAACACCATAAATCAAAGTATATATTATGATATTTATAAATTCATTTTTATTTATAGATTCAGTTTTTTTTTTTTATAAATTCAAAGGTCAGTTATATATATATATTAATATATATATGGTGGTTTTAAAAAGAAAAATGCGTTTGAATTTTATATATATATTATACCAAATTCATTTTATATATATATATATATATATATATATATATAATGAATTTGATTAGTGGTGATATTATATACTTTGATTTGTCGTGATATTCAAAATATACATTTTATTTTTGGCAATCATTTTTCTTTTATAAATTCAAAAGTCATTTTTCTTTCTAAAAACACAATAATATATATAACCAACGTTTGAGTTTTAAAAAAGAAAAATGAATTTATAAGAAAATGATTGCCAAAAAGAAAATGTATATTTTGTTATATTACCAAAATTTTATAACAAAATATAGCACAAAAAATAATTTTGGTATATTTTTTGTTGTTGTATATTTATATAAACAAAAGTATAGACCAAAAATTTGTTATATATATTTTTTTGTGGTATACTTTCATATTATTTTGTGGTATATTATTTTTTGGTAAAATTAATTTATAATTTATAATTTTTAATTGTTTATTAAAAATAAATAAATAAAAATAATAATTTTATTTATAGAGAAGACATTTGTTTTCTTTTATATTTGTTTTTGGGTCAAAATTGGGTTAAAATGGAGTCAAAATTGATTAACTTTGGTCAAAATTCTGGGTAAATCAAACCGGATTAGATATTACCGGTTAACTGATCGGTTCAATTGGAGTCGTAGTTTTAAGAACAAATCCGAAAGTATGTGTAGTTTTATTGAGATTAATGTTTTTTATGGTGGTTTTTTCAGAGACAAAAAGTTTGGGTTGAAAAGTTGAGATTGCAATTAGTATATGACTGAAAAATCAGCCAACCCAAAATGTTTTTAAAACCGCACTATAAACACCAATCACAACTTTTTTACTTTAAATAAGTGTTTTTGTAAAAAAAAAAAATGTTGAGGTTTTCGACCCAGATAAAAGCTTGGACCGCCTTTCAAAATAGTATACCCTTTTTACTTTACGGTCCAACCAAATCCGCACTGGACAAAAATATATTTTTTATTTTTAATTTTTTTATTATTAAAAACAACTACATATACATGTTATTTCTCCTACAAATATGCCGTATCAACTCTTCTCATTGCTTTTCCATTTCCATTCTCGTCTCTACTTTTAGTACTCTCTTCTCTTTCTTCTTCATTTTTTTTTTGTTGCCAAAACCACTCTTCTATTGGGCTAAGCTTGAAGATGGCGTGAGGCCCAAGTAATGATTAAAGACTGTGTGTTTAAAGGCTTAAGGAGTTATCTTAAGACCTAGTTTTTAAGTCGGTTTAGGAGTCATCTAAACTGTATAAATACACATGTTGTGTTTAGGTTTTATGTGTGTGAGATTTGAGAGATTAAGGTTGTGTAAACTTGGTTTTGAGTTAGTTTCCAAGAGAATAAAAGAAAGAGTCTTTTATCATTCATAATCTTGTTCTTTCTCTAAGTACTGTGATACAACAATTGGTATAGATAAGCAAC